>NC_080685.1:15000-315000 GCF_030445035.2 Dasypus novemcinctus
CTTCAGCCTCCACACCTTGGTGAATTTATTTCAGTCCTGTTTGTGACTGATTTCCAGTTTCATTCCATTTTGATCTCAGAAGGTGCTTTGATTCATTTCAGTCTTTCTCTATTGACCAAGAACTGCATTGTGCCCTAACATGTGGTCCCTCCTGGAAAAAGATCCATGGGCACTTGAGAAGAATGCAGAACCCACTGAGTTGGGATGCAGCCTTCTATAGATGTCTGTTAGGTCTCAATCATTGATCATGCCATTCAACTTCTCTCTTTCCTTTTTGCTCTACAGTCTAATTGTTCAATCTCATGATATGAGTGGGGCATTAAAGTCTCCAATGATTCTTGTAAAGATGTCTATTTCTCCCTTGAGTTTTGCCAGAGTCTGTCCCATGTATTTTGGGCTACACTGCTTAGCTACATAGACATTTATGACTGATTGCTTCCTGGTGGATGGTCCCTCTTATTCATATATTCTCTATCTCCCGTAACTCTTTGCATTAAAGTCTGTCTTGCCTGAGCGCAGTCTAGCTCCCCTGCTCTTTTTGGTGATTGTTTGCATGGAGTATCTTTTTCCAACCTTTCGCTTTTAGCCGTTTGGTAGCCCTGGGTCTACAAAGCAGCAGATGGATGACTCGTGTGTTTTTTTTTTTTATCCATTCCATCAGCCTGTACCTTTTGTTCGGGGAGTTTAATCCATTCACCTTCAATGATATTGCTTTAAATGCATTATTTACTTCCACCGTTTTATTCTTGGGTTTTCTTAGGTCGTCTCAAGCAGAGCCCAGGGGGATAAGAGAGGGGCAGGGGAGCACAGGGTGGAGGCAGGGCAGACCCCCAGAGCTGAGGGTCGGGCACTCACTGATGCTAAGGAGCCCTCCTGGGCTGCCTGACCCTGCCCCCATGGACGGTGAGCCGGCAGCTCTGGCACTCAAGTCCTGCAGCTCCAAGAGAGCGAGCCCGGCCTCCGAGGCTGGCTCATGGTCCCTGCTCTCACCTGCCACTCTTCCTGAGCGGGGCCTTGCCCCTGGCGTGCTCGCTGGGCCAAGGGACCTCCTGAGTAGAAGCTCTTTCGAGGCTTCACACCAACTCTTCAAGCCCAACACACCCGCCTGAGCTGGCCGTCACTGGCCTTCTAGAAAACGCAGGGTCTGCAATCCCAACACAGGGCTGTGACCTGCTCCAGCTGTTTGTTTTCCACCTTGGGCACTCTGACTCCAAAGTCTGGGCTTTGCAGAAGAGCCCAAGGAGGTGATGGGTTACACAGAATAGCCGTGGGAGCAGGGGGCTCTTGGGTGGACAAGGCCTTGCCTGCTTAAGCCTGAACGAGGCTCCCGTGGAGTTGGAATGCACGGTGGGGGTCACCCTGGGAGGGTTCCTGGCCACGGCACACAGAACAGCAGTGCTGGGGGCTGCCGAAGGAGCACAAGCTCTCCCCACACCCAGGCCTGGGTCCCCGAGTACCTCCACGGTAAGGAGGCTGGCCTCGGCGTCCTGCTCTGAACACAGCGGGGGTGCGGTCACCTCCCATCCAGTGTAAGAGTCAAGCAGCTGGTCGGGAAGGTCAGTGTCCAAATGCCTTCTGGCCTGGAGGTCCTATCCTCCTCCTCGGGGCTCGAAGGCCTGCGGTCACCAGCCTGATGGTCTCCAGCTCAGAGGTGATGCTGGAAAGCTTCCAAATCTCTTTTCTTCCCACTGCCTCCCAGTCATGCAGTCACTCCACAAACCTTTGTGGGGTGCCTTCTAGGGATTTGGCACCAGGGACAAGGAGTCGGGTGCTGTCCTGGCCCTGCTAGAGCTGACAGCTGGGGAGGGG
Organism: Dasypus novemcinctus; assembly: GCF_030445035.2. NCBI lineage: Eukaryota > Metazoa > Chordata > Mammalia > Cingulata > Dasypodidae > Dasypus > Dasypus novemcinctus. Next base: position 16,810 of record NC_080685.1, read on the forward strand.
TAGATTTGGGCATAAAAACATAGTCACTGCTGACACAAAGACAAGGAGAAGGTGCTGTGGGCACACGGAAAGTCACCCACTCCAGAGGGGACATATCAAGGCAGGCTACCTGGAGCCGTGGACAGCACGGGGAGTCCCTGGAATTGTGCAGGTGGCGTGGGGGGGTGGGCATGGTGGGAAGAGAAGGCTGACTGATGGGCAGGGTGAGCACGGCTGTGCTGGGCCAGGCCCCCACAGGCCAAGTGTTTTCCTGGGCCCAAGGGTGGCTATTGCAAAGTACCAGCAATGGGTTGGCTTTCGTTAGGGGATTTCTTTGGGCTCAAAGCTTCAAGAACTTGAAAAGTCCAACTCAAGGCATGGTGACAGGTGCTTCCCCACCAAAGTCAGCCACCAAGAGGTGAAGTGAGATGGCCGTGGGTCTCTGCCGAGGTCTCTGCTCTTCCGCAGCTCTCAGCAAAGCTGGCGCGGGGCTGCTCTCTTCTGGGCCTCCTCACTCAGGCTTGGCGTGGCAGGATCACACATGGCAGCATGCTTTCCCTGCCTCTGTCTGTTTCTCTCTGTGTGCTTCTGTTTGTATCAGTGCCAGCAAGGACGGTCGGGGGAGACCCGACCTGAGTCAGGCCTCACTGACATAGTCCAATTGAGACCCTTGAGTGGTCTTATTAAGTCATCTAATCAAAGGCCTCTCTACTGACAGTCATGCTTTCAACTTCTCTACTCAAGGTCAAAGTGGATCACACCCACAGGAAGAAATGACTGTAAAAACATCATCTTTCTCTTCTTCAGTATTCATCCAATAATTTCAAACAGCCACTCTGTGGGCGATGTGGGAGTGGAACGTCAGGGAGGGAGACCTTGACCATTAATGATTGGGCCTGAATATTAAGATGCAGGAGCCCATGGCAAGCGGGGCTGCAGGCATCTAGGCATGTGGTTCCTGAAGGTGGTACTTCCCAAATGGGAAAGCTCCAGTGCCCTCGAAGCGTTGCCCTCTTCTGACACCTGTCTTTAGAGAAACTTCAGACCTCATGTTCTGGGGGCAGGGCTGAGGTGTCCCAGCTGGAATTAGGCCCCAAGTGTGCTGCTTTGCTTAAGTGATAGACCTTTACTGGCTCAAGGGTTTAGAGGCTAGGAGTCCAAAATCTAGGTATTGGCTCTCTCTCGCTCTCTCTCTCTCTCTCTCTCTCTCTCTCTCTCTCTCTCTCTCTCTCTCTCTCTCTCCCCACCTGTCTGTCTATCTCTGGCTTTTTCTGGTTTTAGGCTTCTGGCTCTATGTCCAAGATACTTGGTCTCCAAAGACTTCAGCATCTGGATGAGGAGGGGGATGATGAAGAGGAGGGAGAGGTGCTCAAACCATTTGACAGGAATGAGATCGAGATGGAGGTGGACATGCTTGACTTCATGGACTGAAGGCTGGGCCTGCCCCAACCAACAGAAGTTTGTGCCCAGGTCGAATGAAGAGCTCAGGACAAGCCCTGGCCCCTGCTGTCAGCACAGTAGCCAGAAAAGCCCTGGCAGAGCCCTCTCTGAGAGCTGGGATCTCAACGCTGGGAGCAAATGGGTCTATCCCTGGCTGTGACATGATGCTTGTTGCCATCCTCCAAGCCCTGGGTGGAAGGGACATTCCTTGAAGGAAGGATGACCTGGTTTGGTGCATCCACAAACCAGGCCCCTGTCCAGCAGGCAGAGCCAGTTGTCACCATCACTCTCTGGCTGAGACAGGAAGAGCTCAAGTTGAAGATGCAGCAGCTAGGAAAGGGGCTGCTCTTGGTTTGCATCTCCTTACACATGGGGCAGGGACACCCTGAGTGGCCTGGTCCATGACCATTGATGGTCAAAGACTGACCTTTGTTTGAATAATGTCTCTTTGGGTTTGCTTTGGCAAAGACCAGTGCTCAGCCAGAATTGTCCTTCTTCAGTCCATTTTGCCAAAAGAGTCTTGAGGTCTCGGAGGGGGACTTGGAGTCAGGGGAGAGTTTCCTGTTGCCTTGGGGTCAAGGGATCTTATGACACCATCATTTGACTGCCCACTCATTCATTCTGTGCTCCTCAATGGAAATGCTGGCATGGTTGTGAGCAGCCTGATGCACTCGCCTCCTGTCAAGTGGGTGAGAGCACCAATTGGCCCAAAGCAGTGATCCCAAGGAAACTGCAGCCCTGGAGTTCATCCTTCTCTTTTCAAATAGAGAAGTTCCTGAAGGTCCCTTGGGACCTGGAGCAGGAAGGGGAGGAAAAGAAGTACCTGCTTCTAGGAGAAGCCCTGGCCCAGGAACCTTCCCAGACTGCGCTCCACCAGGGAAGTGGTCTGAGGCTGCCCTTGGCTCCTGGCCCTGAGACAACCCCTGGAGGTTTCTGCCTGAATAGGAAACCCTGTGTGGGGGTGTGTGGAGCCCTGGCTTGGAGGCCGCAACCCTACCTTACACTCGGGACTCTGCCCAGCCCTGTGCCTGGGGCCAATTGCTCCCTCTCTTGGTGTCAGTTTCCCAGTTTTATACCGACGAGCTGGACATAAACTGTGTGAGCATGTGCTCAGAGAGCACACACCAGCTCGCCTCCCATGAATGGGGTGTGGGCGTATGGCTGGCATGCCTACTGCCCACACCCCACGAGAGTACAGGACAGGGCACTCATCTGGGAAACTGCCCTCAGCCTCGGGCTTGGCCACTCCTCTCCTGCCCGCAGCTCTCCAGGCAGCTCCTGACTGCTGACCTGCTGCTGGGCTCCAGGCAGGGACATCCTCCCCTAGCTGCCCCGGGGTCGGGGCTCATCGCACCAGGCGCTGCCTGGCAGCCTCCCTGGCTGATGCAGCTCCCGTTGGCAGGGCAGCGCCACACTGCTGAATGTTCCCTCCTTGCTGCCCGGTTCCACTTCTATTCTGGTGCTCGGGTAGGAGTGGGCAGGGAGGGTCTCTGGCAACACCAAGCTCCACCCAGGGACCCACAGGTGTGAGCGGCGGGCTCCAGAGCTCTGCTCCTGCCACAGGATTGGGGAGCACGTGTGCCCGCAGGCCCCAGCTGGTTCGGTCAGCCATGAGGACTCTGCGCGCAGGGCAGTGATGCCTGTTGATCGCTGCAGGGCACACGTGGGCGATGCATCCACGGCTCTGCTCACAGGAACTGGCCAATGCCATGTGCCACCAGCTCTCCCCATGCCTCCCTGGTCCCATGGAACTTGGGGGCACCTGGAACACTACCGGGTGGGGGGGCCATGCTGCTGATGGGCTTGGTGGGCTTGGAGAGCCTGGAGAAGCTAGGGGTGAAGAGGGTGGGAGGGGCTACCTGATATCTGGTCACCTGCCCACGGCCAAGGTGCCCAGATGCCGCCCACAGAGGACTCCCAGGAGCAGGGGACCTGGAGGCAGGCAGGTGAGTGTGGCCAACAAGGCCAGGCGGCCCCCTCCTCTTCCTCTTCGGCCTCCTGGCCCCTGTGTATACAGACAGGATCCCTGAACTGGATGTCCAGCCTGTCCCCAGCTGGTGTAGGAGAGGACATGAGGGAGCCCAGGGAACCGAGCCCCACTACCAGGGCGGAATGAGTGTTGGGGGACAATGACTGGTATCACAGCAACCCTCTGGCAATCAGTGAATCTTTCCCTTTTAGAGGTGAGCATCCAGCACCAACAGCTCACGGTGACCTCTGGAGCTAGAGACTCTCTTATTGACAGAGAAAGTGCATTCGAGACCAATATTTCCTCATGGAAGTGTATGATGAGAGTGTTGGACTTCCCTGATCACCTAGACAGAAGGGGCCTCTCGGCCCTCACCTGGGGCAGGCGGGAGGCTGGTGCAGGCTCCTGGGCTCTGTGCTGAGCCAGGGCTTCCACCTTTAGCTCCCGGTCATGGGGAAGCCAGGCTAGAGCCCACGGGGAGCTCAGGACAGGGCCTGTCACCTCCCGGACAGGGAGCCACTCAGCGATTCAACGGGCCATGAGGGGAATCAGGGCAAGACTGTGGTTGTCAGTCCCAGCAGGCCTTCCCGACAGGACCTGTCCACACCCCCATGACGTCAGCAAAGCCCGAGCTGTGGACCGATGGACGCAGCCCTCCCAGGTTCCCATGAGCTCAAAGCGCTCAGAGCCAAACTCCTCCTGAGGCCAATCAGCAGCCACACGGCGGGGAGTGTGGACCTCAGATCACTCGGCCCGACTTCCCCTCGACCCGCAGTAAAGGGCGCATGGGGTCTCTGGCCAACAGGAAGGAATGCTCTTGTCTTGGCATCGAGAGCTCCCGCGTGCTGCCCCAGGCCCCAGCCAGCAAGGAGAGCCCATGCAGAGGCGGGGCCTGCCGGGGATTTTCTGGGGGAAGGACTTGCACAGGGAATGGCACGGCAGTGGGAAGCACTTGTTCATAGGGAGCAGTGGTGTGAAAACCGAGGAGGCCCAGCTGGAGCCCGGGACGCTGCAGCTCAAACCCCCGTCCCCGCCTCAGGGAAAGGAATTCTGGTGCCAGGGATGAGGATTGGAAAGCAGGAAATCCAAGGTCAAGCGTGGACCATGAGGCCTGAGGGGCACTGAGGAGGCCGGATCAGCCTGCCCTTGGGCTGGTGCTGAGAATCCTCCTTGTTTGCTCTTCTTTCCCTTTCCATTCCACATTCTCAGCTGTGTTCTCCTTCTTGCCCAACCTACTGCTGCTGTCACCCTAGCGTTTGCCCTTGCAAATGACAAGTTCCTATTTGGTGTGCAAGCAAAGCCTCAGGCAAGAAGCAGGAAAGATTCCTTCTCCCTCCAAAATGGTAGAAAGGTGGCCGCTGCCCTGCCCAGGCTCAGGAAACGGTCTTTGAGAATGGTCTAAGCCCAACGGTCCTCCTGGGTGCTCTCAGCTCCTACCGGGTGGAACACCGAAATGCACTTGTGCTCTCTGGTGTGGATTCCCGCGTTGGCTTCAGAAACCCAGGGAGGGGCAGCTGCCTCTTTTTGCTTCTCCCTTCTAAAATAAACTGACGACTCCGCATGATTTCTCCTTTGACTGAGCACCATGAGAGCCTATATCTCATTTCAATTAACACAGGAAATGCAAGAACCAAAATCAACTCCCAGGCTGTAGTGGAAACAAGAATAATAAAACCTTCACATCGAACATCTGCTAAGGACAAAGGTAGATACTGCCCCTCCCCTTTAGATAGATAGTCTCTGTTGCTGTTGATTCTCAATTCAGTTCTTTGACAATCTCATGCAGATCCTCCCTCCAACTAGCCATGTTTCGGGCGGAAGGACAGGTCCAGGGGTGTGAGTGGAGTCTGGGGGTGGCCCAGACTGGCTGCTGGGGAGGGAAGCGCCTGCCTGGCCTGGTCCACGGTGGTTGGGGTCAACAGAACGACTCGGCCAGGCGGACCTGGAAGGGAAGGGGGCCCTGAGGCTGGGGGGGCAGCTGGGGCCAGTTACAGTTTCCCCTTTCAGAACCTGGGTCCCTTCTGCTGACTCCCCCGAAGGGCTGAGAGAGCCCTCTCCTTGACCTCAGCATCCAGGGGCGTGGTCTTCCTCAGGAGAAGAAACCGATAATCAGGTGAGGGCGCCATAGCATAATACACGTTGGTGCCATCCGGGATCTGCAGTGCTGGGGGGGGGTGGGCAGAGGGGGGTCAGCCGTGCTCCAGGGCATGGACGAACCCCACCCTCTGTGTCCCCATGACAGCTGGCCTCAGCCAGGCACCCAACTTCCCCAGTCCAACTCCAGGACCACAGAGGAGCCGTCTGAACGACACCCTGAATGACCAGAGAAGACTCTGCAGAGGCATAGCTGAAAGCAGGGGACCCTTATTCCAAAAGTGACTCTGACTCCCACCTGCCAGCCTCAGAGTGAAGCTGCCATGAGGTCGTCTCCTCCCCCAAGCACCCCTGCCGGCCTCACTGCGCAGGATCGCAGCACTATAATTGGCTTTTTTTTTTTTTTAAGATTTTTTTACCCTTCCCCTCCTCCCATCCTGCTGTTTTTGCTGTCTGTGTTGTTATCTCTTCTCGTTTTCTCTCCTCTAGGATTCAATCCTGGAAATACCTCATATGGAAAGAGGTTCCCTGTCAATTGTGCCTCCTAGCTCCTGGTCTCCCCTGTGCTTCATCTTGACTCTTCCCTTGTCTCCCTTTTGATGCGTCATCATCTTGCTGCATGACTCACTTGCACAGGCACTGGCTCACCACGTGGGCATTTGCAGAGGCACTGGCTCACCTTTGGGCACACTTTCTCTTCTCCTTTTTCACCAGGAGGCCCCAGGGATCAAACCCAGGTCATCCCATATGGTATGCAGAAGCTCCATCACTTGAGCCACATCCGTTTTCCCTGAAATTGGCTTTCTAAACCCAGTGCACATCCTGAATACAGCACTACCCAGGACAAGACTGCTGAGGCAGCGAAGGGCAGCCCTGGACCAGGCCTCCATGACCACGCAGTACCTGATGCCGAGCACGAATTTACACCTCAGGCCTATTTTCCTCCTGTCTTCCTGGCCTAGACAGAAGGACTGGCTGGAATTCCAGCTCTGACCTCAGGAGTATGAGTACTCATTTTCTTTCTTAACCTCTCCAGTCCTCCACCTTCCTGTTCTGTAGGATGGTTCCTTCTGCCCTATTTCATACCTCACAGCTCCCATTTGACCCTGACCCTGACCCTTGATTGACCCCTAAACCTAACCCCAATACCATAACCCTAACACCAACACTGACACTTGTCCCTGACCTTTGACACTAACCCTGGCCCTAACACCCTGATATCCTAACCCTAACCCCCATCCCTAACCCCTAACCCTAAACCCTAAACCCAACCCTAACCTAACCCTGACCCTGACCCCAACCCCTGACCCAGCCCCTGGCCCTAGCCTCTAACCCCTAACTCCTAGCCCTGACCCTGATCCTAATCTTTAACCCTAACCCTCCTAAAAATCTATAGCATTAGAAGAAATTGTCCAAAACAAACATTTCGGAACTCTTGAGTCTCAGGAAACACTGTAACATTCAAGGAAAAGAAGGAAGAAAACTGTTAAATTGCAGTAAATCTGATGAATACCACCTCCTTAACACAGCAGACACCTGCAGGGATATAGCCTGGGTTCCCAGTGGAGCTTGCTTGTACCAGGAGGGCAAAAAGAAACAATTTCCTCAAAGTCAAGTAGCGTGATTATTAATCACTGCTCTTGATCAGTTAAGTCTTATCACTAAAAGGGCAACCATTCTTCTAAACCCTCTCAGGAAAAGTAACATAAGTATCTTAATGAGGTAGAGACTTTTATTCACTTTTCTTATTCCCTTCACCATTTAGGAGCAAAATATAGTTAGGAAAACTCACAAAACAACACACCAAGCAGTCAAACATGCTGTGTGGCAGTCAGATTATTTATGAGAAAGATATGTTTGTAAACTAATCTATTCTTCTGGGTGGATACCCTTTGCTATCAGGGGCCTCTGATTGTTTACATGATAAAATCAATTTAGGGCCCTTAATTCAACCACACCAGTAAGGTGTACCTCAGGTTAAATCCCTACCCCTGGATGGGCTGATATAAATGACCACTCAAGGAAACATGGAACGAAAGAGCTCTGTCAGTTTTTATGCTGGGGACAGACAAAGAGAGATGAGCCACAGGCCTGATAGTTTGCAGCTGACCTTGGGAAGAGAGTACAGACTAATATAGGAAGCCTTTACACAGCCCTAGGCCAGCCCACAGCTAAATTCAGAAGAAGCTGGGCCCATGGAGCCTCAAGAGGAAGAGGAGGCCCAGGAAGCAGAGCCCGGCAGAGATCAGTGACCGTCTTGCTTCAACACATAGCAACTGACTTTGGTGAGAAAGCAACCTTGAGTTGGACTCTTTAGAGCTTTGTACCTGTAAACTTTTACCCCAAATAAACACCCTTTATAAAAGCCAACACGTTTCTGGTACTTTGCATCAGCAACCCTTTGGCAGACTAATACATGGCAAAAATAAGCAAAACAAAACAAAACAAAACAAGCTAATGATCCCAGAACACTCAGAGCACTAGCTTTCCAAAATTCTAACATAATAAAATATCCATGAATCAACAAAAAATTACAAAACATACAAAGAAATAAACTGTAACCCATTCACCAAAAAAAAAAAGTTGCAAGAAATCATCACTGAAAAACCTCATACACTGAAATTATTTCAAAGACTTCTGTCACCTGTCTTGAAAAGGGAGTTAAGGGAAGATGGCAGTGGAGTAGAGATCGGCAGGGCTCACCTCACCTACAAAAACGGCAGAGGAAAGGCAGCGGCTGTCTGGGACAGCTGCTCTGGGGCGCTGCACACCAGGGCAGTGCCGTGTAGCGTCCAGGAGACAGTGGGATGGAAGGGTAAGGAGGCCCAAGTGAAAACTGTGCATTCATCACCCCAGTGTCAAGGAACCGCACCCATCCCCACCCCCAAGGCAGGCAGACTCAGTCCAACCCATGGCTGACAGCCGCCAACCTCCTTGGGAAGAGGGAGTGTGGAGCAGAGCCCAGCTTTGGGTCTCATCTCCAGCCATCCTGGAAACACCATCTGTGGAGGCTGGAACAGACACCTCCATGGAAAGGCTCAATGAAGAGCGCCATCTGCTGGCAGGCCTGGAAAGTGACGTGGAAAAAGGCTTTTTGGTGTCTTCCCCATTATCAAGCCCCTTTGGATATGATCTGTACCCGATTAGTGGGTCCCTGGCCCTATTTTGATCACTTAAACACAATTTTTTTCCCTTTTTTTTTTTAATGATTTTGTAAAAATATTACATTAAAAAAATATATATGAGGTCCCATTCAACCCCACCACCCCCACCCCACCACTCACCCCCCAGCAACCCTCACTCCCATCATCATGACACATCCATTGCATTCGGTAAGCTCATCTCTGGGCATCTCTGCACCTCATGGTCAATGGTCCACATCATAGCCCATACTCTCCCCCATTCCATCCAGTGGGCCCTGGGAGGATTTACAATGTCCGGTGATTGCCCCTGAAGCACCATCCAGGGCAACTCCAAGTCCCAAAGGCGCCTCCACCTCTCATCTCTTCCTGCCATTCTCCATACCCATCAGCCACCATGTCCACTTTTCCCACTCCAATGCCACCTTTTCTCTGTGGACCTTGGATTGGTTGTGTCCGTTGCACCTCTATGTCAAGAGGAGGCTCAGATTCCACATGGATACTGGATGCAATCCTCCTGCTTTCAGTTGTAGGCACTCTAGGCTCCCTGGTGTGGTGGTTGTCCTTCTTCAACTCCATCTTAGCTGAGTGAGGTGAGTCCAATAAATCAGATTGTAGGAGCTGGAGTCTGTTGAGGCTCAGGGCCTAGCTATCATATTGTCAGTCCAGAGATTCAAATCCCCTAAATATATCTTAAACCCCAACACCAACTACAATTCCAGTAAAGTAGCATGAAAGTCTTATGAAAAGAGATCCCATCTGAGTCCAGTTTTATCACACAGAAACACCAGCTCCAAAGAAGGGCCATCTGACATGGCAGTGAACCCCATCTGCCATGACCATAGAACCCGTGGGTCTCTTTAGCCCTCAAAGGAACCAATACCTGGGGATTGTATCTACTTTATCTGTCTCATTAGACTCTGTTCAGTGGTGCATAAGGGCAATCCTTCTGACAGCCTCCAGACTCTTTTTTAGAGACTCTTAGCCATATAAACTCTTTTCCCCTTTCCATTTCCCCCTTACATTAGGTCAAACAGCATTTTAAAATCATGTTATTGTATGTAGACAGGGATATTCTGCTGATCCGCATCAAACCTTCAATTCAAGGTCATTTTCCAGTTGCATCATTAGTTGGTAGTTGATAGTGATCCCTCGGTGCCAGGGAGGCTCATCCCCGGGTGTCATGTCCCACGCTGGGGGGAAGGCATTGCATTTACATGCTGAGTTTGGCTTCGAGACTGGCCACATTTGAGTAACATGAAGGCTGTCAGGAGGAAATTCCAAGGCACAGTGCTGCTCTAGGCCTTGTTCTTATTTCAGGCATATAGGTTCACAAGCATAGTCATTAGCATCAGGGGCTCACTGTTGGACCCTCATTCCTTCCCGGTCCTTGCTGCTGCACCTGGGGGACTGCCGCTGCTCCCCTAGGGACCACGAAAGAGCACCCCCGGCCAGTAACACAGTATCCCCCCAGCTGTAGTTTTTAATTGTTTAAACACAATTTTAAATATCTGGAGTAGGTTGAACCAAGAATCAAAGCACAGCCATAAAACAAAACAAATCTACAATAAGAAGCTAGACAAGACATGGTAATAATTGATGATATTATCTCATAATCTGTAACAAATGTTCCACCATGGCGTGTGCCAATTTTGATAGAGGGGTGTTGTATGGGAATTCAGCACTGATTTGTAACTTATGTCATAAGAACATATTTAATAATAATAGGGTAAGTTGGGGGAAAATACACCAAATGTAAGAAAAGGACTATAGTTAGTAGTAAGATTTTGACAATATTCCTTCATAATTTGTAACAAATATCTCACAACAATGCAAGTTGTTGGTAGTGGGTTCATGTATGGGATCCCTGTATGATGTTAACCGTGTTTGCTTTGTAAGTTCACAACTTTCACTATACACTTAATTGTTTATGTATGTTCATATATAAATGACATAAAGATAATAATAACAGAGAGGATTGGGAAAAATACTTGGTTAATAGTAATAGTTTGACAATGCTCTTTAATCATTAGTTAAAAAAATTTAACAACAATGTAGGTGTTGGTGGTAGAGTGAGTTACGAGAGCCCTGTATGATGTTATATATGTTTGTTTTGTAAGTTCACAATTATTACTACATACTTATTATGTATGTTTATGTATGACTGATATACTTCAATAAATTAAGAGAAAAAAAAAAAAACTAGGCAAGACAGAGAAATTGACCATCAGGGTACACTTACAAACATAATTAGATGCTTAGACAGCAGGAAAAATTATAAGCCATACTAAGAAACAGGAAGATATGCCCAATCAAAGGAACAAATTAAAAATGCAGATTAGACACAGGATGTGAAACAACTAGTCAACTGATGTTCAAACAAACCTCCTAAGTCAACTCAAGGAATTGAAAGAAAATATAGCTAAAAAGCTGAAGGGTATTAAGAAGATACTGGGTGAGCATAAGAAAAATTGGAAATCTTGCAAAGAAAAGTAACAAATCTATGGGAATGAAAGACACAATGGATAAGATTTAAAGTACAAGTACATTATGGGCATACAATAAAAGATTTGAAATGTCAGAAGAACAGATCACCAAATTAGAGGGAAAGGCATCTGAACTTGAACAGACAGAAAAAGAATGGGAAAATGTGAACAAGTATCAGAGAATTGAATGACAGTGCGAGGCACACAAACATTTGCTTCATGGGTGTCTCAGAAGGAAAAGAGAATGGAAAGGGGCAGAAAGAACATTTAAGGAAATAATGGCCAAAAATTTCTCAATTCTTATTAAAGACATACATATTCATATCCAAGAATGACAACACACTATAAACAGAATAAATATGATCAGATTTACTCTGAGAAAGATAATATTCAGAATGTCAAATGCAAAAGATAAAGAATTCTCAAAGCAGCAACAGAAAAGCGATCCATTGCACACAAAGGATGTCCAAAAAGACTTAGTATGGAATTCCCTTCACAAACCATGAAGGCAAGAAGGGAGGGGTATTATATATTCAATATATTGAAAGAAAAAATTGCCAACCAAGAATTCTTTACACAGCAAAACTGTCCTCTAAAAATGAGAGTGAGTTTAAAGCTTTCACAAATAAACAGAATCAGAGAGTATGTCATCAACAGACCAACCCTACAAAAAATACTAAAGGGAGTGCTGTAGCCTGAAAGGAAAAGATAGGAGAGAGAGAGGCTTGGAGGAGAATGCAGAATGAAGATTATTAGTAAGGGTAACTATCAAGGTAAGAAGAGAGTAGAGCAGATGTGGCTCAAGTGGTTGAGCAGCTGTTTCCCATGTACCAGCTCCCAGGTCTGACCCCCAATACCTCCTAAAAAAAAAAAAAAAAACAAGTCAGAGTAGCCAGTGTAGCTTAGTGGTTGAGTGTCAGTTTCCCATTTACAAAGTCCCAGGTTCAATCACTGGCCCCAGTACCTAAAAAAGCAGACAGTAAGATATGATATATAAAAGTCAAAAGATGGAGAGCAGATATGGCTCACGTGATTGAGCTCCCGCCTATCACATGGGAGGTCCAGATTCGGTTCCTGGTGCTTCCTGGGGAATATAAGCAAAACAGCAGGCTGAAGTGATGGGCTGGTGCAGCAAGGTGACTCAACGAGATGATGCACCAAGACACATGGAAGAAAACATAATGAGAGACACAACGAAGCAGGGAGCGGAGGTGGATCCAGTGATTAAGTGCCTCCCTTCCACATGGGAGGTCACAGGTTCAGCTCCCAGTGCCTCCTAAAAAAAAAAAAAAAAAAGACCAGCACACAACAAACAGACACAGCAAGTGCAAAAATAACAAAGGGGTAGGGAGAAATAAATAATTTTTTTAAAAAATAAGAAAAAAAAAAACAAAGAATAAAATGATGAAAGTAATGCTTTTACAGTAATAACCATGAATGTTAATGGATCATGGATCTTTCTCAAGGATAGACCATATGTTGGGTTACAAAACAGCTCTCAATAAATTAAAAAGCATTGAAATTATAAAAAACAGTTTCTCTGATCATAATGGAATGAAACTGTAAATCAATAACAGGTGTGAAAAGGGAAAAATCACAAATATATGGAGGTTAAACAAGACACCTTAAGCAATCACTGGTCAAAGAAGAAATTGCAAGAGAAATCAATAATTATCTTGAGGTAAGTGAAAATGAGAACACAAGAGATCAAAACCTATGAGAGGGAGGTGGATTTGGGTCAACTGATAGAGCATCTGCCTACCACGTGGGAGGTCTAGGGTTCAAACCCAGGGCCTCCTGACCCGTGTGGTGAGCTGGCCCATGCGCAGTGCTGATGCATGCAAGGAGTGCTGTGTCACGCAGGGGTGTCTCCTGCATAGGGGAGCCCCATGCACAAGGAGTGCGCCCTGTAAGAAGAGCTGCCCCATGCAAAAAAAGCACAGCCTGCCCAGAAGTGGCACTGCACACATGGAGAGCTGACACAGCAAGATGATGCAACAAAAAAGAGACACAGATTCCCAGTGCCGCTGACAAGAATACAAGCAGACACAGAAGAACACACAGTGAATGGATGCAAGCAAGCAAACAACTGGGGGGATGGGAGAGAAATAAATAAAATAAATCTTTTAAAAAAAAAAAGTATGAGATGCAGCAAAGGCAGTACTGACAGTGAAACCTCAACGCTGACATTAAAAAAGAAGAAAGAGCTAAAATCAATGACCTAACTACGAGGCTGGAGTGACTAGAAAAAGACGAGCAAACCATTCCCAAAGCAAGCAGAAGGAAAGAAATAGCAAAGAACAGAATAGAAAAAAATGAAATTGAGAAGAATAAAAAAACAATAGAGAGAATGAACAAATACAAGAGTTGGTTCTTCAAGAACATCACCTAAATTGACAAACCCTTAGCGCGACTTACAAAGAAAAGCATCATACTTAATGGTAATAGGCTGAAAGCTTTCCCTCTGAGATCATGAACAATATGAATGCCCACTGTCACCACTGTTACTCAACACTGTACTACAAGTTCTAACTAGAGCACTTAAACAAGAAATAGGAGTCCAAATAGGAAAGAAAGAAGTAAAACTTTCACTATTTTCAGTTGACATGAACTATATTTTAATAAATCATGAAAAACCTATAACAAAACTCTAGAGCTAATAAATAAGTCCAGCAAGGTGCAGGATATAAGATCAATGCCCAAAAATCAGGAGTGTTTCTATACAACAGAAATGAACAATCTGAGGAGGAAATCAGGAAACAAATTTCATTTACAATAGCATCTTAAAGAATCAAATAGCTAGGAATAAATTTAAACAAAGAATTAAAGAACCTGTACTCAGAAAACTAAAAACTATTGCTAAGAGAAATTAAAGATGACCTAAACAAGTGGGAGGACATTCTGTGTTCATGAATAAGACGATTAATTGTTGTTAAGATGTCAATTCAACCCAAATTGATCTACAGAGTCAACACAATTCCAATCAAAATTCTAACAACCTACTTTGCACAAATGAAAAAGTCCATTACCAAATTTATTTGGAAGGGAAAAGAACCCCAAATAGCCAAAAATATCTTAAAAAATATGAATGAAGTTGCTGGATGCACACTTCCTGACTTTAAGCAGGCATGTGAATGTATTAAATGTCACCTTTATCATCCTCACCCTTGGATTTCCTAACTACGATTACCTCCTCACTGATGGGCATGAACAAAAAGGACCTGTCCTTGGTGTATTGTCCTACAAACAAAATGGACACCAGAAGCCACTAGGATATTACAGCCTAACCCTGGATCTAAAGCCTCTCTGTCTTGCCTGTGAGCAGTAGCTGCTAATGCCAAGTGGGTTAAACCACCTCTGACCTAATTCTAGGTCACACATTCGATGTCAATGTCCACCATGCTGTGCAAACTTCACCACTTAAGAAAACACACAGTTTTCACCTCTCGATTTACCTCCCATGATAACTTGTTCCTCCCTCCACATAATACAACTCACCTCTGTCAAACCCTGACCCTGTTACCCCACTCCCCAATGAACTGACCCCTCATGACTGTAACCTCCAGTCACTAACTTGTCCTAGACCACGTCTATCCTCCCACTCTCTGTAAAGCACATCTATAATATCCACAGGGAGGAAAAACCTTTCAAAGCTGACTATGCCATTACTGATCAGTGCAAAACTCTTATATATCAAGCCCTGCAAAGTGTCAAATCCACCCAAGCAGCAGAATTAATTGCTGTCACTTGGCATGATTAAAGTGGAAGGGAAAAGGGCTAACACTGATACTGAAAGCCACTATGTTCTAAAGTTGTGCATGATGTGGGGATGTTATGGAGACAAGAGGTTCCATGAAGGCAGCATGGTCCAATTAAACGTGGACAGCAAAAAGCAGGGCTCCTGGAAGACGTCATTAGCATGCAAGGGCACTGTAATTAGGCTGAAGGTCACACACTAAAAATTCAGATAACTATTGAAGAATTAATATTCTAAGCCTCTTCCATAGACTCTCAAGGTCAAATTCAGATGATCTCTAACCATGGGACTATACTCCTATTCCTATTCTCCCTGTACAGCCCCAAACCCACGGTAGTATTTTCTACTTCATTACATGATACCCATTCCAATTTATTTAATCTGCCTCCACATATATCCTATATGAGATCTGTCTGCCAAAGGCAGCTTCAGGGGGAAAAAGAATGGATAAGGAAAACCTGAATGTACAGTCATCCCAATGGGCTCTGGAAACACCCAAACAGCAGCTTGGTGTTTCCTACTTCTCTTGTCTGACCAACTATGAGCCTACATAATTTGACATATCATAGAAAAGATCAAATGTGGGATAATTTAGAAAAAGAATGGTTAGGGCCCTTCAGCTTTTATCTGAATCAGACAGATACCACTTGCCTCATTTATATTCCTCAATTAGAATCCTGGAAAAACTGTAAAAGCAGGGCAAGGGAATGACTCAGCCCACCAGGGCCTTAAATTTCATGGTAAGTAGTTTTCCAACTGCCAAAACCACAAGTCTACCAATGTGTACATAGTTCATTTTGTGCATTGTGAAAATACTATGGCTATTTCTGTTGCTAAAGTTTTTCTTGAATGGATTCTGCCTGCTTTGGAAATCCTTCTACTATTTCAAGTAAAAAGAGATCTCATTTCACAGGTAAAGTCATACAAGAGACAGAAAGGTCTATGCACATCAGCCAAAGGCTTCATTGCCTTTATCACCTCTAGTTATCAGATGCTATTGAGAGGGCTGATGAAATTCCAAAATCTAAGTTAGCTAACATATCTGAGGAACTGGACTCACCTTGGCCAACAGTGCTGCCTCTTGTCCTTATGACTTTAGGCCTTCACCCACACCATCACATAGTCCATTCCCCTTTGAAATCATCACAGGAAGACCCATGAGAATATCCTGTGAGTCCCTGTAGCAGTTTGATATGGTTATGAATTCCAAAAATAGGTATTGGATTATGTTTGTAATCTGGTCCATACCTGGGCATAGTTAAGTTACGATTAGGGCTTTGATTGGGCCATATCATTAGGACATTGAGTTCCCACCCCTTGGTGGGTGAGGATTCACAGATAAAAGGCATGGCAAAGGACAGAGTTGAGGGGTTTTGATGTTGGCGTTTGATGCTGAAGCCTTAAGCTGGAACCCCAGGAAGTAAGCTCACAGAGGAAAGAGAAGCCATCCCCAGGAAGAGAGGAACCCTCAGCCCAGGAAGAAGCAAGTCCTGGGAAGAGAGGAATCCTGAACCCAGAGAGAAGCAAGACCCTGGAAGAGAGGAACCCAGGAAGCCTGAACCCTCGCAGCCATCAGCAACCATCTTGCTCCAGCACATGAAAATAGACTTTGGTGAGGCAAGTGACTTATGCTTTATAGCCTGGTATCTGCAAGCTCCTACCCCAAATAAAGACCCTTTATACAAACCAACCAATTTCTGGTAGTTTGCATCAGCACCCTTTTGGTTGACCAATGCATCCCTAATAGCAGAATACTCAATTTCGACTCCATCAGGGAAGCAGATGTGGCTCAACTGATAGAACGTCCACCTACCATATGGAGGGTCCAGGGTTTGGTACCCAAGGCTTCCTGGTCTGTGTGGTGAGCTGGCCCACACACAGTGCTGCCGCACACAAGGAGTGCCATGCCATGCAGAGGTGCTCTCCATACTGGGGAGTCCAATGTGCAAGAAGTGCACCCTGCAAGGAGAACCGCCCTGCATGAAAAGCACAGCCCCCCCAGGAATGGCACCACACACACACAGAGCTGACGCGGTAAGATGATGCAACAAAAAGAAACACAGATTCCCAGGGCCCCCTGACAAGAATGCAAGCAGACACAGAAGAGCACACAGCAAATGGACATAAAGAGCAGACAATGGGGGGGGGGGGAGGAAGGGGAGAGAAATAAATAAAAATAAATCTTAAAAAAAAAAAAATAAGACTTCCAGTGGCTATATTGTTGTCAGAAAATATAGTCTTTAGGCATACAAAAATCATGTATTAATAAAAGGTCCAATCAGCCAAGATATGATGGCGATGAACATATACAACCGACAGCAGTAGAACACAGGTACAAAACAGGAAACATTTCCAAGATAAACTGTGTGGTAGACCACACATAAAATAAAAATAAATGTTAAAACATCGAAATCATACAAAGGATCTTCTCAAACAACACTGGACTAAACCAGTGATCAAGAGCAGGAGAAAACTGGAAATTTTACAAACATGTTTGGAAATAAAACACCGTATTAGTAAATAACCAATGGTTGAAGAAGAAATCTGAAGGGATGTTAGAGAAATATCTTGAGATGAATGAAAATGAAGACATACCATTTCAAAACTTATAGGATGCTAGGAAGGCAGTTTTCAGAGGGAAATTTAAAGCTCTACATTGCTGTATTAATAAAGAAGACATGTTAAAAACCAGTAACTAACTTCAGGCTAGTAAAGGCAGCAGCAGGCACCGGAGGGGGTACTTGGTCCCCGCACCCCCTTGTGGACATAGAGCAGTGCACGGCAGCGCCTTACCGGCCAGGCTGCCCCCAGGTGCTGCCCGATGTGGACCCCAGCACCCAGGATTCCCTTTGCAGCAGACCATGCTATGACTTGAACATCCTAAGAAGTCAATGGTTTTTAGTACTATTACCTTCAATAGTATTGCCCATCTAAAAATTAGATTTTTCCCACTATGAAATTTTAATGCTATTTCTTGGCTTATGAGGATAAAAATGACATCCCCCCCCCCCAAAAAAAAAAGAGAGAAAGTTCATGTGTACTCTCCAGAAAAGCTCCCCTTGAGCTGATATAACTGGGGCACTGAAGATAATGCAACTCAGAGTTTCCACAATGACAATTCAGACTGTGAAGGATTTGGTCATATTGGAACCACTTATAAAAGATGTGAAGAAAACTTTGATGGTAAAATAAAAGGCCTAGTATTTATTCAAGATCCTGAGGGCTATTGGATTGAAATTTTGAATCCTAACAAAATGATAACTATTACTGAGTTCAGTGAGCATACTTCTTTGTAATTTCAATGAAGACATTGTAGAAAGGAAAAAGAAAAAATGTGATGGAAGATATTCGTATAACAGAAGCATTTAGCACTGATGGAGCATTGTCCCAATTCAAATTATTCTGCAGTCAATTTCCTTTTCCTATTTCACTGAACTGTTCAGTCGTTCTGGTCTGAAAGTCGTGCTTTATCTTGTACCCTTGAATGTAATTCTGTAACTGTACTTTTTGAAGTCATAATTAGAACAGTCCCTTCATAGCCTGCATTGGCCTTCATCTGTCTTCTAAATATGACATCTTCTCAAGCCTTCCTTTGAATCAGCATTTAAAAAAAACATTTAACACGTTTTTGTTGTGGGTATCTCCTGGGATTTCATTCCTCAGAAATAACTTTTCCCGATGGAAATTGAGGAACACTGGACAAAAATGATACCTGTGTGTGCTTCAAACAATATTAAGTGTTTGTTTTACAGAAGAAAACATATTCTGGGAGCAATTCAGAGCCATGCTGACAAGGATGCTGATAGAAAAGCTAAGTTCTTTTCATTCATAAAGTACTTCTGAAGTTCAAGGACTAACTTCATTTGCTCTAGGATGGGGAGGAGGAAGAGAATCTTGTTGACTGGCTGCCTAGACACTGGACTAGGCTGCCACATATTTTTGTCTCATTTAAACTTCACAGCTATTTTATGAGAAAGCAAGGCTAGACATACACAACTTTAGTAAATTGAAGGCAATATAAATGGGCTCAAGATCTCATCAATATGCTTAGTATTTAGATGATGTCTCAAAAAGTAGTGCCTCTTTTGCTGATCTTCTTTAAAAACTCAAGGAAAGTTTTAGCATAGTCCTCTGAGCTCCAGGCCTGGTAACTGCAGAGAGGAAAGAGGAATAAGCCATGGAGGAAGTCTGTAGCAAACAAAGACTATTTCTGTCCAAGTGGCCTTATGTTAATCAAGGTCTTCATTGTGCCTTAACCTTTACTACAAATTATGTTCAGGATAGCAGGACTTAGTTATCAGAAATCAGCAAGAGGTCTTCCCTACTATGATTGATATTTGATTGGTTTTAAAAATCAAAGTGATTTTGAAAATCTCCTGTGGTCCTAAGAATAAAAACATCGAGTTCATGGTTTAACCACATTTGATTTTTTTTGCAGATCTTAGTGGAAGATCTTTGGATAAATTATGCCAACACTGTATGTACTGCTAGAAACACATTACATCTCCTTTTTACATGGAATGGATTTATGTGAGCTACTTAAAAATATATAGCAGTACTTTCAAAGTTAAATAAAAGTTTAAATTTTAAAAAAACCTAACCACACCTAAAGAAAGTAGAACAAGAAGACCAAATTAAACCCAAAGTAAAAGAATTTCACACTAAAAAAAAATGCAAACCATTGCTCAGTGAAATTAAAGAATACCAAAACAAATGGATACACATCCAGTGTTCATGAATTGAAAGACTTACATTGTTAAGATATAAATACTGCCTAAAGTGATCTACAAATTCAATGCAATCTCTATCAAACCCCAACAGCATCTGCAAAAATGGTAAAGTTGATGCTCAAATTCATATGGCTCTGCAAGGGGCATTGCATAAGCAAAAAAGTCTTGAAAAAAAGTAAGTTGGAGGACTCACACTTCCTGGCTTCAAAGCTTAGTGTGAAGCTACAGTAATAAATAAACACTGTGTGGTACTGGCATATGAATAGACAAATATACCAATGGACTAGAATTTAGAGTCCAGACAAAATTCAACACATCTGTAGAGAGTTGATTTTTTATAAATGTCAAAGTCCATTCAATGGAGAATCAATAATCTTTTCAAAATGTGGTATTGGGACAAGAAATTCACATGCAAAAGAATGAATGTGGACCTCTACTCTTAATTATTTACAAAAATAAACTCCAAGTAGATCAAAGACCTAAATACAAGGGCTACTATAATAAAACTCTTAGAAAAAAAAAAATGTAACTAGTTTCAGGACCTTCAAGTAAGCAATGATTTTTATGTTTTACACCAACACACAACCAAAAAAGAGAGAAAATAGCTAAAATGGACCTCATCAAACTTAAAAAAATTTTGAGAGTTGTAAGAAAGAAATCTTCTGGGAGAAAATAAGGGTCACCTAATTGTGGAAAAGAAAAGAATTTATTCTCATGTGGTGAAGAAAAGAATTTATTCTCAGTCTTGCAAGAATTGTGGAAAAGAAAAGAATTTATTCTCATGTGGTGAAGAAAAGAATTTATTCTCAGTCTTGCAAGAAGGGGCACACAACCACGTGTCTGGTGCCCAGAATAAAGGCAAATGGCACAATTTATACCTAAGTCTACCACACAAGCCTTTCCTCTTTCTCCATAGATTGGATACTTCAGAGGTTACAGTGTCTAACTTTCTTGTGCAAGTTCCTAGTTTAACAGTTTAACAGTTCCCCCCATCACATCCCAACCATTTGGGTTTTTACCTGCTCCTTTTGCCAAATAAGAAAGGGAATTTAGTGCTGAACTGGTATTGGCTTAGCTCTTTCTTGTGCATACTTTTTTTCCAGCTATAGGACTGGCTTAAGCTGGTTTCCTTTGTTCCTATTTAACCTAGGAGTGGGAGACTCAGGCAGTAGGCTGCCAGGTTTCATTAATTTTTTCTTCCTCCCTGCTTTATATTACCTTTAGTGAAAACTAAACTGATCCCCATCTCTTACAGAGTCAAAGGAAATTAGCAATGAAGTGAAAAGAAAACCTACCGAATGGAAGAAAGTATTTGGAAACTATATTTCCGATAATAGTGTAATATACAGAATACATAAGGAATTACTAAAACTCAACAAAAAGACATACATCGCAATTTTTTAAAAATGGGAAAAAGGATTGAATACCCATATCTCCCAAAAAGATATACAAATAGGGAAGCAGATGTGGTTCAAGCAATTGAGCTCCCACCTACCACATGGGAGGTCTGTGGTTCAGTTCCTGGTACCTCCTAAAGAAGACAGCAAGCTGGAGCAATGAGCAGGTGCAGAAAGCTGACATAACAAGAGATACAAGAGGAAAAACATAATGAGAGACACAGCAAAGCAGAGAGCAAAGTCTTTGGTGCCTCCTGAAGAAGGCAAGCAAGACAGTAAAGCTGACATGACAGGCAGCTGTGGCAAGCTGATACAAGATGATGCAACAACAGACACAAGATAAAACATAATGAAAGACACAACAAAGCAGGAAATGGAGGTGGCTTAAAGCAATTAGGCACCTCCCTCCCACATCAGAGGTCCTGGGTTCAGTTCCTGGTGTCTCCTAAAGAAACAAAGAAGATGAACAGACACAGCAAGTGTAAACAAAGAGGGGGTGAGGAGAAATAAATAAAATACATCTTTTAAAAAAAGATATACAAACAACCAATAAGCACATAAAAAGATGCTCAACATCATTAGCCATTATAGAAGTGCAAATAAGATACAACAAATACATATGAGATGCCAATTCATCCATACAATATGGCTGTTATTTTTTTAAAAAGAGAGAAAAAATGTATTGGCAAAGATATGGAGAAAAAGGAGTCCCCATATATTGTTGGTGGGAATGTAAAATGGTGCAGGCAAAAAGTTAAACATAGAATTACCATAGGAGCTGGCAACTCCTCTCCTAGGTTTTTACCCCAAAGAATTGAAAGCAGGGACTTGAGCAGATATTTGTTCATCAATATTCATGACAGCATTATTCAGAATAAAGGTAGAAATAATCCAAAAGCCCATTAATACATGAAAGAATAAGGAAACGGACTTTGGCCCAGTGGTTAGGGCGTCCGTCTACCACATGGGAGGTCCGCGGTTCAAGCCCTGGGCCTCCTTGACCTGTGTGGAGCTGGCCCATGTGCAGTGCTCATGCGCGCAAGGGGAGCCCCACGCGCAAGGAGTGCACCTATAAGGAGAGCCGCCCAGCGCGAAGGAGGGAGCAGCCTGCCGAGGAATGGCGCCGCCCATACTTCCCATGCCGCTGACGACAACAGAAGCGGACAAAGAAACAAGACACAGCAAAAAGACACAGAAAACAGACAACCGGGGGAGGGGAGGGGAATTAAATAAATAAAAATAAATCTTTAAAATAAAAAATGAAAGAATAAACAAAATAAGATATATCTAGTCTGAAAATAGTCAAAGTTACAGAATATTGCCAATATACTTAACGTCACAATACTTCCTGCTTAAAATGGTTAAAATGATTTTTATATATATTTTTTCACAACTGAAAAAAATAAGCAAGGTAATAACACAATAAAAGGACAAAAACAGCATGATCATCTCAATTGACTCAATAAATGCTTTTGAATGCTTTTGAAAAATTCCAACAACCATTCATGATTCAAAAAAAAAAAAATTCACAAAGCTAGGAGTAGAAGGGAACTTCAATATAATAAAAAGAATTGATGAAAAATCCACAGCTAAAATTAGGCTAAATGACGAATGACTGAAAGATTTCCCCTTAGATCAGGAAGAAGAATTCATCAAAATTAAAAACTTTAATGCACCAAAGGAAATTATCAAGGAAGTAAAAGAAAACCCACAAAATGGGAAAATAGTTGTAAATCATATATACAATAAGATAAATATCCCATTTTCAAAATGAGCAATTGAACATTTTTCCAAATAAGATAGACTAATAACAACACATAATAATAATAACACATGAAAAGTTACTAAACATCATTAGCCATTAGAGAAATTCAAATAAAAAAAGAAGAGCTACCACTCTTCAAAAAGTGGAAAATAAGTATTGAAGAGGATGTAGAGTAATAGAAACCCTTACTCATTCCTGGTGGGAATAAAAAATGGTGAAGCCACTGTGGAATCCAATTAAACATAGAATTACCTTTAGCAATTTCACTATTTATACACTAAAAAATTGAAAACAGGTATTCAAACAAAAACTTGTACATGGATGTTCTTAGCATCATTACTTGCAATAGTCAAAGGTGGAAGCAATTCAAATGTCCATCAACTTGATGAATAAACAAAATGGTATAGACATGCAATGGAATATTATTCAGCTGTAAAAAAGGAACGGGGCGGGGCGGGGGGGAGGGGAGTGTGACAACCAGCAAGATGGTGGCAGAGTAAGGAGCTCCTAGAGTCAGCTCCTGCCGCAGGGCAGTTAGTAATTACCCAGAGCTTATTTGAAGCACCTGTTTGGGAGCTTCAGGAGGCCAGAAGAGCATCCTGCAATATCCTTGAAGGAATGGAAGGAGACTGCCCATCTGCACAGAAGATTCATAAGTAGAGCACTCCATGCCACGGAGGCCAGTGCCCATCCTCCACTGGCAGCACAAGCCACCTTGGGAGCTATTCCATGGCTGGAATTGGAAGCTCCACTTCCCAAAAACAAGGGAGGGAGAAACAGCTGGGCACCAACTTCAGCTACTGATGATTAAATTCGGCAGGCTAAAGTATACTCTAAGAACATCTAAAGTTGACATCTGTCCAAGTCAGAAAGAGGCTGGTCGCTGCCATCTTAACTCTGTGCCTGGCATGAGGAGAAGCAAGGCAGACTGAAAATCACAGTGCTGGTGGGGACTGGCTTCTTTCCATCCATGTCAGGCTGCAGCTCTAGCCTAGGCCCCAGTGCCACCTCTGGCAGGGAGGAAGCTGGGGGGTCCTGTACTAGCCTCTCAGGAAAATACAGGCCATGCTGCAGAGGCCAGTGATCATCCTACTTTGGCAGCACAAGCCACCCCAGGAGCTATTCTTTGGCTAGAAGTGGAAGTTCCATTTCCCTAAAACAGGGGAGGAAGAGATGGTTGGCTACCAACTTCAGCTGCTGGTTAGTAAATTCGGTGCTAAACTATAATCCTAAGAAGAGCTAAAGTTTGAACCTGTCCAAGTCAGAAAGAGGCTGGTGGCTGCCATTTTGACTCTACCCCCAGCATGAGGAGAAGCCAGGCTGACCGAAAATCAGTGACAGTAGGAACTGGTTTCTTTCACCCAGATCAGCCTGCAGCCATAGCGTAGGCTTCAGCCCCACCTCTGGCAGGGAGGAGGATGGGCATCTCTGCACCCGCCTATCCAGGTGACTGGAGGCACCTTTGTCTGGCACAGACTGAATAATCGGACGTCTACCAGGGCAAATGCGGGCATCTTGGACCTCCAATGCATAGATTGCTGCCCATGCCTGCAGCTCCAACCCCACTCCAGGCAGGGAAGAAAGGGGCATGAAGCTTCATCAGACTCTCTGGGCAACTATAGTCTAGGCCTGCCCGACTTGGATTATTCCACAGAGCTGTGACTCTGTCCCTACACTTGGCAAAGGAGAAAGTTGGGAGAAGCTGCATCAGTCCCTGGGGCAATGACAGCAACTTGAGCCTCCACAGCTTATAGCACCAACTACATCCTTGGCTCCTACTATACAATCAGCAAGGTAGAAAGAGCAGGAAGCCCTAAACTAAAGAGAAAAACTGCACCCAGAATAAATAATCTAGTAAGCCAGATGCCAGGACACCAACAAAAGCTACAGTCCACACCAAGAAACAAGAAGATATGGCCCAGTCAAAGGAACAAGATAAACCTCCAGACCACATAAAACCTCCAGACCACATAAACCTCCAGACCACAAAAACAACTAGCCATAGTTGTTCAAACAAATCTCCTTAATAAATTCAATGAGATGGATAAAGAGATTAAGAATATTAAGAAGACACTGGATGAGCACAAAGAAGAATCTGAAAGGATACTTAGAAAAAATAGATATTATGGAAATGAAAGGTACAATAAACGAAACTTAAAAAAACACTGGAATCATATAATAGCAGATTTGAGGGGGCAGAAGAAAGGAATGGTAAGCTTGAAAAAATGGCCTCTGAAAGTGAACATTTAAAGGAACAGATGAAGAAAAGAATGGAAAAAATAGAACAAGATATCAGGGAACTAAATGACAGCAAGAGATGTGAAAATATACATGTCAATAGGTTTCCCAGAAGGAGAAGAGAAGGGAAAAGGGACAAAAGGAATATCTGAAGAAATAATGGTCAAAAACTTCCCAATCCTATTGAAGGACATAGGTATCCATGTCCAAGAAGCACAATATACTCTCATCTGAAAAATCCAAACAAACCAATTCCAAGACACATACTAATCAGAATGTCAAATGCCAAAAACAGAGAATTCTGAGAGCAGCAAGAAAAAAGCAATACATAACATACATGGGATACCCAATAGGATTACGTGCTGATTTCTCACCGTGGAAGCAAGAAGAGAATGGGCTGATATACTTAAGATACTACAAGAGAAAAACTTCCAGCCAAGAATCTTATATCCAGCAAGACTGTCTTTCAAAAATGAGGGCAAGTTTAAAATATTCATGGAGAAACAGAAACTGGGAGAATTTCTAACCAAAAGACCAGATTTTCAGGAAATACTAAAGGGTGTGCTAGAGCCTGAAAAGAAAAGACAGGAGAGAGAGAGAGGCCTGGAAGAGAGTCTAGAAATGAAGATTAGATCAATAAAAGTAAGTAAAAGTGTCAAAAGAGTGGTGAAAATAAAATATGACAGATAAAAACCCAAATAGTCAGGAATAAACTTAACCAATGATATAAAACACTTATATTCAGAAAACTATAACTCAATTTTAAAAGAAATCAAAAAAGTTCTAAATAACTTGATGAACATTCCATCCTCACAGATTGGAAGACTAAATACCATGAAGATGTCAATTCTACTCAAATCCATATACAGATTCAATGTAATCCTGATAAAAATTCCACCAGTATTAATTAAATAAACTGAACACATGATTATCAAATTTATCTGGAAGGGTAAGTGTCCTGAATAGCCAGAAACATCTTAAAAATGAAAAGCGAAGTTGGAGAACTGTCATCTCCAGACTTTAAATCATATTACCTAGTTGCAATGGTAAAAACAGCATGGTATTGGCATAAAGACAGACACACAGACCAATGGAACCAAACTGATGTTTCAGAAACAGATCCTCACCTATATGGTCAAATGATTTTTGACAAGCCTGTCAAACACCCAGCTCAGGCAGAACAGTCCATTCAAAAAATGGTGCTGAGAGAACTGGATAGCCACAGCAAAAAGAAAGAAAGAAGACCCCTACCTCATACCTTATCCAAAAATTAACTCAAAATGAATCAAAAACCTAAATATAAAAGCAAGAACCATAAAGCTTCTAGAAGAAAATGTAGGAAAATACCTTCAAGACCTGATTGTAGGTGGTGGATTCCTAAGGGAGATAAGAGGAGGACTGAGGTGGACTACTGATGTTTAATGTATGTAGAAGTTTTAATTAGCTTTACTGTAAAAGTGTGGAAATGTATAGAGTGGATGTAATACATAGTAACAGCCAGTTGATAAATGGATATGTGGCTGAAAATGGTAGTCTAGGGATGTAAATGCCAATTGACAGAATACTAGAGAATAATCTAGGAACTGAATAGCACAGTAAACCCAGAGGTGGATGAGAATTGTGGTTGATGGTACAGATCCAAGAGTGTCCTTTGTGAGCTAGAGCAAATGTACATCACTACTGCATGGTGGTGGGAATGTGGAGAAGCATGGGAAAAACACAACTGGAGAGACCTATGAACTGTGGTTAACAGTAATAGTGTAATATTCCTGCATCTATGCCAAAGATGTACTATGTTGATAACAAGTCAGTATGGAAAATATGAGCCAAATGTACACTATGGACATGTTAACAATCAGATGATATTATCTTATCTGTAACAAATGTTCCACCACAGTGTTGTTTGGAATTCTGTATATGTGTATGATTGTTTTGTAAGTTTACAATTCCTGTCATAAAAAATATATTTAAAACATAATAATAGGGTGGGTTGGGGGAAAAATACACCAAATATAAGATAAGGACTATAATTAGTAGTAAGATTTTGACAATATTCTTTCATAATTTGTAACATGTTTCACGACAATGCAAGGTGTTGGTGGAGGATTGATGTATGTGACCCCTGTATGATGTTATGCATGTTTGCTTTGTAAGTCGACAACTATTACTATATACTTACTGTTTATGTATGTTCATATATAAATGCTATAAAGATAATAATAGGGTGGGTTGGGGGAAAAATACTTTGATTAGTAGTAATATTTTGACGATGCTCTTTAATCATTATTTTAAAATGTTTAACAACAATGCAAGGTATTGGTGGTAGGACAAGATATGAGAGTCCTGTATGATATGTATGTTTGCTTTGTAAGTCCACAACTATTACTATACAGTTATTGTTTATGTACGTTTATGTATGAGTGATATACTTCATTAAATTTTTTTTAAATTAAAAAAAAATGGGTTTCTGATACAAGCCAGAACTACAACACAGAGACAGAAAGTAAATTACACATTACCAGGGGCTGGGGTGGGTGATGGGGAGTCATTGATAACTGAGGGTTTGTTAGATGTGACAAAAAACCTTTGGTAATGGAGGAAGGGATAATAAGCACAACATTGTGAATGTAAACAATACCATGGAAATGGTTAAAATGGAAGAAAAAAGACAAGGCAATGATAGAAGATGTTTCCCCTGGCTCTTGATGAGTGCACAGGTGCTACTGAGACTGTTCAGTTATGGCTATTGATTCAAGGAGTCAGTGCCTCACTGCTGAGCTGGAAGTGACCGAAATAGCACCCTCTATGCATAGTTTGCCTGGAATTACTTAAGTACAGGTGAGAATATTTTCAAAGATGTGGCAAAGTCTCTAACTCAGTATATCCTGAAGCAGACTCTGCTAACAAAATATCACTGATGGTGGTAAAAATATGTGTGAAGGAGAAAAGGTTTAGCTGTACAAATTCACACAGCTGGTAAAAATCTAAAGCATTTAAAGCCTATGGCTTCTTATTGTACTATTCATCAGCAGGTATTTGTGGGAAATATTTGAATCTCTCGTGTGTTAAAGAATGATTGGGTTATGTCAACTTTCATTTGCTCTCATGCACACAACGGGCATTAACAGATGTATATTTGCAATCAATTTTGATAACAGGGAAGACTTACTCAGAAGCTCAGTAAGCAAAATGGTGGTATCCATTCTTCTCACTATGAGACCTATATTACAAAACACTGTACTCAGTTATCATTATTACTCTTTGGATTTAGTCAATAAAAACTTGTGTTTCTTAGTTTCAATTTTATGCAGTACATATGCTAACAAAACAATGTTTAAGTTTTTTAAAAATTGAAGAAACTTGACTACTCTGCACCATCTCTGTACCATCTGCACAAGTGATCTGCTAACCTAAAACAGCTCTACAAAAATAAAGTAAAATTAAGAGCACTGAATGATATATGTGAATATGGTTAAAAAGGGAATTTTAGATCCTATGTATGTTAATAGAATTAAAATTTTTAAAAAACACTATAGGAGTGTACAACACATTGAACTATACTGTAAACAATGGTTTATAATACAATTATAAATATGTACTTTCAAAAATTATAACAAATGTGCCACAATAACAAAAGGTGCTAATAATAGGGCGGTACATTCACATACATTTTATGTGAAATTTCTATAAACATACCAAATTCTATGAACCTACGAAAATTATTAATAAAAAAGTATCTTTTAAAATATAAAGGTGTCCAAGATAAATTATCAAGGGAAAATATCAAATTATAATACAATATGCATCATTCACAAAGGAAAGCAGGATAAAATGTGAAGGGGCTGAATTTTAAAATACGATAACTTTTTTTTTTTAGGTATATTTTCTTTTTTCTTTAATGTTACATTCAAAAAATATGAGGTCCCCATATACCCCCCTCACCCCACTCCTCCCATATCAACAACTTCTTTCATCATCATGGGACATTCATCGCATTTGGTGAATACATTTTTGAGCACTGCTGCACCACATGGATAATGGTTTACATTGTAGTTTACACTCTCC
Source organism: Dasypus novemcinctus (assembly GCF_030445035.2). NCBI lineage: Eukaryota > Metazoa > Chordata > Mammalia > Cingulata > Dasypodidae > Dasypus > Dasypus novemcinctus. Next base: position 45,870 of record NC_080685.1, read on the forward strand.
CCCAGTCTACCCAGTGGGCCATGGCAGGACACACAATGTCCAACATCTGTCCCTGCAGCACCACCCAGGACAACTCCAAGTCCTGAAAATGCGCCCACATCACAGCTCTTCTTCCCTCTCCCTGCCCTCAGCAGCTACCATGGCCACTTTCTCCACATCAGTGCTACAATTTCTTCCATTACTAATCGCAATAGTTGCACAGTAGAATATCAGTAAGTCCACTCTAATCCATACTCTATTCCTCCATCCTGTGGACCCTGGGAGGGATCACTACCAAGTACCAGCTGATGATGTAACCAGAAAATGACCTTGAATAATAGGGCAACTCAGACCAGCACAATATCTCAGCCCACATGTAATATCAGGTGTTAAAAATGCTTTTTAACCTTGAAAAAAGGGGGAAATGGAAAGGACAAATGAGTTTATATGACCACGACATTTTAATAAAGGCAGGACCAATAAATCACATAAATGTCTCGGGCAAGAGGGAACCAGACAGTCCACCATGTGCAAAGCCCTGAGGGGCAGTGTCCTGAGTGTGCTGGGAGATGCCACAGGAGGCCAGCGTCGCTGGGGCAAAGCGAGCAGGCGCAGAACAGGAGCAGTAACATCTGTAGAACAAGGTGAGGGCAGGGTCGGCCTGGAGATGCTCTGGGTTCTCCAGCTTTTGCTGCGAGTGAGCCGGGGAACGCTGACGGTCTCTGAGCTTAGACCGAGGAGAGCTCACTGAGGCCTGAACGGGGTCGCTCTGGCGTGAAGGGGGTGAGCTGGAAGCAGGAGCCAGCTCAGCCGGTCACTGCCTCGGCCGAGGCTTGGCCCTGGGGCGAGAAGCGTCTGGACTCTGCGTGTACTCAGAGGCAGGGACGCGCGGAGTCAGAGAAAGAGCTCCGAGGGGCTGGCCGAGGGGCGCTGGCGACGCAGCTGCGGTCAGAGAAGCTGGGCGACCCGTGGGTCCCACCTGTGGCTGACGTTGGGCACCCTGGGGCAGGAATTGTAGCCAAAGCCGAGGCAGCCCCAACGCTCCTCCTCGGCCAAGGTGCAAAAGCCACAAGGCGGCGGCTTCCCGGCAGGCGCTGCGGCCCCGCCTCCCAGCAGCCACCGCGGCCTCGGGGCGCCATCGCCTGCCTCCCCTCACACTGCTTCGTTCCGCGCCCACTGCACGCGCACCCGCCCCTCTCCCTCTGTCTCGCTCAACCTCTTTTTCTAGCTCTGGAAGGCCCTGCCTGAGCGGCACGGCAGCAGTGGCGGCGCCATCCCTTCTGCTCAGCGGTCAGGGTAGAAGAGCACGGCGGCCAACTTCCCGTCACTCCCCGCGAGCCCCGCGTTCCCGGCAGCCCCCGCGGCTCTGCGGGCGCTCGCGTTGGCTCTGGCAGCGCCCGGCCTCAGCCCCCTTTAGACGCGGATACTGCTCCCAGCGGCCGTGAGGCAGCCTGGTCCCTGCTCCTCCTCGGGGTGCACGCCCAGGCTCCCCAGTGGGCCGCCTGGACCCGCAGGCTGCGGTCCCCACCCGTAGAGGCTGACCCTGCCTCAGGCAGAGGGCCTTGCCGTGGGAGGTGGGCAGAGCACGCTCATCCCTGCCGGAAGTGAGGCCTGCGGGCGGGGGGGGGGGGGGGGGGGGGGCGGGAGGGGCGCTGGGACAAGTGGGCAAAGGGGAGGCGCTGCCCCCCAGGTGGTACGCATTTAACAGGCGGGTCGGGAAACAGACTTGGCCCAGGGGTTAGGGCGTCCGTCTACCACATGGGAGGTCCGCGGTTCAAACCCCGGGCCTCCTTGACCCGTGTGGAGCTGGCCCATGCGCAGTGCTGATGCGCGCAAGGAGTGCCGTGCCCCACAGGGGTCTCCCCCGCGTAGGGGAGCCCCACGTGCAAGGAGTACACCCCGTAAGGAGAGCCACCCAGAGTGAAAGAAAGAGCAGCCTGCCCAGGAATGGCGCCGCCCACACTTCCCTTGCCGCTGACGACGACAGAAGCTGACAAAGAAACAAGACACAGCAAATAGACACAGAGAACAGACAACCGGGGAAGGGGGGACATTAAATAAATAAATAAATCTTTTTTAAAAAAACAGGAGGGTCTCGCCAAGATGGCACAGGACAGCCTGTGCAGTGCTTTACCCTCCAGGTGCTGGGGGGCTTCGAGGGGGCTGTTCCTGCCTAGACAGCCCCAGGGGCTTGGCCCTGCCCCCCAGGTGCTGATGGGGCTGCTGCAGCCCAGAGGTCCGAGGAAGGCGCCTGGGAGCACAGTCTCCCACCCTGACGACCCAGCCTTCCTGCTTGGATTAGTACTGCGGCCCCTTACCTGTTCAATGCAGGTTCATCAAGACCCCAGGAGCTGAAGAGAGCCCTCGCACATTTCTCCAGAAAGTGCACTAAGATTGTGGCAGGAGCAGCTCCCCACCAGGAGACATGCCCAGCAAAGGCCTCGCTGCCTGGCAAGTGCTTATGCCAGTTCCCTAAGAGGAACTGGACGGTCTTTCGGCGTTTTGTGCCAAAAAGCCTTCCATGGGCCTCTCGCATAAGCTGTGTCTTGTCCAGGTCACTGGAGTGGGCCAGAGGCTCTTCCACCAGTGATCCCTGGGATGCCCATCGAGTGATGCCTGCCCCAGGCCTCCCAGCTGTGCTGGCATGTGCACAACGCCCCGAGGGGACTTGAAAATTCTCTGGATGTACATGCAACCAAGGAGCCACAACCAGTGCAGACCAGCCCTGCGGTGCCATTCATGGGCCCCCAAGTCGGTCTCCAGCAGTTCCCACCAGCCAATTCGACACCAGAAAAGCCCTCCCTTCACAAAACGGCACCGAAAAGGGCTTTGGGATACGTTGTCCAGGAATTCCACCTGCCTGGCAGGTAGAGTCTTCAGAGATGGCTTAACTCTTCTGGAGGCTCACCTGGGAGGACGGCTGTTTTTAGCCACGGGCGTGCTCCAGGTCGACCCCACCTGGAGGGCTCAGCAGGGCCACGTTGCTGCCACCCAAGGGGGCCTGGGAAAAGAATTCAGCTTTGCCGCTGGGACTCCCTTGCCCCAGAGAATGGCTACTGATCAGGAACCACCTGGTGAAGCTCCCAGACCAGCACGATTCAATTCAGGCCCCGGGACTGGACCAGGAATACCTCCCAGAGGCTCAGAGCGGCTGGGGACTGCCCCGGGGTCTCCAGGCAGATGGGGGCTGGGCTGTTCCTGGCAGACCCTGCACAGGTGGGTGGGGAGCCTCTTTGATCCAAGGGGAGGAAGGACGCGCCCAGGTCAGGTAAAGGGACTCCACTGCTCAGAGCCTTCAAGCCAGAGGGACCCCGTGCCTGTGGGGGGATGTGGGCCATTTTCCTGACATACACCCAACAGGAAGGCACCAAAGGGCACCTGGGGGCCTCTGAGGACCCCCTCCTGGGCCTTCCAGGTGTCACAGCCATTCCTGCCTTCGAGACATGGTCTAAATATCGTGGGCGGGCACGAACAACCAGCTCCAGCCCAGACACAGGCCTTCAAGCACCACTGAGGCCACTTGTGTCCAGCTCATCGTCACCCTCACAGCCACCTCAACTGTCACCCTGACTCTCTGACCTGAAAATGAACACTTCCTGCCCACTGGGCACCCGCAGGGACCTGGGAGCCTGGCGGGGCAGCCGCAGGAGGCGCAGGCTGAGGAGGTCCCGGGCACGGGCCCTCCAGCTGAGTCTCAAGACCCCAGCCGGCGCCCCCGCCCACACTGCTTCCCAGGAAAAGCCCAGGGTGGGCGGCCCAGGCAGAGCTGTGCGCTGGGCCCACCTGCCTGGCCCTCCCCGTGGGAGGACGACCCCCACCAGCCCTTCGCCCTCTTCAAGGCCACTTGGGCAATTTTTCCAAGACTCGCCTCCAGCCTCACCCTCCCTGAATCGGTCACCCCAGCGTCCCCAACCTGCAACCTGACACCCCACCCTTCCCTCGTCCTGACCTCGCCCCCAGGGGGTCTCCAAAACCTGGCCATGTGGCCCCACGTTCGGCTACCAGAGGCCACCCCAGGTGGGCAGGGGCAATCTCCGAGGCGACCACGGGGTGCACAGACACTGGGGTGCGTGGAGGGGTGGGGGTTACCTCCCTGGGGGGGGCAGGGGTGGAGCTCACCTCCCAGGGGTGGGGTGAGGGGGCCTGCCGGGGAGGCCGGAAAAGGGCCCCGAAAAGGGCCCGGGGCGAGAGTGACCCTCACCTCCCAGGGGCAGGGCAGTGGTGGTTCCTGACCCCGCCTCCTCCTCTGGGACTCTGGGGCTTTCTAATCAACTGGCCATTTTTCTTTATCTGCATTACTTATTACTAGGGTGTTTACATTTCCTGTTTGTTCTTGCATCCTTTTTGCTAATTCTCTTAATTCTTTCCAGCCAGTTCCCTGAATGGTGATACTGCAGGGTGACCCAGAAACACTAGATGTGGGTAACTGGCCACGCACCACACTGGTGGGTTCATAGTGGTTGCGTAAGTGTGCCCACTGTAAAAACATTGGTGTTTGAAAGCATTTCAGCTTCTTGGACTATCCGAAAGGAGGAATGCAGAACAAGGATGTAATTCCAAGGATACAGATGGGGAGCAGTTTACTGTTGCAACACAATGTCCTATTATCTACTGGCTTCAGGTAAAACTATTCCAACCCTTAGGCAGCACACACTATCCATGAAAGCTTTGAACAGGATTAATAATACTCCAGCAAGAGGAAATGCTAAAATAAATGGAACATCAGATCTGTCCATGTTATCATTTCTCATCTGTCCTCCTGAAGATGTGTTGTAAGTCTTCTAAGGGTTCACATTGAATTCTGGCTGCTGGAGATGTCAGCTTCTTCTTCATCCTCTGCTGCTTCTCCTTTGGCATTTTCAGCAATTTGACTCTCGGTACCTGTTTTGTGAAGGAGAGACTGGTTAGGGGTGCTATTTTTACTCCACTGAAGGTAGCCATGGTTTTACTACCATTGGTTTGACAGATGAGAATGTGGAGTTTTGTTTCTAATTAATCAATTGGCTGTTGGTTTTTCCATTTCTTTGGAAAGCCTCCATCTCCAGCTTTAGATGATGTGAGGGAACGTCTGGGTGAGTTGCCTCTACTGAGCTCCCACGGACGGCACCTCTGAGTCCTTGAGCGTGGACTGGACCAGGTGCCCGTGCCCTCCTGACTCGGAACAGCTCCAAAGGAGCCTGCACCTGGTGCCCCTGAACCACATCAAAGCACGGGGAAGCACCTGATCCAGGAGAGATTTGTCTCTTGACAATGTTTAGCTATTGTTTTCTTCAAGGTGTGAATCATCTTCTGTTTTCGCTGTGGATTGGGGTCTCCATGATGTGTGAAGCTTCCAACACATGCTTAATGCTCCTGACAGTTCCTATGAAATCTTTGACACAAATGATGTGGGCTATGGGTGGGAGGCGCTTTGTCTCTTCAGAGATTTAACCTAAACTCTCTGACTTGTGGGTGTGACAGTAAGAGGCTGCAGTCCTGCCCTTGGTAACAATGGCAAGGACTCCAGTCCCAGGAAACAGTTTAACAATGCAAGGTCTATAACCTTTAAGTATTTAGGGGAAATGCAAAACAAATATGCTAAAAAGCTTATCTAGAATGTTTGAAGTCCATGCTAAAAGCTTACCTAAGATGTGAAGAATATATGCTAATTGAAGCCTATTGAGAACTGAAACAAAAGGACCTTTTGGCCTTTCCTCTCTGTATAAAAAGGAATTCAAACTCTTGTTCAGGGCTCAGGATTGAAACAGAAAGCTCCCGAGTCCAGCCGGCCATCAATAAACCATTTTTCCTTCTCAGAATCATTCCTGAGTCCTGGCCTCTCTATACGCAAATAATTGAACCTCTCTCCAATTCTACAACACAAAGGCCCCACTATTATCACTTTGTGTGGAAGACGTATTCCAAACTTTGGAATTACCTCTTTCAGGAGTGCTGTAGCTACTTCTGAGGCTCACTCTGTCCTTCAGGGAAAGGTTCCACCCATCCTGTGACTGTGTCGGGGGAACAAAAAAAAGATATTTACCATTTCCACAAGCATTGCATAATGGTAAAGTCTATTTGCCAGTCTTCCCTGGGCTTGGTCCTCTTGCTTGAACTCCTTTTTCTAGAGGAGGGTCCGGCTTTTGGATTATTCTTGGCCCAGATTAAGCAGTTCTGAGCTGCTTTCTGTACAGTCCTGTCCACTCTTGGCCCTGCAGTCTTTCAGCCATTGGTGCATGGCCGCTCTTCCAGGAGTGCTGTGACGATTCAGTGTTCAGGAGTAAGAATTAGTCCGTCTTTATTAGAAATCCCCTTCCTTGGTGTATTAGTCAGCCAAAGGGGTGCTGATGCAAAATACCAGAAATCAGTTGTTGTTGTTGTTGTTTTCCTATGTTTTTTTTAAATTAAATTTAATAGATCTCAAGGAACGTTACATTAAAAAACATTAAAAAGCACACAAAAAACATAAGAGGTTCCCATATAACCCACCAGTTGGTTTTTATAAAGGGTATTTATTTGGGGTAGGCACTTACAGACACCAGGCCATAAAGTATAAGTTACTTCCCTCACCAAAGTCTATTTCCACCTGTTGAAGCAAGATGGCTGCTGACATCTGTCAGGGTTCAGGCTTCCTGGGCTCCTCTCTTCCCAGGGTTTGATTCTCTCTGGACTCAGCTGCTGTGCTTTCCAGGCTCCAACTCAAAAACTCCAGCCTCCCTACCCTGCAGTGTTGTTTCTCTGTGAGTCCCCACCCCCTACTAATGTGGCCCAATCAAAACCTTTATCATTATTTAATCAAGTAAAAGTAAAACCTCTGAATCCAATACACTCTAATATGCCCAGAGGAAAAGACCAGTTTACAAACATAATCCAATATTTCTTTTTAGAATTCATCAATAATATCAAACTGCTACACTTGGTTTCTCCATATGGAATATCTAATAGGGAACTAGTTTCTGTTTCCTTCAGGTCAAAGGCCCACTCCTTTGCTCATGACAAATCATGGGTGGATTATTGAGAAGAAAAATATTTGAACCTTATATCTGGTATTGATGTGGGCTATGGGTGGAAGGCTCTTTGTCTCTTCAGAGATAACCTAAGCTGAAGGCTGTGGGTGTGGAACGGTAAGAGGCTGCAGTCCTGCCCTTAGGGACAATGGCAACAGGCTCCAGTCCCAGGAAACAGTTTAACAATGCAAGGGCTATAAACTTTAAGTATTTAGGGGAAATGCAAAAAGTAAATATGCTAAAAGCTTATCTAGAATATCTGGAGTCCATGCTAAAAGCTTACCTAAGATGTGGAAGATATATATGCTAATTGAAGCCTATTGAGAACTGAAACAAAGGGACCATTTGGCCTTTCCTCTCTGTATAAAAGACGTTTGAAAATCTTGTTCGGGGCTCGGGATTCAAACAGAAGTTCCCGAGTCCGGCCGGCCGTCAATAAACCATTTTTCCTTCTCAAAATCATTCCTGAGTCCTGGTCTCTCTATACTCAAATAATTGAACTTCTCTCAAATTCTACAACAGTATTAAAAAAAGTTCTAATAATGAAGATGGAGTTTTTTATTTTGCTGCAACTTTTGCTCCTAGATCTTCTATCCAATTACTTTTGATAGAGTTGATGTATTAGTCAGGGTTCTCTAGGGAAACAGAATCAACAGGAGATATCTGTAAAATAGTATGAGATCTTATAAGAGTCTCTCACGTGGCTGTGGGGATGCACGAGTCCAGGTTCCACAGGGAGGCTGCAAACCAGGGCTCCAATAAAGTTCAATGAAGGTTCTTGATGAGTTTGCAGAGATGCTGGTTGTCCAAAGACAACTCTCCCTGAATTCTGAAATCACGTCTCCTTTTAAGGCATTCAACTGATTGGATAAAGCATCACTCATTGCTGACGACAATCTCCCTGGTTGATGTAGATGTAATCAGTCATCTATGCAGTTAAGTCACTGGTGACTAAAGTCCATAAATGCCCTTGTATTAAATTATCCCAGTGCGTGCTTGACCGAACAACTGGGCACAATTACCTGGCCGAGCTGACACATTAGCCTGACTCTCACAGTTGATTTCTCCCTTTTGATGACCATAGCAATGTACTATGGGTACTTCCTTAGACAACATGACAGCTTCCATCAAGACTAAGATTATGGCTGCATGTTTAATTTCTCTCTTACCAGATGTTATGAGTTCTCTCTCTTTCCAAATGGCTCCATGGGTATGAACTACATTAAGGGCATAAGTCAGTATATATGTTTACTTTCTGTCCTTTTCCCAAATGTAGGGCTCTGGTGTGTGCAATGAGTTCTGCCCTTTGCACAGGCATACCTGATGAGAAGGCTCTACTTCCCAGCACTGTTTGTAGAGTTACTATTGCGCATCAGCTTTTCAAAGTCCCTGATCCATGAAACTGCTCCCACCAGTGTGCATCTCCATGTCCGGATGTTCTAAAGTTTGGCCTGCTAGATCTAGGTGGCTGGAATAGACATCAATTATTCGTATGCATCATGTAGAGGTTCCCCTTCCTGCTTGGAGTAAGGTAGCTGGATTTAAACCAGAAGAAGCCTTCAGGGTAATGTTTGGATTGTCCAACAGAATAGCTTGATACTTACCGCACCATCCAGCAGTGAGCCAATAGCCACCCTTCTGTTCCAATAATGGCAGTACACAATGTGGTGTGTGCACAGTGGTGGGTTGACTTCGGGTGAATTTTTTGGCCTCTTTGAGTACAGCCCTTAGGCATCCTGGACTCCCTTGTGCAGTGTTGTCTAGTTGTTTGTAAAAGTAAGCCACAGGAAGTCTGGCATTAAATAACTTTTGGGTCAGTGCCCCTAACCACAGGCCCTGCCTTCCATGTACAAGATCCAACTGTTTCATTGGGTCCAGAAGCCCTAGGGCAGGGGCTGTTAAAAGTTCTCTGTTCATCTCTTGGGAGGCATTTTTATATTTGGTAGTCCAACTTAAAATCTCCTGCTTGGATCCTGTTAGAGCCTCATCTAATGGTTTTGCTCTGAGTCCAAGATTAGGTATAGAGATCCTGCAAAAACCTGCCATTCCCAGGAATCCTAGAAGCTGCCACTTTGTAAGTGGCTCTCCTACTCAGCCAAGGCTTTCCTCCAATCTGGCAATAGATTTCTCTGTCCTTGGGAGAACTCAAAGTGCAGATATTTTACTAATGGCTGTGAAATTTGAGCCTATTTCTTTCAGACCTTACAGCTGCAGTGGCCAAGAAATTCAGAGTTTAAATAGGCAATAAGGACCCAAACCAAACGCGGGGACGAGAACGGCCTTGGGCGGCAGAGGGCGCTGCGCGCTGGCCCCGCCCGCCGCCTCCGCAGCCCCGGCCTCGGGCCGTGGCCCCCTCCGGGGAGGCTCCGCAGGGGTCGGGCCGGGCGTTTCCTGCGGGCCGCGCGGGACGCGCGCGAACGCGAACCCGCCTCAGGGTCGTGGCCGAGGCGCGGGGCGCGGAGCCGGGACGGCGGGAAGGGCGCGGCGCCTGGCCCCGCCCCGCAGCCTCGCGCGCGCAGCCCCCGCCCCCCCCAGCCGCCCCCGGCCCCCCCCCAGCCGCCCCCGCCCCCCCCGGAGGCCGCCCCCGGCCCGGCCCCCCCCCGGAGGCCGCCCCCGGCCCGCCCCCCCCCCGGAGCCGCCCCCCCCCCCGGCCCCCCGGAGCCGCCCCCGGCCCCCCCCCCAGCCGCCCCCGCCCCCCCCGGAGGCCGCCCCCGGCCCGGCCCCCCCCGGAGGCCGCCCCCGCCCCCCCCCCGGAGCCGCCCCCCCCCCCGCCCCCCCGGAGCCGCCCCCGGCCCCCCCCCCAGCCGCCCCCGCCCCCCCCGGAGGCCGCCCCCGGCCCGGCCCCCCCCGGAGGCCGCCCCCGCCCCCCCCCCGGAGCCGCCCCCCCCCCCCCGGCCCCCCGGAGCCGCCCCCGCCCCCCCCAGCCGCCCCCGGCCCCCCGGAGCCGCCCCCGCCCCCCCCCCGGAGCCGCCCCCCCCCCCCGGCCCCCCGGAGCCGCCCCGGCCCCCCGGAGCCGCCCCCGGCCCCCCCCCAGCCGCCCCCGCCCCCCCCGGAGGCCGCCCCCCCCCCGAGCCGCCCCCGGCCCCCCCCCCCGGAGGCCGCCCCCGGCCCGCCCCCTCCCCGGAGGCCGCCCCCGGCCCGACCCCCCCCGGAGCCGCCCCCGGCCCCCCCCCAGCCGCCCCCGGCCCCCCCCCGGAGCCGCCCCCGGCCCCCCCCCGAGCCGCCCCCGCCCCCCCCGGAGCCGCCCCCGCCCCCCCCGGAGCCGCCCCCGCCCCCCCCCCGAGCCGCCCCCGCCCCCCCCGGAGGCCGCCCCCCCCCGAGCCGCCCCCGGCCCCCCCCCCGGAGGCCGCCCCCGGCCCGCCCCCCCCCCGGAGCCGCCCCCCCCCCGGAGCCGCCCCCCCCCCGGCCCCCCGGAGCCGCCCCCGGCCACCCCCCCAGCCGCCCCCGCCCCCCCCGAAGGCCGCCCCCCCCCGAGCCGCCCCCGGCCCCCCCCCCGGAGCCGCCCCCGGCCCCCCCCCCGGAGGCCGCCCCCGGCCCGCCCCCCCCCCCGGAGCCGCCCCCCCCCCCCGCCCCCCGGAGCCGCCCCCGGCCCCCCGGGCTCCCGCCGCGCCGCGCGCCCCCAGGAGCCGGGCTCCCTCCCGGGCCCCCCCAGGGCCCCCCAGCCCAGGTTTGGTTAAATTAGCGGGACTGGGTAATAAAGGTTCAGACGCAGGTATTTGGTGATGACACCAACTCTACTTTTTCCTTTTGGTGAGGGAGAAAAAACATGTTTCTGGCAGATGTGGGCTTGGGAGTAAATTGTACCATTCTCTTCTCAGCGGGAAAGGAAGCCCAGAGCTCGCATTTGATCTGGCCTAAATTATGGAGGAAAAGTCCTATTTCCAAACCGACGGACTTTTCTTCTTTTTTCCACGTCTCGGTTTGGGGTTGACAGGTTATAATGATCCCTGTTTTACAGGTTAGGACAGATCAGGACACATCCAAGTCTCAGGAGCGCCGTGATGTCACTGCTCTCACATCCACAAGGATTAATTTGGAAATATGTAGCAAAATCGAACATGTGCACACGGGCTGGGCCGACACCCCTGTCTGGAGTCCACCCTGGAGACCCAGCGGCACTTGGGGAGGGGGCTACTCTGTGCACACAGGGATGTCCGTGCAGACACCCCTCTGCCCCCCCTCCCCCCAGGAAGGTGGCTGCCCAGGCCTCCAGCCACAGCTCTGCCCACGCGGTTGGACAGTACCTCTGGCTGAAGGCATGAGCCCATGAGCTGCGCCTGGCCACAGTGATTTAGTTCAAAGTTGGGCGCATGGCCCAAGGTAGGTTAATTCAAGGAAATTAAACTTAATTCTGGGATTTTGCTGGAACTGATGGAAAAAATCACTTGCTTTTTCTTTCAGAAGATTGATCAGCTCAGAAGTTTGGCAGCCATCTTGCCACCATGAGGTGGACCACTTGCCTTAGACTGGAAAGCATAGAGCAAAGCCTAGAGCCATCAAAGGCCCCAGATTTTCCCTTTACATGAACAATAATTTCCCTTGTTTGCTTCAGCAAATTTTAATTTTTTTCTATAATTCTGATTCAAAAGGATTGTGCTGTTGTAATAGTGGGAAACTGGAGATAATCTAAACAGCTGGCAATGATAAATTGATTAAATACATCATCCAGCATCCTAACTATAAAATGTTTCACAGCACAGGTGGCGGACTTGGCCCAGTGGTTAGGGCGTCCGCCTACCACATGGGAGGTCCACGGTTCAAACCCCGGGCCTCCTGTGTGTGGAGCTGGCCCATGTGCAGTGCAGATGTGCACAAGGAGTGCCCTGCCATGCAGGGGTGTCCCTGCGTAGGGGAGCCCCACGCACAAGGAGTGCGCCCCATAAGGAGAGCTGCCCAGCGCGAAAGATAGTGCAGCCTGCCCAGGAATGGCACCGCACACACGGAGAGCTGACACAACAAGATGACACAACAAAAAGAAACACAGATTCCTGTGCCGCTGACAACAACAGAAGCAGACAAAGAAGATGCAGCAAATAGACACAGAGAACAGACAACCGGGGTGGGGGGGAAGGGAAGAGAAATAAATAAATAAATCTTTTTTAAAAAAATGTTTCACAGCAATTAAACATGAGGATGTAGATCTGTATTTTTAGATACAGAAAGTTGTCAACAATTTTTTAAAAAGGTATAAAACAACAAAATATGATTTGGGAGAATATATAGAAATTATCTTACCAATGGTTATCTTAGGTGGTAGAGTTATATAGAATTTTTAATACTTTTAGTGTTAGTCTTATTACCCTACAATACTAATTTGTTACTTTTATGATCAGAATAAAAACAATTATTTTCATTTTGGAAAAAGAATATTTGACAAAAGTTGCTTTTAGAATATTTCAATTGTTCTGGGTCAAAAGAGCTACTCCAGGCAACACCTACTCTCCCGCTCTTTGGTCTTACAGAGGACAGCTAGCAAAGAGGTGATGACGGACAACCACATACCAAGGAACTGAGAGTACAACTCTCACAAGCAAGCAAACAAGTCCCATCCATCCTCTCCATTAGAGGTGGAGTGGACCATCCCATAATCCTCAGGATTGGGGGATGAAACTATAGACTAAAGTAGATTTACTGTGATTCTGGCATTGAAAGAAATTATACCACTGATGTGGAGACAGTGGCCGCTGGAAGTTCTTAGACAGGGAGAGGGAAAATACAGGGGCATTTTCAGGACTTGGGAATTGTCGTGAATGACATTATGTAGCAGTTTGCTATGGTTATGAATTCCAAAAGTAGAGACTGGATTGAGTTTGTAAACTGGTCTGCACCTGGGCATGATTAAATTATGATTAGGGCTTTCATTGGGCCATATCTGTAGGGTGTTGAGTCCCCACCCCTTGGTGGGTTGGGACTAACAGATAAAATGCATGGTGAAGAACAGAGTTGGGAGTTTTTGATGTTGGAGTTTGATGCAAGTCTTTAGCTGGAGCCCCAGGAAGTCAGCTCACAGAAGAAAGAGAAGCCAGCCCCGGGAAGAGAGAAACCCTGAGCCCAGGAAGAAGCAAGCCCTGGGAAGGGAGGAGCCCAGGAAGCCTGAACCCTCAGAGACATCGGCAGCCGTCTTGCTCCAATACGTGGAAACAGACTTTGGTGAGAGAAGTAACTTATGCTTTATGGCCTGGTGTCTGTAAGCTCCTACCCCAAATCAATACTCTTTATAGAAGCAAGCAGATTTCTGGTATTTTGCACCAGCACCCCTTTGACTGACTAATACACATTGCAACAACAGACACAGGCCATTATATATCTTGCCCTAACCTACAGAATTGAGTTTACGTAAACTACAATGTAAACTTTAATCCTTAGTTATTGGCAATGCTCCAAAATGTGTACATCAATTGCAATGAATGTACTTCACTAATGAAGGATGTTGTTAATGTGGGAAAATGTGGGAGGTATGGGGAGCAAGGCATATGGGAATCCCCTATTTTTTTGGGGGGGGTGGAATTCCTCTTAGGACCTCTTTATATTTTTTTTTCAAATTTTTTCCTTATTCATTTTTTTAATATTACATTTAAAAAATATAAGGTCCCCATATACCCTCCACCCCCCTCACCCCACTACTCCCCCCATAACAACATTCTCCTCCATCATCATGAGACATTCATTGCACTTGGTGAATACATCTCTGAGCACTGCTGCACCTCATGGTCAGTGGTCCACACCACGGCCCACACTCTCCCACATTCCACCCAGTGGGCCATGGAAGGACATACAATGTCCGATAACTGTCCCTGCAGCACCACCCAGGACAATTCCAAGTCCCAAAAATGCCTCCACATCTCATCTCTTCCTTCCATTCCCTATGCCCAGCAGCCACCCTGGCCACTTTCTCCACACCAATGCCACATTTTCTTCGGTTACTAATCACAATAGTTCATGAATAGAATATCAGTAAGTCCACCCTAATCCATACCCTATTCCTCCATCCTGTGGACCTTAGAATGGTTGTGTCCACTCCACATCCATATCAAGAGGGGGCTTAGATTCCACATGGATGCTGGATGCAATCCTCCTGCTTTCAGTTGTAGGCACTCTTGGCTCCCTGGTGTGGTGGTTGACCTTCTTCACCTCCCTGTTAGCTGGCTGGGGTAAGTCCAATAAACCAGAGTGTAGGAGTTGCAAGTCCATTGAGGCTCAGGGCCTGGCTATCACATGGTCAGTCCAGAGATTCAGATCCCCTGGGTATACACTAAACCCCAGCACCAACTACAATTCTGGTTTTATGTGACATTTGTGTAATCTAAATGTCTTTAAAAAAATAATTTTAAAAATTAAAAAAGCTACTCCAGAGAACTGCATTCAAATACTTTCTGGGGTTAAAATGACTGTGTCAAAGTGGCCATTGCAAAATGTCTTGTACGCTTCACCTCTCCTAAGTTCCAACAAAATGGATACTTCCCATATCCTAAGTGCACCACACCTTTGCTCCTCAGTGCTCAGCATGGAATACCCTTTGCCCTTCAGCCTCCAGAGCTGAACTCAGATTCCACTTCCTGCATTGTCTTCCCGATACCTTTGTGTCATCACTGACAATATCCTCTGCACTAAACTGTGGCTAGTAGTGGCCTAAACAGATAGTGATTTTTTCCCCTTAAATAAAAAAGTAGAGGTAGGTGGTTGCTGACATGTGTTTAGTGGCTCAGTAATGTCAGGTCAGGAGAGTTTCTTCTTTTCTGTTTAAAGATTTATTATTTATTTCTCTTTCCTACCCCAACCCCCACCCCGGTTGTCTGTTCTCTGTGTCTATTTGCTGCATCTTTGTCTGTTTCTGTCATTTTCAGCAGCACAGAAACTGTGTTTCTTTTTGCTGCGTCATCTTGTGTCAGCTCTCCATGTGTGAGGTGCCATTCCTGGGCAGGCTGCACTTTCTTTCGCGCTGGGCAGCTCTCCTTACGGGGTGCACTCCTTGTGTGTCCACGCGGGGGACACCCTGCATGGCAGGGCACTCCTTGCGTGCATCAGGACTGTGCGTGGGCCAGCTCCACACACGTCAAGGAGGCCCGGGGTTTGAACCGTGGACCTCCCATGTGGTAGGCGGACGCCCTAACCACTGGGCCAAGTCCGCTTCCCAGGAGAGCTTCTTGACTTTACTCCTCATAACTACAAGATGGCTGCAGCTGCTCCAAGCATCATGTACTCACCCCACTTTCAAAGTAGAGAAGTGACAGGGGAATAAAGCACTTCTCATTTACTTGCCTTTTATCCAGTAAGAAAAAAACCTTCCCAGGAGTTTCCAGCAGAGGTTTCCTTACACCCTGTTGTCTAACACTGGCCCCCAGGTTGCCTTAGACCAAGTATGGACCTGCATTCCTGATGAATGAGACCTGAATAAAGTGGAGCTGTCAGCAGGGAACACAGAAGTGGAAAGTCTTCTGAGCAAGCAATAAACAGTTTCTGACACTACCAGTTTTCTTCCACCCTAGATCATAGGGGTTCAGCTATGAAAGGGCTTGCTTCAGGGTCCCTAAGAATTTTATAAACATTTTCAAATGTCTTATCTTGCTTCAGAGCGCCTATATATATTTATATTCAGAAAAAAAGGGCAGTGGATTGATGCTTGCTAAAGTGATACTGATTTCCTTCACATTTAAACAAACTACTTAAAAATGCACATGAGGGGAGTGGATGTGGCTCAGCAGTCGAGCACCTGATTCCCATGTATAAAGTCCTGGGTTCACTCCCAGTACCTCCTAAAAAGAAAAATACACATCAGTGTAAATTTATTTTCTTCCAAGTGCTACTTCCTGTGGAATACTAAGTAGCAAATGTATGTTCTCTCTATATATTCTAATCCTCTTGAAAGGACCATATGCTAAAAAAACAAACTTATAACATTATTCACTGCTTTCATTAGTGATTTCTCTTTAGAATTATGTTACTAATTTTTCTTAGAAACAAAGAGGACAAATTAATTCAGATTTGTAACATGATAAACTTTGTCCTTTGTATATAGATTTGTTTATAGAATAAAACTGCAGTTGGCAAAGTAGTCCTCTAACAAAACATGTAAGCTTTTCTAATTGTTTTTATTAAAACAGAAAGCCATATTGTCTTGGAACTTAACTTTGGTGAGAAAAGGTTGAATTTAGTGACCAGTTCAATAGTATATTTTATTTTCTAACTATTGAAAGCAGTAACAAGTGAGGTGGAAGAACACTTTTCAGAAGGTGTATCCTCACTGCTCTCAGGTGCCCACTCGCCCTCCTCTGGCCCCACACCAGAACCTTCCAGAAGCTGTACTACTCATTTTAGTGTGCTTCACAGAACTGGGAGCAGGTCAGGAACACTGGGCTTTATTTTTTCTGTGTTAAATTAAACAGCAGGTATTTGAGGCCAACTTGTGCCTTAAATGATACCATTTCAAGTTTAGAGAGTTTATGTGTAACAAAAAATACCTATAATAATTGAATGGAAAAGTCATATTTTCATTCTCCCAATCTGCACATATATTCCCTCAGATTTCAAAAGAAATAACCAATAAATGTGGCAAGTAATTCGTTTAACCCCAAGTCATTATGACCAAGTCATTTATTTACCTTTTCAAAAGGATTGTTCCTCTATTTAAAAAAATAACTTTAGGACAGAGACACATTTACATAACTCATACTTTAATAGTATTCAAAATTTATCACCTCACCAAAACATTCAATTATCCTCTTATGTGCATTTATTATTGGTATTTAATAAGGGATTTGTCCTAATATGTTGATACTGAATATCCTTAATCATCCTAAATGTACTGAATTATTTTACTTTCTTTCCTAACTAGTTTTTTACTTTTTTGAAATTTGGATGTTTCACTTTTTCAGCTTTAAGATATATAAAAATCTTGATGTCTCAAAAATTAAATAAAGGCAACATAGAGGGAACAAACCAAATCCACAGCTTATTTTGATGTTCAGAGAAAACCTCCAAGAGTACTTGGCGCATTTAAGTGATTTTTCTTGAGGGGTTACTAGCTTTAGCTTCTTAGTCAAATGTGTCTAAACACAAGAGAAAACTGTTCTTATAAGTAAATATTCTCCATGATCCTTATGTAGGCAAAATTTATCTAAAATAATTTGGTTCACTAAGAATCACTGAGATTCCTTATAAAAGCATTTGTAAATATAAAATGGCTTTTCAGTGGAAAAAACATAAAACAAAAATAAAAACATAACCAATCAGAGCTATAAGCATCAACGATTTCAATACGCCCTTGAGTGCCTAGAGAGTTCCTTCACATAGTTTCATATGACGACACTTCAATGTTTATAACTGATAGAATTTTAAAGGCATGGGGTTATGAAGTTAGGATGACAAGGAATTAGAGATCCGTAGGATACCTCTGTAAACCTCATAGGGTACCACCACTTAGAATTCACAGGCCAGTTCTTCAAATGGCATGAAAAGTACACACAAATTTAGGAGACATTCAAATTTAAAAGGTTACCGTTATTTAGTTCATTTTGAATGGGAAGTATGAATTTTAGATTCTAGACATTTTGATTTATATATGAAGAGAAGCACCTGAGATTAGATAGAGATCCAAGCTGGTTGGTATTTTTAGAAATGTGGACTGTGCTGCAAATATTAATGATGAGAACATGCGGTCCTTGAGAAGTGAGGAAAATAATAGAGGAAAAAAGAGGAAAATTGGGATTTTTTAAAAAAGAAAACAAAGATTGCTATATTTCTAATGAACACAGAATTTTGAAATGAAAGTCAAAATTAATAAGAATCAGATAAAAGTAGTGCTACTTCTATATAGAACACATATTAAGAAATAGGCCTAATGCAGAGGGGTAAGCAATGGAGACAAAGGGTTTACTATATTTAAAAATCATTACGTGGTAATGCCCTTTACCACACAAGGTCCTTTACCCTGCAAAGAATGAGGAGGAAAATTTTAAATACTTAAATACTTGACTACACTGCAGATAAAATGGAGGAAAATTTAAAAATTGTCATTCTCTTGACCGTAAAACTGTTAAGACTGGCTGAGAGAAAGTAAGAGCACATAGAGGATACCAGCACACAAAAATGAGACACATTATCACAAATTCCCTCTGCACACATTTACTCAGAGTGGATGAATTTTAGGAAATCTTTCTCTGAAGGACAGTGAAGTGAAACGTAAACACAAGTGGTCGAAGGCAGGGCTTTAAAAGGCGTTTTTCATTTTCAAGAGAATTTCGTTTAGAACCAACAGATTATCTAAGTGTCATGAACAAGAAATGTGTATATACTGCAATTTTATTTCAATCGCACAAACGAAGTTAGCGTGTAGGAAATTTAAATCAAACAGTACAGTAAAAATAGCAAAGAACTGGAAAAAACTAAAAAGTACAGCTAAAGCATGAGAATTCAACATTCATTAGTGTTTCATCTTCAGTTTTGATTGACACTTAATGCTTGCAAATTTTTAAACAAAATTTTAAAATCATGATGACTATTCTGAAGAGATTTCAGCACCAGCACTAAGGTTTGTACATTCAGTTTGTTTGCAAGTGACTTGTGAGCCATTTACAATAGTGTATAGTACAGATTTGTCACAGATCAGATCACAGTGTTGAGGAAAGCGGGACCTTCCTGTAATTAGAAAGGGTCCCCTAAACTGTACTCAGCGTAAGACATCCCATCTACAAAAGCACAAAAACCATCATCATAATGTGGTTCCAAGGAACAGAGTTTTGATAGCAAGGAAAATAACATAAGCTTCGGTTTTCCATTTTAATTACTGAAATCTCTAACTGACACAACTGTCACGTACTGACAGCAAATGTATACAGTAACTCAACCTAACTTCTTGGAAAGAACACATTTAGCAATCTGGAATAACGCAAAATGATGGAAAACATAGCGTGATTCAACACTGGTTCTTTTTTGTCATTTTACACAGACATTGTGTTAATATTAGACCAAGGCACAAAACGTTTAGTGCATAAACCAGTTTTTTTAAGATCTAGGATTTTATTTAGGGTTCCATCTTACTTTGGACCACTGTACCCAGCACTCTAACCAATCCTACTGTAGACTATTAGCTTAACCACAAAATAAAGAGATTTCTCACCAGATTTATAGGGAACAAAAACGTTCATATTGTCAAAGTGTTTGCATAACCAAAAGTACATGAACAAAGATGAAAATGCCTATTTCTTTTAGAAAATAGAACTTTATAAGCCCACTGCATCTTTAATGCCTTTACTAGTACTGTGTGACAAGGAACAATTTGTAGAGAGAAAAGGCCTTATGAGAGCTCATCGGTTACAGTTTAATCTTAAAAGGAAGTTTCTACAGAAACAGGAACTATTTTAATAAGGAAAAAAATTCCCTCATTCAAACCTCTTGGAAGTGGTAGTGGCTGCGAATTTGCAGCATTTAGAAAACAATGCTATCAACAAGCTATTATCTTGTGAACGGAGATGTTTAAGAATTCTGGTAAGCAGATGGAAATGAATTATTCCAAATTTTAGTAAAGTTTTTGATAATCGAAGATTTCAAAGCAAATATGGCACATAACAACTCAAGCATAAATACACATGGAGAGTGGAGAGAATTTTTGATTTGTTAAATTTTCCAAAAAGCTATCCTTGCAACACTTGGGATTTTGCTCCTATTTTAATTTTACCAGTTTCAAAGAAAAGAAAAGAAGAGTGGAATACATAATGTATATGCACGGAGGAACACACTTGTGGTGGTAAGCAGAATAATTAATTCCTTCTTGCCACTGCCAAAGTCTCACTCCATTTATTAAAAGAAAATTATGCAGAACTGCTCACGGATTTCCCACTACCTAATGATTTCTGAGACCTTAACTGCTGCCATTATTGTTATTTCTTGTACGTCAACACAAAATTCAACAGCAGCATCACAGCCGGGTACATGCACCTGAATACGAGTGCAACTGCAGGGACCAAACTCTTGAGTTCCACAGTAAGATACATTTCCTGGGACGCTCAGAATCCTGTTTCAGACCACTGAAATTACTGAAGTTAAAATACAAACAGCTGAAGACATGATGGAGAAGATTAAGTACTTGGTTCTGTTAACATATTTATCAATTAAAGTCACAAAATATTCATTATTATACATGCAGGTAACTGAGAAAAAGAGAGTGTGGAAATTAAATAAAAAATTATTCCTTCCCTTCCTCCCACTCCCTGCTACTCTACAAAACGTTTCCCTGGGACTGGGCCTTGAAAAGCCCACTACGTATTAATGTGACATGCATAACTGTCTTCAATTAAAAAAGCCATTTTATGGTGGTTGTAATTACATTAGAAAAATGTTCACATGCATAAATCTAAAAAAGGTTGAAAAGCTACAGTAAGTCTACAATATATTGTATTACATTTGACCACTGGTTTGTGTCATATAGGAGTCATAGATTTGGTAAAGCATTGTAACAATTTAGGAAGGCATCTAAATCTTTAAATTCTGGATGGATTTTATGTTTTAATCTACAAAATTGCATGAAGGCTAATTCAAGAGACTTCCTATCATCTAAAATTCCTCAAGCTGGACAAATCATTTTTTAGGACACTTTCTTATAAATATCACCCTTTGAAAACACATACAACTCCATTTGTTCCAAATTTTCTGATCTTCACCTATATAGGGCTGATCCCATTTATTCATGGAATATCAAATATGATAGGAAGACAAACCTGAGAGAAACATTTACAATACAATAGCATAACTTGCTAAATTCTTCATTAGCACTCTATGGAAAAAAAACTTCTTAAGCTTTTCTCCTCTTAATTTAAGCAAAGGATTGTGAAAATGTGCAATTTCATCTTGACATGAGCATACTCCAGTGCACTGTGATCTTGAGCTCAGCGCTCTGCCTAGTGGTTGCAGAGCTCTCACAAGCTCTCCATCCTGTCCTGTCGTGAAGGTCAGAGCAAAGCAGCACACTGGAGGCGGACAGCTTGTCACCAGAGCAGTGTGTCCAAAGGCTTTCAACATATGCCGACATTCCCTCCTTCCAACAGCTTGTCTCCATGTTCTTCTAGAGGCTCACGAAACGTAGGGGAGTGCGATGGTTTTTAACAGTTGCTGTTTGTGGGTATTTTTTTCCTCCAGATTAAAGTCCTTTCTCTCCTTAGTTTTTTTTTTCCTTTATGCAGTATTTGACTTGCTTAGTTCCTGCCTGATTGCTGGATAGAAAAGGAAAAGTATTTAAAGTAAATATAATGATCCGGTAAAACAAATGAGTGATTCATTCTTAAGAAATCTTAAGGGTTACATTCAACAGTAATAAAAAGACATTGACGTTGCATCTTTTTACTGCAGATCATTGCTTTCTTACTACCAATATAATGCTAATTTCTACACATGAATGTGTTGCTTAGCTCCATCCCCACGCTGTGTGTACAAGATGGAAACACACACCCGTGGGCTCTGTAAGAGGGCAGGGCCCCTCCAGGAGGAGGTGCCCTCCAGCCCCCCTCTAACACAGCCGGCACCTGCCGGTCTTTTCTCTGCTACTGTAACAAAAAATGTCCGCTCCGTGCACAACAGGCTCCTCCCAAGACCTTGAACCAAACACAGGGCAGGACGCTATGGAAAGATAGCTGTCCTGGGCGCTCAAGTAATGAACTCTATCATTCATATTTCTTCATTTATCTGCACTTTCTTTAAAATGGCTACTTCTAACCATTATTTTAAAGGGAAAGCAAATTTGTTTAGACACTTACCATCAATGAGCTCTTCTTTTAGTTTTGTTAATTCTTTTCTCATTTCATCTAAAATGTCCTAATATATTAGAGAAAAACATTAGGAATACAGAAAAACCGATGCTAAAAAATTCTTGCTGATGAAATTAAAGGATGTATGAAATGTGATGTGTGGTTTAATTTCTAGAGTCACAATTCTATTTCCAGAGGACTAATCTTGGTATATTGTTTTAATATTCTTCCCTAGCAGTTAAGTCTACCAGATATTCAATAAATGTTTATTATTAATGGTTATTCAAATCATCATTTTCTGAGGCTATCCTGAAGTACAGAGTAAGAAGACAAAAGTTAAAATTTTCATTATAGACCCATCTGCACTTATTGATAACTGCTTTTACTAAATGCCTGCCTTTAATTTTGAACTTTTAACCAATATTTTTTAAAATATATTTTACCTTTTTGAACTATTGAAAGCTTATAATCTCATCACCTATAACCACTCTTATTCCTTCCACTTTATTTTTTCTGACCACAGAGGGTATTAAACATAATATAAAAGTAAAACAAAGCATCTTTCACTTTTCCTGTTTCATAAAATTGACATAACTACACATATTATTCTGTTACCTGTTTGAAATGCAGTACTAAGGACACTTTAATTTGCACAAAAATATTTTAAATATATGTTCTTTTAAGTACATTCATGATCCAAGTGAAATATATACATATGAAATATTAAAAAAAAAAAGGAACAGGTCACAACCCCTCAAGATGCAGCCCAAAAAGCCTGTGCTCTGCTCCCCGGGAAGCCTGAACCACAGCAGAACGGACACAAACAGCAGAGTGTGGCGAGCTCAGGGGCTGCAGGGCAGTCAGGGCGGGAGCCCAGGGGCCGGACCCAGCGGGCTAGTGAGATGGAATCTAGACGGGAGCCCGGGAGAGTCCCCGGACATCACAGCCCCAGGTGGCCAGCCACTGGAGGACCCCACCCCAGGATTCTGCCACCCAGAACCAAGACCTCTACAAGGCAGGAAAAGCCCCGGAAATTCCCCAAGGACTTTATCATTGGGCCCTCACCGGGGAAGGATGGGTGGGGCAATCCATCAAAAAGGCAAACGGCTGAAACCCTCCCCTGCCAGGAGCAAAGGGGTGGAATAATTAATAATTTATAAAGCAGACCGTGAGGCCTGAGTTCGTTCTCTCTCTCTCGCCTGTGGACGCGTCCTGCCCTCTGCGCACTGCTCTCACCGTTTTTCCTCTGCCAAGGGCCACGCAAGTAAACCTGGGGACTTATAATGGGGAACTGTAGTCTGAAAATCTGCCCTCTTTATCACTTTTCAGCACCTTCCTCTCTACCTGGAACCCCTGCTCTATTATTTTCTCCCATTTCTCTTCCCTCCCTACCTGAATAAATTACTGGCCTACTTAACCCAACGTGCTCTTGAAATCCATTTCTGCAGCATAGCCAAGAACCTAAACAAAATCCGGTAACAAGACCACCGCACTTGGCTGACCCCACCGCCCCCTGCGGAGGGGCCTGCGCCCCAGATTCTCCCCCGTTCCACCTGCATGAGTGGAGAGCGGGCGTGTCCGCCTGAGGTGGGGACCTGCGGGCTCTCCGCCCCGTGGCTCACAACTCTCCTACAGCACCCCTGGACACAGGACTCGAGGAAACAGTGCCGAGGAGAGCAAGGCCCCTGTGCCGCGGGGACAGGAGAGCGCCTGCGGCCAGACGGTCCAAGACAGGCGCGGGAGGCCCCGCACTTCGCCCCGAGCTGTTCTCTGAACTCTGCAAAGCGCTCAGCAAAGACTGGGAAAGGAGTTTTCTCTCTTCCCCTTCTTTTTTTTTGTTAGTTCCTGGGATTCAAGGAAAGCTCTGTCATAGCACTGGCTGGATGTGAGCTTAAGTAACAGACATGTCAGAATCTAAATTCCAGCAAAAGGGGACAGAACGTACCAAGAAACTGGAAGCCACAGCCCAGGCAATGGAGACGATTACAGCATGAAAGACCACCCGTGAGGAGGACCAGACACAGGACACCACAGACAAGAGACTCAAAAAAAAAAGGCCCTAAATATGCTCAAAGAGCTAAAGGAAAACATGGGCATAGAACTGAGGGAGAGGGGTCTGCAGAAGGGGAGGTGGGAGCTCCAGGCTCAGCTGCCCACCAGTTAAGCAGGCATGAGCTTTCTGGAACAACTGCTTGGAAGCTCTAAAAGCCAGCAAGAACTGTTCCGGTGGCCAGGCGCGAGCAGGATGCAGGGGCTGGGGACTGCGCTGACCGCCACGCTCACACGGCTGCTGTGCGTGGACCTGCTGTGCGTGAACCGAAAGGGACACAAGAGCCCTCCTCCTTGAGGCCAGGGCTGGGTGTGGCTGATCTTAGCGACAGCCTTGTTCCACCCGCCCAGACAGGCTATGCTCTCTCGGGACTGCAGAAGCTGGGCAGAAGCTCTTGGCCCCCTTTGTGGGTGCCTGGCCCTGTTACGGTTGGGAAAGACGGGCTTGGGAAACTTCTCTCAGGCGTGCGTGCCTCCTGCAAAAGCAGCTTGAGACAAAGAAAGGAGTGTGAGGAGCTGCGGAGGCAGGCACTGTGGGCAAAGGCTCGCCTGCTTCAACTACCCGGGCAGGGAGGTCCTGCAAGTAGGGACGCTCCACGAGCTCCAAGCACAGGCCCAGGACGGGGAGGACCCGCCACTTACCTTGGGCAGGTCCACCTTCTAGAGGGAGCACTGAAGCCTAAGAAAACCCCTCCTACCAGGAGGGGGTTACAAAATCAAGAAATGGACATCTCAGAGAATGAATTCCAGAGTTAACACTAAAACATTAAAATGTACAAGTGCAACAAATGAGTACAAGGCAAAGAAACAGGAAATGGATGGCCCCTCCACAGGAAGAGGATAAAAATCCAGACAACCCCAAAACACAGGACTACATGTGGACACACCAAACAAAGACTGAAACAATCTTAAAAATGCTAAAGGAGATGAAGGGAAAATACAGAGAAAGAACTAAAGGATATCAGAAAAACAACGAAGGAGTAATAAAGGAATCTTAGAAAAAAGGACAGAAAATTTTAAAAGAAACTAAACAGAACTAATGGAATTGAAAACCCTAATGACAGAAATGAAAAATTCCCAGGAGGGTTCCAAAAGGAGACTGGGGCTGGCTGAAGAAAGAATTGGTGAACTGAAGACACTTGAAATGTGTCAGGATGCAGAGGAGAAAGGAAACAAGAATTATAAATAAACTGAGTGCTCATTTCTCATAAGAAAACCTGGAGGCAAGAAGGCAGTGGGTTGAAATACTTAAAGTGCTGAAAGCAAAGAACTGCCAATCAAGAATTTTATATCTGTCAAGACTTTCTTTCAAAAATGAGGGAGAGAGTAAGACATTCCCAGATTTTAAGAAATCACCACTAGCCCTGCCCTACAAGCAAAGCTAAAGGGAGTTCTTCAGAACGAAAGGAAAGGACACTAGACAGTGGTAAACAGCATAAAAAAATAAAGATTTCCAGTAAAGGTAATCATTTGGCCCCCAAATATATGAAGAAAATACTGACAGATTTGAAGGGGAATAGACAATTCTACATTAATAATAGGAGACTTTAATACACATTCTTCTTGAGCGCGCATGGATCATTCCCCAGGAAAAACTGTATGTTGGGTCACAAACAAGTCTCACTAAATTAAAAAAATAGTGAAATGTATATTCTCTGACCACAAGAGAATGAATCTAGAGATCAGTAACAGAGGGAAAAAATGGAAAGATCACAACTATGTGTAAATTAAACATACTATTACCAATGGATATTGGATATTATATTGGATATTATATTGGATATAATATTGGATATTAACCAATGGATTTAAAAAATCAGAAATGAACTTGGAAAACATCTTGAGGTAAATGAAAATAGAACATTCCAAAACTCACGGTATGCAATGAAGCAGTGCTGAAAGGAAAAGTTATAGCTCTAAATGGTTACATTAAAAAAGAAGACTTCAAATCAGAAATCTAACCTCAAAACAGGAAAAACTACAGAGTGAGAGCAAATTACATCCAAAGGGAGAAAAACAATAATCTAATAACAAAGATTAGAGTGGAGATAAGGATACAGAAAACCAAAAAACAATAGAATCAAAAAAGCCAAAAGTTCAATAAAACTTTGAAATAATAAAACTAACAAAGAAAAAAAGAGAGGGAATACAAATAACAAAAATCAGAAAGAAAAGGGGGGAAGTGGATGTGGCTCAAACAACTAGGCTCCCATCTGCCATTTGGGAGGTCCAGGGTTTGATGCCCAGGGCGGCCTCCTGGTGAAGGCCGGCTGGCCTATGTGGCAAGTTGGCCCACATGGAGTGCTGGCCCATGCAGGGGTGCCAGCCCACACGGACAGCTGATGCAGCAAGAGGATGCAACAAAAAGAGACAGAGGAGAGACAATAAAAGATGCAGCAGATCAGGGAGCTGAGGTGGCACAAGAGAGTAATTGCCTCTCTCCCACTCCAGAAGGTCCCAGGATCAGTTCCCGGAGCCGCCTAATGAGAATACAAGCAGACAGAGAAGAACACACAGCAAGTGGACACAGAGAGCAGACAACACAGGGGGAGGGGGTGAATAAATAAATAAATCTTAAAAAAAAAAAAGGAAAAGGGGAATGCTATTGCCCGCTATTCCACCCCACTGAAATAAACAGTACAGGGGACACCATGAACAACTGTACCTCAATAAATTGGATAACCCAAAGGAAATGGACAAATTCTCAGAAACACAAACTACCTACAATGACGAGAAGAAGCAGATCTCAACAAACCAATTACTAGTAAAGAGATTATTTCAGTAATCAGAAAATTCCCAACAAAGAAAAGCCCAGGACCAAATAAAAGTTGCGGGGGAATTTTATCAAACATTCCAAGAAGATTTAACTCTAATTCTTCTCAAACTCTTCCAAATAATTAAAGATGAGGGAACTCTCCCTAATTCATTCTATGAGGCCAACATCATGCACATACCAAAGCCAGATAAAGATACATAAGGAAAGAAAATTAGAGACCAAGATCTCTTATGAACATAGATGCAAAAATCCTAAACAAAATATTACTACTAGTCAAGAGAATCCAACAGCAGAGGAGGCCAGGGGAGGGCGGAAACCTCGCAGTGCTCGGCCATCCTGCTGCACCACGTGGCAACGAGCGGGATCAACTGGACATGACCTTGTGAGAGCATCTCTGCTGGTGCCCTGATCTGGCCTTGGAACTGTAAGCTTTTACCCCCAAATAAATCCCTATTATGAAAGCCAAAAGATTCTTGTACTTTGCATTGGCAGCCCTTTTGTGGACAACTACAGGAAGTATCTTCAGAACCTTGTGTTTGGTCATGATTTCTTAGTCTTTACATTCAAAGTACAAGCAACAAAAGAACAAAACTGATCAAGGGATCTCATCAAATTTTAAAACTTGCATGTCAGAGGACCTTATCCTGAAAGGAAAAAGATAACCTATAAAATGGAAGAACCATGGATCTGATAAAGATTTAATATTCAGAATATAGAAAATGTCCTTCAACCTAACAAAAAAAGACAACCCAATTTTAAGAAGGCAAAAGAGGGAAACGGACTTTGGCCCAGTGGTTAGGGCGTCCGTCTACCATATGGGAGGTCCGCGGTTCAAACCCCGGGCCTCCTTGACCCGTGTGGAGCTGGCCATGCGCAGTGCTGATGCACGCAAGGAGTGCCCTGCCACGCAGGGGTGTCCCCCGCGTGGGGGAACCCCACGTGCAAGGAGTGCGCCCTGTAAGGAGAGCCGCCCAGCGCGAAAAAAAGCGCAGCCTGCCCAGGAATGGCGCCGCCCACACTTCCCGTGCCACTGACGACAACAGAAGTGGACAAAGAAACAAGACGCAGCAAACAGACACCAAGAACAGACAACCAGGGGAGGGGGGGAAATTAAATAAATAAATAAATCTTTAAAAAAAAAAAAAAGAAGGCAAAAGAGTTGAATAGCCATCACCTCCAAAGAAGATATACAAATGGTCAGAACACATGAAAAGATGCTCAGAATCATAGTCATGAGGGAAATGCAAATCAAAACCACAATGAGATACCGATTTACATCCATCAGAATGACTGCTATTTAAAAAAAAAGAAAATGACATGGGTTGGTAAGGATGCAGAGAAATAAGAACACTCAGTCACTGCAAATGGAAATGTAAAATGGTGCAGCTACCATGGAACACAATTTGTTAGGTCCACAGAAAGGAGTGTATAGAACTAGCATATGGCCTGGTAATCCACGACTTGGTACATGCCCAAAGGAACTGAAAGCAGGGACAATCTCAGGTAACCACGAGCCAAGGGGCTCTGCCACCACCAGTGGCCTGACAAACACTGCTGGAGAGAGCTTGGCAGGGTGGCAGGGAAGGACAGCAGAGAACTGACTGAAGGTACATCAGATCTGGTAAAACAATGACCTGGGTAAATATATGCCAGTGCTTTTGTATTTTTTATTTGTAAGTCCCCTTCTTACTTCCTACCAGATGTAAAATGCAAATGCATAAAATGTAATGATAAATCAATGGTTTTGGACTCACAATATATAAATATGTAATTTGTAGCAAGAACTACATAAAGGTGAGGGAACAGAGGGGAAAGGAACATAGTTGCTATTGTTGTTAGGTTGGTAACAAAGCAAACTAGATCCTTATCTATTTAGGATATTAAATTTAAGCCTCATGGCACCCACAGAGAGAAGAACTGTGGATATGCAATCTCAGAGACAGAAAGTAGAGCACAGGGGTGGGGGAAAAGGGCAACGGGGAGGTGGTGCGAAGCATGTGGAGGGCTTCTTTCTGGGGTGATGGTGGGGCGCTACAATGCTGTGAATGTGACTGATCCCACTGAAGCTAGGATTGGGAGAGGTTGGGATGGGAAGATCTGTCATAAATTTTTCCACAAATTAAAAAAAATAAAAAGAAAGAAATTACAGAGTTAATGACAATTAATTTCAACACATGATACTGTGATCTAAGAATTCAAGAAAAAAGGCTCAAAAGGACATTGCAACATAACAAAAAATTAGAATATAGAATGTAAGCTTTATGTAAATGTTAAATTTCTTGAACTTGGTAACTGCACTTAAGGTGATTACATAAGAGAAAGCCCTTGTTCACAGGAAATGCACATGAAGAGTGTGCTCGAGGAGAAAGGAAGAGGGAGCATGATGAAGGGGGCTCAATGCTAAGCTGGTGGATCTGGTTATCTGGGGCAGTGGGGTTAGGCTAGGGGTCTCTGTATGGGGTTTGTATTATTTTTGCAACTTTAAGTTTGAAATTATTTCAAAATAAAAAGTTTTTAAAAAGGAAACATGAAGTACACATGACAGCACACTGTCACTGAACACACACCTGCTTCAATCTGTCATAGTCGAGCCCCTCTGCCTGGACTCCATTGGCACTGGGCTGGGACGAGGGTGCAGATTTTGGTCTGTACAAATAAAATTTCCAGAACAGGTAAACAACATTTAATATATTTAATGATTCATAAATAATTGCAACACCAGATTTAAATACATTTCTTAAATAAAAAGCATTTTGTTAAAAAGGTAATTGTCAAAATTGTAGGACTGATTAGAACACAGCAGAAAATATTTTTCATTTTTCAATTATTTGCAGTTATATAAAAAGAAACTAGAAAATGGTGACAAGATGACATGACTTCTTTAGAAAAACGTAAAAGACAATGGTCTTTAGGCACAACGTGGGGAATGAGTATTGACCAAGTCAGAGATACAAGGGCTAGCTGGCAAACCAACAGAAGGGAAAAAAAAGACTTGAATATTCTATTCCAATATAAATCAGTTTCTAAATTCTATGCCTCAGTAGTTTTGGAGAAAGAAGAAAACAGAACATTTCAGGAAGCACGATTTATTTGTATATATTCTGTTCCATTTCAAGCATCAAAATAAATAAGAACTTTAGAAAAATGATTATTAGGTTAGAAGTACATTCATATACAACTGGCTATATGGCTATTCCCTGTGAAGTTTTTACAGAGATGTCATCTGAATGGAGTGCTCCAGTAAGTACTTTCAAAAACACATTGTGCGTGAGTGGGGGCGCGGGGCGGGTGGACAGGACAGAAATACCAGGCAGAAGCAGACTGTCAATTATTATTGCACTCCTGAAAGTTACGCTTCTAATAAAAATTCTATATAAGTCTTAGAGATTAGGTATATTTTAAGCAAAATTTTCAATACCAGATAAATAGGCCATGGCCTCCCACGATGGCCACACTCCTCAGTGGACCCCAGTGTTTCCCCTGGACGCACACCTATCTTCTGGCTTAGTATAGTGACTGGCCACTCTTTAAGGTCCAAAAAACCAGTGCAAACTGGAATCATCACTCAAGTCAAACATTTTCAATTCTGCAGAGAATCTCAACAATGCTAGAAATCTGAACCAAGACCCAACAGGTATACCAACTTTTTTAACAGTTTTAATTCCATAGTTCTTATGAGACATTATACTTCAAACCCATAGGCACTGTTTGAGAAGATGAAATAGGGAGTTAGTTTGCTTTATTATCAAAACATATTACCACTTAAAAAGTTATGAAGCAAGCCAATCAGTTTTACTTTATTAGGTATCTGCTGCTATGGTTAAATAAAAAAGAAAAGTAACTTCCAGAAAATGCCGATAAGCACCAGGCAGCACTGTGGGGGATCAGAAGATCCAGGCCACAGGCCCCCTGTCCCCAGCCGCCGGGTGTGCACCCACTGTGCGCAGGCAGGGTGGGTCCACCAGTACCTCTGCAGGGTGCCAGCTGCAGGGCGCATATACCCACACTTCGTTCCTGCCCCCGGAGCTGAAGAATGATTAATGACTCTGATTTTCTTTCACTTCTCATCTTTAAGTGGTATCACATTTTCTCCTAAGTTATATCATGAATTCCTCTGAAGGAAATTCATATGTGCAACTATAGTCTGTTACTTTATCTGGTAGTATATCATGAATATATCCACATTGACTAAATAATGCCAAAATATTATATAATAATTGTGAAAACATGCAACTTAAAAAATTTAATTCATGCTAACATGCAATCCACCACCACCACCACCACCATGAAAATCAGCTGAAGGGGGGAACTTTTCATACTGAAGGAAAGAAGTAATCACCACTTTTTAAAAAAGGTTTATTACATTTACCAGAGGCCACTGTGTACGAAAGCAGCAAAATAACTGAGATTTACAACAAATTATGTTAAATGCTACTTTTGTATCTACTGACAAATTTTCTAAATCAGCCTTTTGGTCAGAACAATTAAACCACCGGAAAAAACAACAACAACAGGAAAAGCTATCCTTCACTATGGCAACATAAACATTTTATAGAGATTTAACTCGTTGACCAGATAAATTTATCACCATAATTGATAACAAAGTGAGGGTTTGTCAGACATTGTAATCACCTTATAATGCGAGTACAGTGCCTCTAGCTACCTGCCTATAATATATCCATACTACATATTTAAGCCTCTATTCTGCCAAATTATTTCTAAAAATAACTTCAGCATCTGAGGATTGTTCCTGTCAAATTTTTAATTAACAAAAAATACAGGGTTCATATCTTAAGTTTTTTAAATTAAAAAAAATGGTATAATAAGGGCTCACTGATAAAACATAATTTGCTGATTCAGATGCAGGATGTAGAAAGTTATGTTGTTGAAGATATTCAATTTACTGTAAGTAGTATCGACAAAACAAGGATTTTCCTTAAAAAAATAAAATCACCCAACTGTAACCATATTGTCCTGTGTTCCAATAACAAACAGTACAGGATCTTCTACTTCACTTTAAAAAATATTGTCTCATAATCACATCTACTTATAAAGTCATTAAGTCACAAATAACCTAGCTGACATCTGTGGCCTTAGGCTCCCATTCTAGTATTTCTGATATGTTTATACATTTATATTAAACTATAATGTGATGGCAAGAAAATGAGTACTATTAAACTTTTCTGAGTAAAGTTAAACACTCAGTGTTTTTTAAAAGCGCATTTGCAATGGAGCTCAACATGCCAGCTCCGTCTTCCTACGAGCCCTTGTGGTGATTACCAATCCAGGTAGAAAAAGCTCAGCCCTGCCCTGCACATGTTCTTAGAAGGCTCAGACCACAAAGTCACAGCAGGATGATACCTGTGCAATGAGCCATAGGCCCTGTTGTCAAAAACAATCTGATTTTTCCTTGGAGAATCCCGTCTATGAAGGGGAAAAACCATTTAAAGGGGAATACAATAGGACTTTAAAAAATAATCCTCATCATATTGACGTTTTATAGCTTTTTAGTCAAATAGGAAACAAGAATCAACCTTAAAATAATTATTTTCAAATTAAAAAAAAAAAGCTATTTTGAGACTAATTCTATTTATGTGAGGATGCTCTATTTGTCAAATTACAGAAAATTTGAAAAAGCCACTATACAATGGCTACATTTACAGGCTATAAACATAGTAAAACCTACCTACTACAAAGGTTTACCAAGTATCAAAACCCAACTGAGACACTTTCCATAAGACTGAATATTAAGCTACAGACTAGCACTCAAGAGCACTAACTGCTGCAGCTGGAAGTAGACAAAATTAACTCTTTTTAGGAGCCACGTAAAGAACTATTTTTCTGTTTTGGACACAAGATCTATAAGCTCTTAATAAAAAAACAGAGGAATTCACAAACTCTTCATTGTTACATTTCAGTTATACATTTAAAACAACATTTTCAAATACAACATGCTGGCTTTTATTCTACTATCTGACTTGTTTACTTAATAAATATCACAGGATATTAATCATCTTACCACTACCATAATTTGACATGGATGCTCAGGACAGAAATGGGTACTTTTACTCATTACAGTATGAAGATGAGTATTACTTGAAAACATAACGTACACAGCCAGTACGTTTGCTGTCAGAGGAAGAGAGGAGCTAACTCAGGAGGAAAAGCAGGATGGTTGTAAGTCTTTGAAGCATTTTCTCTGACTGATGGTTTAAAACTGCTTTCGATGACTTTTTAGTATTTATCACTTGTTGAGTCAAATCTATCAAAAGATATGGCCAGGAAATAGTCAGGGATTGTAGACTTTTTATTTTGGCAAAGGAGAGGAAAACCATTTACAATGTTGGGACATGACTACCATCACTACTGGATAACAAGAACTGAGATCTGATTAATGTATATAAAATGTATTTTCAAAATAGTGACTTTAACACTCTTATTAACATTCTTTAGAAGTTCTGAATTATTTGCCAAAGAATATTTTTTCCTTAACTAAATGAGCCAAACCTATCAAGGCACACATTTCATTTGGAGACGCCTTCCACGCCCTTCCACGCTGACACCTGCCCCAGCCTGGGCTTGGCCTCAGGCAAGCTCCCTCGGGATCCCGTGGAGCACTGGGACAGGAGCGCTAGCACAGAGGAGGGAAGACGCTCCCATTCTAACCTGCACCTCCAAAGGCACATCCCGTTCTATTCCCTAACCTGTCCTTCATAAGCCAGGCTTCACAACGTGCTGCTGAAGAGAACCTATACCTCAGTTAGGAACCTGGGAAAGGGAAAGTGCAGTTTTCCAACTCTGCTGTGAAATACAACCACCAAAAGCACTTCCCCTCATTTTCTTCTCCAATCAAATACATTCACCTTTCAATCATTCAGAAACTGAAAGCTCTGTACATTCAAAAGGGTCTGGTTTACAGCTTAAGCAATTATATCATCACCAAATGTCTGCTACCAGCAGAAAGAACCAGATAAAAATGAAAGTCAAACTTAGGTGGAAGCTAACAAAGAAGAGATCTGGGACAATTTGAAGTTTATCCTTATAAGTTCATTATTAGGGTTCTATGAGCAGAATTAAAATAATGAGGCGAAAATAAGGCAAGTAGCTCATAAATCAAGAAAAAGCTTCTCTATGGTCAAGATGTGCGGTATCAATTCAATCATGATAATGAATATACCTAGCTAAGGAAGGCTGAGTTTGCTGGACCATGCCCACATGTCTACTGGGTTAACTAGTGTTTTTTAACTTTGAGATAGATAATACATCTTTCTACCCAACGAATTCAAATTTTCAGTTTTTATTTTGCTCTCTTACATATCAGTCTTTTCTCCCTACTACCTTTCATTTTAAACATGCCTTTCATTTTAAAACATGAAAGCCCCAATTGTTGAATCTAGGTAAAGGGTTATTTGAGTATTCACTGTGCTATTCTTTCAACTCTTATATAGTTTGGATTTTGGGGGGAAAAAGGGGGGGGGGAATTAAGAGTCATTTTAAAGTATCAGACAGCTTGGTTAGTCTAGTAAGTACATGGCACCATTTACCAGACAATCACTGGTGGGAACAGAATGGAGCTTGGTGGCTGTCCAAGAGTAACACGATTATGAGTATTTTACTTGTTCCTTTGTACAATTTCTAAATCTACAATTCAAAATATTGTACAATAAAAAGGTACTAATTTATTTTTAGATAAGAATATAACTTAGGAAAAAACTGATACCTGGAGATAACCGGTGACTTGCTGCCATTCATTGTATTTGTTCTCTCCCAAGGTTTTCTTGCTGGTTCTTTAAAAGTAAAGAACATAAGTCATTAAATATCCTATATGCTTCCAGAGCTATTGCCCAACAAATAAAATACTAAATACTATCATACGTGTTTATATTGTAATATAAACAAAGATGTAAGAATTTCAAAACCAAACTTTAGGAGAGCAGGTATAGCTCAGTGGTTGAGCACCTGCTTCCCATGTACAAGGTTCCGGGTTCAATCCCTGGTACCTCCTAAAAACAAAAAAATAAATGAGAAAAAAAAAAAACACCAGATTTTAATTAAAACCCATAGGATTCTAATTTGCACAATTCCAGATCTTAAAATGAGAAGAAATTAATAAGCAAATGTGACAAGCTTGCCTAGGGAAAACTTCCATAAACAAGATGGTAAGAAGTTTCCCTAATAAAGACAAGATAATAAGAATAAGGGCAGGATAATTTTAATTAATTAGAATGGAATAGAATAAGTTATACTACTTTAAATTATTTTATTACCAATGAATGGTAAAACAAAACAAAACAACAAAATAATCTTAATGTGTTCAAGCACTTTAACATTTAATCTAAATCTAAATAGTACTTTTGGAGAAAAATTCATACAACTCAAAATAAATTTAAGAATCATGATATACTTGATTCTCAAACAACTAATTCTTGGAACTTGGTCGACAGTTCCAGTTAATTTTACGACCACTCTAGGCTCTTACAAGGTCTTACTGTAAAAGGCATTATGTAATGGCTCACTGGTTGGGAGTCTCTTGTACTTTGAACGGTTCCTCCAGTTCCGGCCGATGCTCTCACTGCCCTCCCTACGTGACTGGGTGGAATCAGGAATGGAATCTTGTCACAGAGGCAAGCATTCGGGCCACATGAGCATCAAGTCTACATATGAGCTGTGATCCTACTGAGTGGAGTTCTAACTAGGGAACAGTGCCCCTCAACTGCCTTCTTCCTACACATTCTCACTTGGGAATCTCGTCCTCCCTGCGAACTACGCATAACCAAAAGTAAATTCAAATTCTCCCATAAGCCAATGCTTTGGTTCTGAATTTCTGTCATATCCAGGCATCTGGGTGTAAAACCTTCAAGTTCTCAGTGATCTTGCTTTGCTCCTCATCAGCCACCTCTTGGGTGCTTAATTACACATTTCTATTCCTTCTTTTGTATTTCGGCAGCTAGCACATTCTCTCCATCACCACCCAGTGTCAGCAAGGTGCCAGGGGACGTCAACTAATCTGACAAGGAGGTGCAGGAGAGTTAGAACCAGAACACGCTCAAGGAACACCAGCCAGAAGATGTGAAAAAGGGAAAGTCCTGAGTGAAACTGAGGGGCAATTAGGCAAGAGAAGGTAAGCAGGACCCCCACAGCAAAGAAGAGAGAGAGGTGGGAAATGGAAGAAGTCACTGCAAATGGCTGAGACGTGCGAGTGCCGCCTTGTGACAGCTGGCGGGGTCCTAGCCCCCTCACCCGACCTGGCCCACCTTTTTCAGGCTCACCTGACTCTGTCCCCAGGGGCTGGGGGACATTCGGGGGAAGCAGAGGCTGGGCTACCTTGGCGAGGGTGTGTGTGCGGGGCGGGGTGGGGGTGAGGGGTCCAGGAGAGGGGAAGTCTACTTTGCATCCCAACTCGTTTCTCAACCCTCCCTGTATCTCCACATGGCGCTCCTCACAAAAGACATTTTAACGTTTCAACAGTTTCAATAAGATGTCAACTCAATACTTGCAAGACAAGGCCTGACCTCTTGAACTCTTCGCAAGGCTTTTCTGCACATCATTTCCAATACTATTTTCCTACAGTCCTCTGTAAGAGTCTACTTAGACCACTCCTGGGGCCGTTGCTGGCCCCACGCCTCCCCTTGGTCAAGCTACCTTTACTTCCTGAAACATCACTCTTCCCCCGTTCCCTGCCAAATCAAGCACCTTCAAGGCACAGTAAAATGTCATTTTTTCCTACAAAGAGGACCTAGGTGACTCGAAACTACATGCTTGCCTCCCTCTTTGAAACCTCATTTAATGTTCAAAGTGTGGTTTTCTGTGTCTGTCTCCGCAGTTAGACCATGAGCTTCCTGTGCTCAAGTTTTTTTTAATCTTTCACTTCTTTTTTGGCCTGTCAGGTGTCCAGCAAAATGACAATTTAAAAAAGAAAAAAAGGAATGAAACAAGGGAAAAAGGAAGACCTCAGCCCTTGTGAACGAATCCTTCATTTTATATAAACATACACACACACAAACTCTGTGCTTTAGTTTTTCATGTTTTACTTTAACTTTTTTTTTTGCATTGAGGGTGTCATTGTCGATCTCCATATTTTAAACAAGGGAATAAGTAATAGATAAGGTGTTCTTACCTTGGGGTGCATGAATAACTCTGGGAATTCATGAATATTTTGAAATTATAAACAAAGAAGTATAAAATTTGTATAAAAATGTGATTTTTTTTTGCTGGCAAGAAGGTTCATAATTTCCATTAAATTCTAAAGGGTCCTGTGACCCTACTACATTGTAGTTAAATACTACTATACCTAGTTTTAATAAAATTAATTTTAGCTAAAATAAGTGGGTCACAAACCACAGAGAATTTCCAGTGAAATAAATATAAACTGATTTGAGTCTTATTCAGAGGGTAAACAAGGTGGGTTGAGAAAAAATAGTTCAAGAAGTTGCAATGTTAATTATCATCTAGCTATCTACTGAATCATCACTATTCAATGCCGAATACAAGCAATTTTTTGAGTATATGGGTCACAGTCACAAAAACACAAAAACTAAAACAAAAGTATGTCTTTTAAAAAAGTATGTTTTTCTAAAAATTCTGAGGCAGCATGTAATCTCCAAATCAAAATGTACAGATACACTACGGACACCCCCCTTTTATGGTTCCCAGTGACAATCCTAGCACGTCACTCCATTCCGAAATCAGCAAGGAGAAGGAGGGGAGTGGGGCACAGCTCTTGGCTTTTAGTTAAATAGGAAGAAAAGACACATAAGAACACAGCGGTCTAGTCTCATGGTGGATCTAGTACTTGTTAAGTACCTCTAGGGAGTATATTTTGTAGTATTCTAGCATATTCTATGGCCAAGAGCTCTTGTATGTCAGAAATTTCCCTGAGTTCAAGAACATTTCCTCGTGCTCGCTTCGGCAGCACATATACTAAAATTGGAACGATACAGAGAAGATTAGCATGGCCCCTGCGCAAGGATGACACGCAAATTCGTGAAGCGTTCCATATTTTTAAAAAAAAAAAAGAACATTTCCTCAAAGGTTGAAGGAGATTTCTTTTAGCCTATAAATTAGAAGCTTTACTTCCTTGAATATCAGTCTAACTCAAATGAATAGTTAAAATGACAACCGTCTCAATTTGATAATCTTGGAAAAGACATCAGTGTGGTACAGCACCAGCGTGCTCTTTTAAACTGGGCCTTTAAGAGTCAATTACCGGGAAGCGGATTTGGCTCAACTGTCCGCCTATCACATGGGAGGTCCAGGGTTCAAACTCAGGACCTCCTGACCCGTGTGGAGCTGGCCCATGCGCAGTGCTGATGCACGCAAGGAGTGCCGTGCTACACAGGGGTGTCCCCGCGTAGGGGAGCCCCACGCGCAAGGAGTGCACCCTCTAAGGAGAGCCGCCCAGCGCGAAAGAAAGTGCAGCCTGCCCAGGAATGGCGCCGCCTACACGGAGAGCTGACGCAGCAAGATGATGCAACAAAAAGACACACAGATTCCCGTGCCACTGACAAGAATGTAAGCAGACATAGAACAACACACAGCAAATGGACACAGAGAGCAGACGGGGGTGGGGGGTAGGGAAGGGGAGAGAAATGAAAATAAATAAATCTTAAAAAAAGAATCAATCAAAGTAGTTTGCTTTCATCTAATAATGTATTTTTCTTTGTTTTACTGAAAAACGACCAAATCACTAATAATATACATAGAATGTGTAAAAATTATGATTTTCAAAGAAAGAATAATCACAGAAAAATTTCAGGTTTTAGTGAATCTCTCAGTATCAAGAAGAAAGTGACAGTCACTTCTGGAATGACAAAGGGTAGCAGAAAAAGACAAAGTTTGCTAGACTAGAAAAAAAGAACTTTACCTAAAAGAGCAGCCACTTGGTCCAAACACGGTAAAGTGGGAATTTTCAACTGGGGATTGTTAACATTTAGAAAAAGTTTATAAAGGTTAAAATACTTCTCTTGAACTTACCAGGTGTACTTGTTGAGGTGGCCTTAGAAGCTACAGGATCTGAATCTTCCTAAAGACACAGAAATATATTTAATATAACCACATCTACCCCCGGGTCCCAGCCCCGAAGCGGGTCCTAACAGGGCATATGTGACAACTACTGATCTAGGGTAATTCCTTCAGTGCACATTTAAGAAAATGAGCCCCTAAGAGACCTTAAACAAATTCAAGTTCAAATTAATAAATCTCCAACACGACTGCTTGAATAAGGTATGCTTGAATTTTCATTTTAAGATTTGGTAGAAAACCTTGATTATAAACTTACATTTTTGTCCTCTTTTTGTTCTGTTTCTGTTGTTGATCCCTTTTCAGCAATTCTCCGCCTAGAAAGAAGGTAAACTGAAGTTTTTAAAAATCACCTAACTCAGTATAAAAATGCTCTTTCTCCAAAAAGAAGAACTTTTGTATCTAGTTCAATTATATTTGGAAAAAGGCTACCAACTCCTCAACTGTCTCAATTCTGGGTATGTCCACTTACCTCCTGGCCAGCAGGGCACTCATTTCTTCCATTAAACCACTACCCCCCAAGGGAAGGGGTCCGTTCCCACGACCCGTATCTGCCTTGGAGGGAGTGGTGTTCCCTCCGCTTGGGAAAGAGGCATCCTCCACCTTAATGAGAAAACACCGTGTTTATTGCTACATCACGCCCAGACACATCAGTAGGACCGCCGGTAAAAACACCTGAACGTACTGTTCAACCTTAAGAACCAGGGGAGATGAACACATCCATCAATGAGGATCCCATCGACACCTGTCAGTGGCCGTCCCCAGCAACCCGGGGTGGCTGAGGCACTGAGGACAAAGCATCACCCAGGGCCGAAACATGCACAACACCACAGAAACCCAAACAGGAAGAATCTAAGAACAGCTACGTCACATCGTGCAACAGCATCACTACCTCGAAACAAAGACTGAGGAACCGTTACAGAACAAAGTAAATGACAGTGACCTGACAACTAAACGCATCTGTGATATGGGACTAGAAAAAAGATTGCCATAAAAAAGACCATGGACAATAGATGAAATTTGAATAACATCTGTACAGTATTCTATCAAGGTTAAATTTCCTGATTTTGATAATTATAATGTGGTTATGAAGTGAATGTCCCTTTTCTCCCAAAATACACACAAGTATTTAGGGAAATAGGGGCATGCTGAGAGAGTGTGTGTGTATTTGTGTAGGACAAGAATAAAGCAAATCTGGTAAAATGTTAATTAGTTAATCAGAGTGATGCATTTACAGGAATTCTTTATACTATTCTTACAAACTTCTGTAAGTTTAAATCATTTCATTTTTTTAATCAAGGAAGTTATCATAGGGTAGATAAAATCAAAATACACTAAATCTAATATTTTGGATATTTAGAAAGAAGATGACATATATATATACACACATATGCACACAACACAATAATCTGGAAATGTATTTACCCGTGACACTTTCCTAAGTTTTGCTCCGGCAATTGCAGCTGCAAGTCCAGTTAAAGGGCGATTGTCTTCTGACATGAATCCCACAAAAAATCCAGATGCAGGGAGGGGCGGGGCGGGGGGTGGAGGGGGAGGAGGGGGCACCTGACTGGGGAGAGGAGGTGGAGGGGGTGGTGCTGGAGGCCCCGAGGAGGGAAGGGGCGGGGGTGGAGGGGGCCCTGGCGGGGGCGGGAGGGCCGCTGGAGGCTGGGCAGGCCCTGGTGGGAGTGGGGGAGGGAGGGGAGGTACAGGTGGTCCCGAGACAATGCCTGAGAGAAATAAATGTTATACAAGACCATCAGCAATAGAGCTACGTGGTATTAGCGGGAGAGGAAAGTAGAATGCCATCCTCTGTTAGAATGACTCAAACACTTACTACATATTAATGAGATTAAGGTATAAAAAAGATAAGCATAAATAAAAAGGTACTAAAATGTTAAGCCAAAGTATAAGACTACTTCCTTTAATGTCAGAACTTTATTAAGAGAACTATTAGATTTTGGGGGGGGGATTTGGTATATAAACAAGATGAATACCTATAAAACTGGGTAGGGAGGTCAGCATTCCTGAAAAGACAAACTAGTGTATATGATGGCAGGACTGTTTGAAATAACAGAACCAGAATACTCTGCGTGAACCTTAAGTGTCACGACGTTCTACAACAGAGCAGGCCAAGTCTAGTCGTGTGTCACCAGCCAGAGAACTGGACTAAGGACATGACGGAGGGTGGGCCCAGGCTTCCATATTTTAAAATCTTCCTCATTACACCCAACATGCGGCCAGGGATAAAACCTCTACTACGAAGTAAAACCTCCAAGTAACTCAGAAATAACGGAATAACCTGAAATTTGAAGCAGAGAGGTTTTTTAATCTAGACGATATGGGTAGGAAGAGAAATGTTTAGATCTTATAAAAAGGGAGTAAACAAGACCATATTTAAAATCAGAATACTGGATTAAAGGGTATTCCCTTAAGCCTTAAGAGTGGTATTTCAGGAC
The DNA here is from genome assembly GCF_030445035.2 of Dasypus novemcinctus. NCBI lineage: Eukaryota > Metazoa > Chordata > Mammalia > Cingulata > Dasypodidae > Dasypus > Dasypus novemcinctus. The sequence goes on from NC_080685.1 coordinate 86,872, forward strand.
AAATGAAATGCTATTTGCATGTTCGGTGGTAAATTTTTCAAAACTGCTAATCTTGATCAGTTGGATAAGCTGAAAAGACAAGTTGCTGGAAGAAAATAGAGTAATGGGCTGCCAGGCTTCATAGAGTACTAGAGCTCTAAGGACATGGCAGGTAGATTTTTAATCATGGCAGGCTAACTATACTTCTCTTGTACAGAATTACTAATTGCACATACTAGAATTTTGACTTGACTATTAAGCAAATTCAATATGTTAACATAGAGAGGGCAAGAACAGGCCTTATCACTCTATCTTAGAAATGAATATTTTTAAAAGAGCTATTTTCATATCCAGATTATAACAGTCTATGTAATTGCAAAGTTGTTGTCAGATTCCTTCCTGTAACCCTACCTAAACCCTATTTTAAAAAAATAAATAGGGTTGCGAGGCGTCTTACTGACAGCACTTTCTTCTCTGCTGGAAGCCGCCCTGCCTGGAGCTCACCGCCCTCCCCAGGGGCCAGGGCAGCAAGGCGTCCCCACGGACCCCGCCCCGGGCCTCGCTGTTCTGGACCAGGGAACCCCTGGCAGAGCCTACAAGCCTGCCGGCCTCTGCACCCCTCCTGCAAGGCAGGTTTAGGTGACGCGAATCCACACTGGAGAGGCCAGGGGACTCTGAGACGACCCACCAACAATGAGCTGGGCACTACAGGGGTCTGTAAATTTTCCAGAAATTAAAGGGAAAAAGTTAGATGGTGTATTTCTTGTGTGATAGATCAAATGTGTATTCAAGTAAATTCTTCCTGGCGAAATTTAAAGAAAAGTATTATGGGGCCCTTCAATATTGGAAAGCACATTCAACCATGACACTGCAGAGCACACCTAGTTCAGCACGGAAATTCCTCATAGCGAGCCTCCAAATGCAATTAATCTAACAGGAAAAATAAGCATTTATTTTCTACTTTAATTTTTTAGGCTAAAATACAGGACACTAGGGCATAAAGAGATTCAGCCGAGAAGACCACCCTGCCCACCCTTCCAAGCAGTCAGAGTCCCCAGGGGTCAGTGCGGGAGCACTGGCGAGCCTTACCCTGCGCGGCGGGAGTCTCGGCCGGCTGAGAGGCCACCTGCACGCCTGGCTCGGAAGCAGAGGGGTCCCCCAGCACTGAGTTTGGAGGAGTCTCAGCAGAGGCAGGGGCAGCTGCAGGGGGAGAAGGGAGAACACTGGGCTTGGGTGAGGGAGTCAAGGCGAGAGGGGTGCTCGGAGGAGAAGCCTGAGAGCCACAGTGTGCGAGTGCTGCGAGGGAAGGCGGCGGCGGAGACGCGGGCCCTGCAGAGTCGGGCAGCCCATCGGCCGCTGGAGGCGAGGGAGGCGGCTGGAGCCCAGGGGAGGAGACACAGACAGGGAGGACGGGCTGGGGGCCGGCGGCTCTGCCTGGGGGGCTGCTAATCATGACTGGAGGAGATGGAGGGAGGGGCGAAAAGCTGGAAGGAGACCAGGCACAGGGCTTCGCAGCTGGGGGCTGGCTCCCAGGAGAGGAGGGCCGAGAGTTTTTGTTCACAGGACGAGGAACCGTAGCGTAATGGGGAAGAACAGGGTGGAAGGCTGAACCTAAAGATGTTGCAAAACGTGTCGCTGCGTGTCGCAGTGGTGGTGTGGGGGGCGTGGAAGGAGGTGGCAAAGCGGTCACCACAGCATGGTCAGGACTGGCATCTGCCACCGGAGCGGAGAAGACGTGAGCGTATGGAGGAGGTGCTGGAGGAGGCTGGCAGCCGGAAGCCTCCGGAGGAGGAGCGCTAGACAGGGAGCTGTCTGGAGGTGCAGCTGGACAAGGTGGGAAGCAGCAAGGAGGGTGAAAAGGGGAGAGAAAAAGGAGCCAGTGAAGCCACAGATCCAGCACCCCATGAGCCGGGCCCGGAGAACCAGGCCCGCGCGCACACAGCTACTTCAATTTACAAACACATTCTGAGATCCAGAAGAGGATGCTAAGTTGTCTTTTTATTCAAAAAGTGGACTAACTGATCTAAGAGATTAGTTTATCCTGCACAAGAAAAGATTTTATATTTTTAAAATTTTCATGTAGTCCACTAAAAGGACATTCAAATTACATGGACAGACCATAAACATAAGTTGATTTTTTAAAAAATAACAAATAGCAAACCTGGCAAAAAATCTATTTTAAAGGGCTAGGAATCCCTTATTCAAAGCCTATTTGAGGAAAAGTAGTTTTGTTGGCTATAACCCCAGTTAAAAAAAAAAATGAACTGAAATAACAAACCAAGGAACCAATACTTAATCAACAACCCACATTTGAGACTTTTGATTAAGGCCATATAGATGAAAAATAAATCTTAAAATCTATAATAAATGCTGATTTTAACGAATGTTAAAATACTCCAAACTTTCGGCCGTATCTTAACCCTTAAGCCTTTCAATAAAGTCCATCAGACTTAGTAATTTTTGCAATTTTTTCACAATATTAGAAAATATTTATATTTAAATAACTAGTCCTTCTAGAGAGAGTATTTTTCACCTACTGTTTTAATTATACCTTCAAAAACCTTAGAATACAAATAAGTAAATTTCTTGCTAAATGGTACTATAATACTACTGTATTCAAGAAGAATTAAGCAATCTCATTACGGAAATCCGATTTTAAAAATTTCCCATAAAAACTCAATTACACTCTATCGTCAATTTATAGGGAGTTAGAATTAGAATGTCAGTACATTCTCAAGAGCAGTTTCTCTAACTCTCCAAGAAATAAAAGCAATACAGAGGAAAAGGAAACGTCTGAGCGGTAACTGCAGTGTCTTCTCCTGGACGCACCCACAAAGCGCCCTCGGCCCCGTGTGCTGGGAACATCTTACCGGCACTGGAGAGCCTGCGCTCCCGCTCCCACTCCAGCTGCTCCCGCTCCAGCTGCTCCAGCCGCTCCCGCTCCAGGCGCTCCTGCCGCTCCTGCCGCTCCAGCCGCTCCCGCTCCAGCTGCTCCTGCTCCAGCCGCTCCCGCTCCAGCCGCTCCCTCTCCAGCCTCTCCCTTTCCATTCTCTCTCTCTCCAGCCTTTCCCGCTCCAGCTCCTTCTGTCGCTGCTGCTCTTGAAGTTGCCTGAAATTAACAAAATAAATGTGAATCATATTTCCCTATTAGAAATGTGCCTTCTTTTCTCCCATTCAATATATTTAAGTGTAAGGGGCGCAGGTATAGCTCAAGCAGCTGAGCACCTGCTTCCCAGATGGGAGGGCCGGGGGTCAGTTCCTGGTGCCTCCTAACAAAAACAAACAACAAACAAAACAAATGAGGAGCCGATGTGGCTCAGTGGTTGAGCGCCGGCTTCCCACATGCAAGGTCCTGGGTTCAATCCCTGGCCCTGGCACCTAAAATACACACACACACACACAATCCTACATCTCCATTTTTGTGAGCACATAGTATTCCAGTCTTCAGGAGTCCAGTTTAAGCTGTCCCCCGCAGTGAGATATAAACTATCCTAATACTATGACAAAAACGGCAAAACACATTCATACTTTCCCAACTATGCCCTAAGGATTAATACTGACATACAGATTTGCTAGGTGAAAAGCCCTAAATTTCCTGAGATTTCTGATACATGTTTCTAAATCTTCTTTAGGGTCAGTTAAGCCAATCAACACCCCCCAGAAGCTCAACAATATGTAAGAATGTTTACTTCCTTTTCACCAACAATGGACATGATCATCATTTTTAATCTTTGTTAATCTGACTGGAAACATACAACATGTAACAGTTTGCCTCTATCTGATTACTTCTAAGTACTTGGCAACTGGTTTACTGGCCATTTGTATTAATATTGTGAAGTGGCTATTTTTGGTTTTTTGATCAGTTTTCTTGAGGTAGTCATTTTCTTTATATTTCATTTCAAAGAGCTCTTTTTTATATTAATGAAAATAACCCTTTGTCTTACATGGTGGTAGTGGTCTGCATTTTAAGCTTTAATTATAGATTTTTGTTGATGTTTAATTTTTTTTTTGCTTTGAAAAAAATTCATTGAAATATATCACTCATACATAAACATACATAAACAGTAAGTGTATAGTAATAGTTGTGAACTTACAAAACATACATAGCATCATACAGGGCTCTCATTCTTCACTCCACCACCAATACCTGGCATTGTTGTAAAATATTTTAAACTAATGATTAAAGAGCTTCTTCACAATATTACTACTGGGAAGTGGATGCGGCTCAAGCAGCTGGGCTCCCGTCTACCATACAGGAGGTCCAGGGCTCGATGCCCAGGGCCTCCTGGTAGGGCAAGCTGGCCTGTGGCGTAAACTGGCCCATGTGGAGTGCCATCCCCCCACAGGAGTGCCAGCCGACGCAGAGAGCTGGCACAGCAAGATGACGCAGCAAGAGACACAGAGGAGCGACAATAAGACGATGTAGCAAAAGAGGGAGCTGAGGTGGCACAAGAGAACGACAGCCTCTCTCCCACTCCAGAAGGTCCCAGGATCGGTCCCGGAGTCGCCTAATGAGAATACAAGCAAAGCAGACACAGAAGAACACACAGAGAGCAGACTGGGGAAGATATTTTTTAAAATATTACCACTAACCAAAGTATTTTCCCCCAACCCACCTATTATTATTATTATTTTTGAAGATTTATTTATTTTATTTAATTCGCCTCCCCTCCCCCAGTTGTCTGTTCTCTGTGTCTCTTTGCTGCGTCTTGTTTCTTTGTCCGCTTCTGTTGTCGTCAGTGGCACGGGAAGTGTGGGCGGCGCCATTCCTGGGCAGGCTGCACTCTCTTTCGTGCTGGGCAGCTCTCCTTACGGGGCGCACTCCTTGCATGTGGGGCTCCCCTACGTGGGGGACACCCCTGCGTGGCAGGGCACTCCTTGCGCGCATCAGCACTGCGCATGGGCCAGCTCCACACGGGTCAAGGAGGCCCAGGGTTTGAACCGCGGACCTCCCATGTGGTAGACGGACGCCCTAACCACTGGGCCAAGTCCGTTTCCCTACCTATTATTATTTTTAAAGTATACTTTTGCGACAGAAGTTGTAAACTTACAAAACAATCATGCACATGTGCAGAATTCCCACACAACACCCCTCTATCAACACGCCACACCGTGCTGGAACAATTATTACAGGTTATGAGGTAATATCATCAGACTATTACCAGGTCCATAGCCTACATGCAGCACACTTTTTCCATACTCTACCATTATCAACACAGTACATCTTTGGAGTAGATGAATGCGTATTACAGTATTACCATTAACCACAGTCCATAGGTCACTGCAATATGATTCGAATTTTTAACAAGCATTGTTTTGCAATGACTTTTAATTTTTATGTAGAAAAACCTAGTGTTATTCTTTTATGTGTCTGCCTCTGTTATTCTTCTTAGCCCTTTCCAAGGTTATATAATCACCCATACTTTCTCCTAAAAACTTTTATGGGTCTGTTTTGTACAATAAAATCCTTTATCATCTGAAATGCACGCTGGGTGTGAGACGTCAAACAGGACCTAGGCCCACCTCCCCCAAATGGGGAATTGGCTGTCACAGCACCATTTGCTGATCAGTTTACAGCCTGAGTTTAAGGTGCCACCTTTACATGTGCTGGCTCCTGAACTTCCAGAATGTTCTGGTCCATAGATCTCTTAATCCAGTATGGCGCCAGTTTTCTGATGCTTGGACATCTGAAATATACTTCAATACCCAAGAGGGTGCATCTGCCCTTATCACTCCTTTTTTGAGGCTTTCCAGATGATTATTCACACATTTAGCTTTTTAGGTCAATTCTAGAATCACATTAAGTTCACCCTTCACCCACAGCTACCTTCTCAATCGTACTGATGTCTTAGTAAGTTTAAAGATTAACTAGATAAACATTCACATCTTTTTAAAAACATGATCTAACTTTTTATTTTTGCTCATTTCAAATTTCTTTTTTAGGTTATGGTTACATATATAACATAAAATTTGATATTTTAACCATATTTAAGTGTACTCAGTGGTGATAATGACATTTACAGTCATGCTACCATCAGCCAACATCCATTACCAAAACTGTTTCATCCCCCAAACAAAAACTCTATCATTTAGCAATAACTCCCCTCCCCTTTACCCCAGCCCCTGGTAACCTGAAATCTACCTTTCGGTCTCTATGAATTTGCTTATTCTAGATATCTCATGTACGTGGAGGCACACAACACCGGTCCTCGTGTCCAGCTTATTTCACTCTGCACGATGTCTTCCAGGTTCACCCAGGCTGTTGCAGGACCCTTTGTATGACTGGATGGACTGGCCACACAAACGTTTCCATCTTTAACCTACTGTGAATAGTGCTGCTAAGAACACTGGCGGACAAGTATCTGTCTGAGTCCCTTCTTTTAATTATTTGGGGTACATACATAAGTGGAATTGCTGACTCATACAGCAATCCTCTGTTAACTTTTTAAGGAACTGCGAAACTGCTTTCTGCAGCGGATGCACCATTTTACATTCTCACCAGTACTGCATGAGAGTTCTAATTTTTCTACATCCTCACCAACACAATATTTTCTGTTGCTGTTTTTTTTAAAATAATAGTTATCCATCCTAGAGGGTATTAAGTGGTCTCTAACTGTAGTTTTGACTTGCATTTCTCTAATGGCAAATGATGTTGCATGTGCTTACCGGCCATTTGTACATCTTCTTTGCAGCAATGTCTATTCAAATACTTCGCCCATTCTTTTAATGTTGTAGGTTTGTCTTTTTGTTGAGCTGTAGTTCTTTCTGTATTCTGGACATTAAACCCTTATAAAATATATGATTTCCAAATATTTTTTCCTATTTTGTAGGTTGTATTTTCACTTTTTTAATAATGCCCTTTGGTGCACAAAAATAGTTAAAAAAAATTCTTTTGTTGTTGTTTTTTAATCCCCCCCTCTTTGTAGCTTGCTTGCTGTCTGCTATGTTCATTTCCTGTGCATTCTTCAGTGTGTCTGTATTTATTTTTATTTATTCCCACCCCCCTTGCAGCTTGCTTGTTGTCTGCTTTCTGTGTCCACTTGCTGCACGCTCTTCCTGTGATTCTCCTGGTCTCACTTTTTGTCACGTCACCTTTCTGAGTCAGCTCTCCGCGGCGCTTGTGGGCCAGCGGCTCGCCACGGCGTGTGGGTGAGCCTGCTTCACAAGGAGGCCCCGGGACACGAACCCAGGGCCTCCCACATGGTAGGCGGGGGCCCAACTGATGCAGCCACAGCCACTTCCCTAAAATAGTTTAATTTTGATAAAGTCCAATTTATTTTTTATTTTGTTGCTTGTGCTTGTAGTGTCTTATCTAGATTCACATCTCTTCTTGATATTTATTCAGTTCTTCTTTTATTCCCTAACGGTTTCCTCTTTTATTCTGACTTCAAATGTTAACTATGGAGTTTCTTTGTGATTTTATTAGAACCTACAGAAGCTTAATGTGTACAGCCTTAAAATGTACAGTTTGATTTTTTTCTTCCAAAAACATGTTTCCATGTATCCACCTGGACCTAAGTGAATGTTTTGCTGTGAAAGCTAACCATTACTAAAATTTTTTTCTGAAGTTTTCTTTGTTTTACACATGTATTTTATAGCATTGTAGGGAAGATTAAAGGCAGAAGTACCTTAAAAGCTCTTTTAAAATTACCTGGCACATAAAAGCTATTCAATAACTGCAAGGCACAGTGATTACTGTTATTTGGAGATTTCAGACTGGGACACCCTGGACTGACCAGCTCACTGGCTGGTGTGCGATCAGAGGCGGAACTGGATGGCAGACGTGAGGAGTCTCCTTTGTTTACAGGTTAAATCAGTAAAGACCTCTGATTGGACTTCCCAAAATCTTCCCCATTCGTGCTTCTCTAAGTTGGCTATTTTTAAAAAGGCCACTTGGCAAACCCTCTTCTCTCATGAACCCACACAGGCTCTCTCTGGAAACATGTATTCCCATCCTGACAGTGACTGCACCAGGAAAAGAGAAGAAAGCCCTTGCTAGGAAAGTGCCTGCTAATCCTGACTGCTAAACGACACTACCCAATTTTCAGGACTAGCACCGACCTCTGTTATGCAGAGACTGCAGTGATGAGGGCAAGAAATTAGATATATGTTCAGAAGAGTGCTTTTAAGAGCAAACTAGACAGAGGAGTCAGTTATTTTCTGAATAACCTGCAATTAAGGTGGGGCTTCTATTACATTTTATATTGTAGGAAATTTAAAACACTCAACATGGGTTGGAAAATCAGGACCATTTTAAACATAACCAGCATATTATTCTAATTAGAATGTATTTTAACATAGAAGCTACGGGAAAGTACTTAACTTTAGAGCACTTTAAATACTTAAATAAGTTTAAGCATTAACTTTAGCTAAACCAAGAAATCTACGGTGAAAAACTCCAAATTATATTAGGTCTTACAAAGGTACCTTTGACACTTCTGTATCACCTCTTTATTTTATTTTGTTTTTGTCCAAATCCTACAGGTGCAAACATCATCAATTCCCTGCCCAAACACTCCCCACCTTCCTTTCCTATGTTTCAGAGGCAATCAATGCCAACTCTTCAGGCTGTTTCCTATTTTTTAACTGCAGAGATTACCTATTTCTAATAGGAAGATGCCTCCCAACTCGTTCACCATCCAAGCTTCTGGGGGCATGATGAGTTCTGGTTAAATTAACATTCAGGGTTTACATCATTTATATGAGAATGTAAATACTGCTGACACCTGAACCCACAGTTTTCCATGACTACATTTCATTTCTTATTCAAGCTCTTAGTTTTTTACTCCCAAGTTAATGGTTGGTTTTCTAAGCAAGACAATGACTTAAACACAAAAAAGTCAGCATAAGTCACATGTAGAAGGCCAGGTATAGGTGAGGGAAGTCTGAAAAAATTATTTAACGAATAGTGGCATTCACAACTGACTTAGGAAGACTGATCCCATGTCATAATTTTCTAGGGTTTTCAGTCTATATAAAATAAAGATGTCTGCTGACATAGGGTAAGAGCACAGTACTAGAGAGATGTTCCAAGTCTGTCAACAGATGATTCAAGCAGGCAGTACATGCAGTGCAGGAAATCTACTGACAGTACATTTTCTTGCTTGAACACAAGAGAGGAGTGTGTTAGAATTTCCTAATTTTTAGTTAGATCACTGAAAAGACACCCACCTAATCAATATTTCCCAAAGGAGTGCATGAGACAGAAAATCCATGCCCCACAAGCCTTTAGTGGCATGAATAATTCCCACCTAAATTGGATGGCTTATAAATATGACTTTCATGCTGTAATTTCTAAAGCAGGATTTGCAGATCTGTTTAGTGGGACAGTTGAAAAATTCACAAATTCTCCTTTTCTTAGAGCTATCACTATATTAATTCACATACTGGAAATACATGTGGCTCCATTTTCTAGAGTTCTGTCCATAACTAACTGTTTTCTTCATTCTCTAACAGAACTGCCTAAAGACTTTTTCAAAGTACAAGTACCCTTACTCCAAACGATGAAATAATTCTGGGAGACCACTTTCTTTTCCTTTTCAAATTAGAATATGTACATTTATAATAATGTAAAATTTTCTTAGAAACAACTTTATAGCACAAAAGACCAATGTTATAACTATCAAGAGCATTTAAAGAATAATATCAGAAATAATTCCCACCACCAACAAAATATCTTTCTCCCCAAAAGAGCTATCCAAAAATGTAAAAAGGACTGGCTCACAATAAAAGTAATAGCAAATTTTACTTTCAAACATATATTTAGTTTATGTTGAATCAGATTTACTATTTAGATACAATCAAAATGTAAATTAAAATTTTAAAAACATTTCATTTAACCTTATTTATAATGAATAGGTATTAGGTTAGGGTTAAATAGTGATTTAAATTTTGACATAATAAAGTAGGAGGAGAGGCAAAGAAAAAATGTTCTGTAATATTTAATACTTTGACGTTACTGACATTTATTAGAAAATCAAAATACATACACATATTTTAATTGTATAATATGGGTATTTCACTCCTCTGTTAGTAAGCAAATAAAGAATAGATAAAAATTAATAAGGTAGTTGAGTTTTAATATAACAAATCTCCTAAGACAAGAGATAATACTTACAACAGGAGGCAGTCAACTTTTGGTCCATCCTGTCTCGGATGGAGAAGCGGAGGGCTATATACTTGCATTGTTCCAGCTCTGCTGTTCTGTGCTGGAATTACTATTCCCCTTTTATAACTTTCAAATAGTAGTGATGTGCAAACTATTAATAGATATTAACTGAACTGAGTTCTAAAATGAGACTAACATAGCACTGACTCTTGTTGCTTAGAATACATATTTTCATCACAGTTAGCTGAAGAAGACAAATATTAATAATATGAGTAGGGATAAAAACATGAGATGAAGAAATGATGTGGACCAGCAAACTATAGTATTATCATGTTACTACAGTAAAGACTTTAGACTAACATGACTTAACACCTGAAATAACTTTTCATTTTATCAACTCAACTTCACAATTACAAATAACAATTAAATTTTAACAGGAGTACACAAACAAAGCAGTAATCCTCTGCCCAGCCCTTTCCAGTTCTGGTTTTGCTTCCCAAAAGCAACTGCTTTCAATACTCTGGGACTTGCCTCATGGTTCTAAATACATTAATTTGTTTAGAAATATTGCTTCTTCATTTTACAGATGTTTTCTACTGACTTCCCAACTACAGATGAAGCTTTCCTTCCTACATACCTCTACCCCCAAAAAACTTGTCCTTTCCCTTTCTCTCAATAAAGTCATAACACCGTTTTGGATACATACATCACTATCCACTAATATTCCTGGCTGATCCTTTACTTTCCAGAACAATTTCTTTTACTCTGGTGTGAAAAACTTCTTTTTCCATCTGATTCTTTTTCTGTACACCTATCCCTATTTCACCCCAAATTCCCCATCAGAACCGTAAAGCCCATTAATACGCTCAAACGCCAGGGGACCTGCAGCTTCTGTGCTGCTCGCCTTCTTTCCCCAGAGGCGGCTGTGGGTGGAAGCCGTGCCCCTCCCCACACCAAGGCCGCTGCCACCCTGATGCTGGCCCTCCGGGGTGGTCTTCTCTCAGCCACTTCACTCCCTCTCGGGTCTGGAAACCTCTCTATTCGGGCATTGAGAAATGCCGTGGTGAGCTGCCTTGGTGGCACGGCTTTCATTTGTTGCCCCCTCTTTTTGGGCTGGGTACTTAGTGGGCCCTTTTAGTCTAGTCTAGGGGCTGGCAAACTCTATCTAGATGGGTAAATCTAGCCAAACCCATTTACTTAAATATTGTCTTCGGCAAGCTACAAAGGAGGACCTGAGCCATGGCAAGAGAAAGCATATGGCCCCCAGAGACCGAGCTATTTACCAGCCAGCCCTGCACAGAGGAAGTCTGCAGACCCCGATCTAGGTGATCAGTCACTGAATTCCAGGAAATTTTCTGAGGTGACTTGTTTCAGGATTCCATTTCCTCATATTTTTGTTCTTCTTTTAAGCCCCCTCACCCCTCGAAGTCTACTATTTGAACAATGAAGCTCCTAATCTGATATTATTTTCTTTTTCATATACCATCTCTATCAAAAGATGACTTTCAGGACCATTTCCTCAACTTTATTTCTCAAGCCTCCTGTTTTTTAAATTAATGCTGTTTTTTCCCCTAAGTACACTTTCTTATTCTCCGATAGCTTTCTTTTTAAATAACTACTGATTTTTGTTTCATGGATGCACTATATTCCCTTAGCCCTCTAATGCTGTTACAGCATTCTTCTTTTAATACACACATACTCCATATCCAAATACATAGTCCCCATTCCATCCCCCTCCTCTCCCTTGGTAACCTCTAATCTACTTTCTATGTCATCAGAGTTGCTGTTTCTCCATATCTAAATGGCACCATAATTTTTTATCCTTGTGTCTTCCTTATTTTGCTGAGTATACAGTTTCCAAGGTTCTCCTATGTTGCAGCATATCTCAGACCTTCACTCTTTCTTATGACCAAAGAATATTCCATGGTGTATTATGTGCCTTATTTTGTTTATCCGTTCATTTGTTTATGGACACTTGGGTTGGTTCCACCTCTTGGCTATTATGAATAATGCTGCTACGAACACTGTTGCAAAAGTATCATTTGAGACCCTGTTGTCACTTTCTTTGGGTATATGCCTAGAAGCAGAATTGCTCAGTAATATGGTAATTATATATTAAACTTTTTGAGGAACCGCCATATTACTTTCCACAGTACCATATTACATTCCCACCAACAAAAGGTTAAGAAAGTTGCCAAGAATACAGAGCAAAAAGAGAGGCAAATAAAATAAAAGATATGGGTCACAAGGAAATAACTACTCAGAAGGTCCAGCACTTGACCATTAGGATTTCCTGAAAAAAGAGAAAACAGATGGAAGAAAATGGTCTAAGAAATTAAGAAAAAAAAAAAAACTCTTTTAGAGTTGTGGATGAGACTTCAAATAGAAAAAATCCACTAAATACTGAGCAAGAGGAATGAAAAAAAAAATCCATGTTTAGCTACAACTTTGTGAAAACTCAGATTACCATGGTTAGTACTTAAAAGGATTCTAGGAAGGGGGAAAAAGATTGCGTGCAAACAAAGATTTAATTAAAGTTATAGAAAAGACTGCAAATGTATATGACTTGAAAATTAAAGTATCAAAAGCTTCTATCTGTAACTTGATTAATCAAGAAATAGATACATGACCGCTTAATTTACTAACTGCACTTACTAAGAGTGCTCCTGGGAATCTGCATGAGGGGAGGGGAATATTGGGTAGATTTTTTTTTTCCATTTTATGTGCTTCTGTAAGTGTGACTTTCTTTGCCATGTGCAAGAAAACTCAATTTTGCAAGGTAGGAAGAAATGAAAGGGCTCTGGCTCTGCTAAAGACAGAAAAAGCAGCTAGGCAACTAAAGGAGTGATAAAGGCATGAGAGAGTAAGTACTAGAGAAAGCTATTACTTGTGAGAAATCAGACTATAATTTCATCAAGTTTTTAGAGAAAGAAACTAGCTAGGTATACTTGAATAGAAACTGTATGTGAAGATGATTACAGACTTTTTCAGCTGAAATTGTGGGAGAAATATTAAAAAGAAGGAATGTACATTAAGGAAGAGATCTCAGGGGTTTAAACTGAGGGGTCATGTAGATACCGGTATCTAAACTGATGAGCTTTATAACAGGAATTCTCATTGAGGATTCACTGTTGGAATTGAAGGTCTGAGACCCTCTGAATGTGCATGGATACTTGCAAGTAGGTGCTGGGAGTAGGGAGATGGTAATGTGCTGCTTTCATGAACTTCTCGAAAAGGCCCGCAATACTACATTTAGCTGGATATGTGGGTCTGTATCTCAAATGGACTTTCAGTGCTGGAGCCACAGATTTAGAAACCATGAGCATAAAAAGTTAAGAGAAAAGAACAACATCCAATTACATCACCAATTTTCCAAAGAAATACTGTGGACAGAAAAAAAGATAGTTAAGTGCAGAGTCTTGTATAGGAAAAAAATAAGAGATACAGAAAAGGAAGAAAGGGAGAAGGGTTAGCAATAAGGAGAAACTATGGAGAGCACCAAAAGGCAGACAGAAAGTGGTGGGTGACTGGGAAGACGAATTTACAACAGAAGTGGGTCAACAGAAGCAGCAGCCTGTCAGGTCCAGTACATTTGTGGAGCCAAAGACAGATTTCTCCAGATTAAAAAGGAAAGACATGGAGAATAAAGAGAAGGAACAGAAATGAAATTACTATTTTGAGAGAGACACACACACTGGTGTCTTGTGAAGGTTTACTTAAAAGAGTCGTCTTGTGCATGACCATGAGCAGAAAATTTTTAAAATCCACATTTGAACTTAACTCTTCAAAATCAGAGCTAAGGTCTTCAACTAAACATCCCCAATTTAAAACAAACTATTTCCAGAGCCTTTAGTAGTGTCCACTTATACACAAACAGAAAAACCAGATGTGCAATGCCAGGGCTCACACTCAGGGAGGGGGAAAAAACTGACACAAGGCACAGGTTTTCAAAACAATGAAAACTCACACAACACCTACTCCCAACGCTAGACGCAGGCTGCTAGTTCTCAGCAGTGCTGTGCAGTGGCCGCCCACCTGGCCTGCAGGCACCTTTGATAGCTCCCACTTCTGTTCCTTCTTTCCTGGTGCTCACCCATTCCATATTACTAGAGGGAACCTATCCTGCCTCGAACCCTCTGTTCTTCCTGTTTATCTGCAAACATGTTACTCTCAATACTGTGGTCATCTTTATCAACCACCTTTGTGCACGTGTGTGTGCGTGCATGCACAACAACATTAAATTTCTAACTCTTGGAATTATTCTATATGTTTAAAACAATATTAAACTCAAATTATTATATCCTTCAAACTTACTTTTACAGAAACTTAATTTTACTTATATCTAATAAGGCATCATTCCAGAGTTGAATGTTTTTTCATCAAATCTGAAGGATATCTCTGGAGTAATCGGAACGATTACCTAAGTTTAGTGGCAAAAGTAAAATTTATTTTGGGAGGTGCTGGGGGCCCTCCTCAAGAACTAAGTAGATATACTCCAAAACAGCCGATAATGAACCCAACAGGAGATCCCTATGACTGTGTCTCAGAGGAACGTGATGCACATGTTATGACAACAGAGCAGAAAACCGAACAAGGTTTTCAAACGTGAGCTCCAAACCCAAGGCCACAAGAAATGTCAGAGCTGCAGGCCTGCTGCAGGGCAAATGCTCTGCAGGTGGAAAAATACATCTGTACAGTAGTCTATCTAACAAGGGTACTGACGCTCCTGAACAAAAAAGGGGTGACCTAATAGTGAAAAAAAGCAACATCAGAAGTCTAAGAAGTTTTCTTTTCTTTTTCTAAATGGGACATCTGGTTGGACTGACTCAGTTCTGGTTATGGAATGTACCTGAATTTTATACATCTGTTGCTACCCAGTTGCTTATAATCCAGTCTCTTTGCTAATTCAGTAAAACCTACCCCTAAAAGAGGCTGTATTATAGCTTCAAGTGCATTTCTAAACTGCACTGAAGTGATGAAAAAGATGCCACCCACCTTGTTCCCTCAGCAGACAAGACAGAGTGCGTGGTCCTCACTCCACTACGAGGCTCCAGGGCAGCGTCTCAGCACTACTAGGTACTTCCTAGTAAAACTGGACATGTGGAAGCCAAAGCGGCCAATTTATAACTGCTATAAAAATAGACTCTTTCAAGGCTAAAGACTCTTTGTATTCTATTAAGTGTATTTAAAATTTACACTTATACCATGAGTATGTTTACAAAAAAGAAGGATATGAAATTTTTAATACTGTGTCTAGCATAACCATTATCTGCTGGCTTATTAATGGTGATTTCAAAAGCATAAGTAATAACAAAAGTTCTGGCTTTCAAATGGCTGATAAAACATTATGTATTTCAATATTGGGAAGTTCACAGTGCAGTCTTCTGCAACAGAAAGAAAAAGTCCAAACAATAACTTATGACTTTACCTTCTTTGAATTTCCAGTTCTTCTTGTGACGGACCATTCTGTACTTGGGTAGGTAGTTGTGAATTCTGTCTGGGCAAGGTTGGCCCTATAAAGGGAGGAAAATATTACAGATGAACAATATCTTTATACTTAGCTGAGTAGAGGGGATAAAATAATGAGAAAAACATAAAACTGTCACATATTTACAAATGTATCTTCTTTTTGTCTAGCAAAATAAAATATAAGCTTTTATATAACACACAGCAAATGAAAGACTGCAACATAATTCTGTCATCATCTCCAGAAGGCTTACTTGAAACAAATGGAAAAACATCAACAATAAAGGAAAAATAAACATTTATATGAATATAAGAGCTTGAGTAAAACAAGTGTCCAATGAGCATCTGAATAGGCACCTGAGCTGGACGTTTTCTAGGACAATGAAACATTCTCTTTGGGGTAATTATTCATGAAGTGGAGAGGGAAACTTAAATGAAAAATCAGAATTCAAAAACTCACCTAAATAGAACACTGGAAATGAAAAACAGGAGAGAGAAAGCATGAGAACCTTATTACTAGGCTGAAATATGCTAATGCATTTTATCAAATTTGCCCAATTTTAAGCTGCCAGTTTTGTTTAATGGCCTGGCATTTCTAATACTGGTAAAAACAAACATTTGTTAAGCTTCCATATAATAATTAACCTATTTATCTGAATTTTTAATGTTACAGGGGCAATCTTAGTAACTTTTCATTTGGGGTAAAGAAAAATAATCTGCATTTGAACCAACATGCCTCTATCATGAGAAACTAATGAAAACTGATTCCCCATGTAATCATGTACCATGCAGACCCATTTTTAGCTGGACTGAAAGCCACTAAATTATGGACACCTTAATGTTACTGGTTATAAGAATTAAATGTCATAAAATGAGATAAATATTGGAGCTGATATATAACGTCTAGAGTTAGAACAGAACCATCTTAAAATATAATCCAATAAAGGAGAGAGTAAAGGAACAGTAGTTATCTTCCACTCTTGGAGAGGAATATGAGTAATAGGATACTGTACAGAGTTCTACATGCCAGAAAATGTCCCTAGAAGATATTTTGACAGTTAACTGCAAACCACTAGTATAAAAAACAGTTAATGATTAAATGTTTCGGTATATTAGAGCTAATTCTCACAATCTATAGAAATTAACAGCACAAAATATCTATTTTATACTAGTGGCATAGACTTTACAAATCAAAGGATAAAGTTTATTAGAATGTAATACAGAACTGCTATATCCTGAGTATAAAAAATCAGAAATAATTTGATCTGAACTTACCTAATAACTTTTTTCCTTACTTCTTACAAATGATTTTAGATTAGTCATTTAATTTGTCCTCTAAAGACAAATCAGATGACAACTGCAGTGATGTATTTCATAGATTTCTTAAGAGCCTACTATTTTGAGTAACTAAAGGAAATATAAAAATATTTAATGTCATATAATCAGTAGCAACAACAACAAAAAAAAGCTTTTAATATTAAATACTTAAAATGTTTGCATAAATAAAAATATATAACTTGTCAAGAAAAAAGTCTGGAATTCTTTCCTAGGGAAATTAACATAATAATGTAAAAACAGACTGGCATATTAAGCCATACACTAATTTTTTTAATACTTAACAGGGAAAAGCTATCTCTTCTGGTAGAAGCAGGGGTACAAATGCATCAAGTGTTAGGGTACATTCAAAAAAGTACAAAATATTTGGAGGAAGTATATTCAAAGTTAAATTTATCCAAAAGTATTAAATGCAAGCATTTAGTAGGGGCAACTTGCAAGACCATTATGGTTTAATTATTTTTAAAATAAATTTTATTTGTGTATTTAAGTGAAAACCTCATGTTGCTTAAATACTTAAACAACTGGATATCAGTAAGTTAGATTTGTTTGGCACCCATCTCAAAGGCTTCAATTGTACTAGTCACATCTAGAATAGACATTATCTCATGAGTAATGTTAAGAGACTAAATTCACCAGTCAAAATCTATCAATGTAAGTTATAACAACACAAACATATAAATTCAAGAAAAATGTCAAAATTTCAACTCAATCCTACTGTTTTTATTAAACAGGCTTTTTTAAAAAAAAAAACTAACAAAAGTTTGCTATAACTCACAAAGAAATTAAATGGGAATAAAGATCTTTTAGCAAATTTTTAAACAGTTACTCAGCAAACCTGTTTAAGGAAGGAGGTTTAAAAACTGTAAGCAACATATTATGCCTGACACCATTAACTATATAAAAATAATTTACTACAGTTTATTCATGCAGCTGAGAAGAAAAAAAAAACAAGAAAAACTTTTTAAAAATGGGGGTGATTTGGTCTAAGACGAACTCAAATTCCTTTTCTCTGCTTGGGTGATAAAGTTGGATTATCTGAACTTCCATAAACATTTCCAAATTAGGGGCAGGAGGACACCCCATGGCATTTCCTCACATCTGTATTTAACCTGGTTGTTTTGTTTGTTTGTTTCTTTTTCATGAATATTGTTAAATTATGATAATAAGCACACTGAAATGTGCATTTAAAAAGTAATATAAGCAGACTGGTAAGCATTAAATAAGAGTCTGAAGTAATTATGAACTCCCAGCACATAATTTACCTTTCCTTCCTGTTGAACATTCTAAAAGACTATAAAATTGGTAAACCAAAGGATCACACTCAAGAGGAAGCAGCAACCAGTAGGCAAGGCTGCCAGCGGCCACTGTATTTTCTGGAATAAACCTGTTACTTTACACAATAAATGAGTATCTGTACTCTCCTAGCCATTTCAGTGGGCAAATGACAATATTTTATGAGTATCATGTGGTGGTCAACAGCCCTCTTTTGGGGGAAAAAAGAGAGAGAGAGAGAGAAAGAAAGAAAGAAAAAGAAACAACCAAGGCTGAGAAACCAGTGAGCCTGCTCTTTCCTACTAATAAGTAGGAAAGATAATAGCTCTCTGAGGGTTAGTTTTCTCGCTGTTTTATTATCCTGGTGCCAAAGACAAGGGTTGATCTTAATTTGTTCTGGCTGTAAGAAGACATGCACGCCTCTTCCTCTATAGCAAAGCATCTGAACTACTTTACTGTCTCAAATAAAACGTGGCAATGTTGCTGATCTAGCATCCTACGGATGATGGAAATCAGATTTCAGTATCTATCTAAATCAGGAATGGCATTTAAGTCTTGGCTTCAATACTGAGTTTTGGCTAAAGCACATTTCACTTATTGTCCCATTTTAATTTTCACAAATAAATCTAGTTTCACACTTAGCCACAGACTAAAAACGCATGACTAAAAGACAAATAAATATACACAGTGAAATAATGTTTAAACTTAGCAGGGTGTTGATTACGTGGTTTATACATAGTTAAATCAATAAAGGCTACATTAGGGGATATATATTTTTGGGGATATATATATATTTTTAACACATTTTACAACTTTAAAAAATTCACCTTTATTAAGGTCAAATCACTCTTTTCTCTGCAATTGGGCAGTTGGGCATCTATTATATTGCAGGTGGACCTCAACATATTAAGTAGCAAGGTATAAAAAGGTATAACATCAAGCAAGTTTTCAAAATGAGCTAAAGAAAGTCCTAAACTCAAGTACGAGTAATCATTTGTGGCTAGCTCTAAAGATGGCCTGGAAGACTGCCCAGGAGAAGGGAGAATTAGAAAGGAAAGGCATGGATGAAACACTCCACGGTATTTAATCATGGAAATGGGGGGCGGTTATAAAGAGCCACACAAGAGGTTTGCTGCTCTAACTGTAAACTGGAACAATCTAAAACATAAATTTAGGTGACTGATTAAAAAATACCTGCAAATTTTAATTTTTAGAAATTTACAACACACACTTTGCCTAAAAAACAGTACTTTGAGTATGTACGCAAATTTAAAAGTCATTCTCTTTAAAAAGAAAAAGTATCAGTAATACTGAGGAATCACACTTAAAATTTCTGTGTCACAGGATAAAATGCATGCACAGAGCAATGTTCTGAATTGCTTATATTTAACTTTAAAGCAGTACAATTTTATAATTTATCTCTTATAAAGTTAACTGGCTAATCAAAGTACACATGAGTCAAAACAAAACATAACAAAAACAAAACAAAACAAAAGACTCAAAGAATTAAGTCACTTTTTGGGTTTTCAGAATGGAAAGTTCTAGCATCAAATAGAAATGAAAAGGTAAGAATTCAGATAATATATATTTCCTCCCTTGTATAAGGGCATGGAGATATACTTATCTGATAATTGTCTCTAATTTGGGGTAGATAGTGACATACCTGGTTTGTCCATGCAAACAATACACATATGTGCATACGTGTGTATGTGCGTGAAAGAAAAGACTCTATAAGTCTAAATGCATCATAAACCACAGACATCAGCCTACTGAGCAGAAGGACACAGGAGGCTGTCGATCAGAAACCCACCGTAAAGCAAGGAGAGCCTTACAGCCGCCTCACAGCATGCAAAACTGATCCCAGAAACATTCCTTTCAAAGAAGGCACATTTATATCCCCCAAAATCACATTAGGATGGATATAATTTTTTTCTGTAAATTCTAAATTAAAAGTTTGCTCCCCAACAAAATAGTTAAAAACAAACAAACAAACAAAAATCTCTCTCCTGTGTACTTGAAGAGGTGGACAAGAATTAACTGTCTACTGCTAATTCTAATTGGATCCTCAGTACAAGTCAAAAGCTCACCAAGTACCTGCATGAGCCACGACAGAGATCACAACATAAAAACAGGAGCCTGCTGGTTCCCAAATACCACAAATCAGACCATGGCCTAAGGAAACAGAAGTTATGGATATGGCAAGTCTCATGTACCACACTAGAAAAAGGAATGTAAACATAATGGTGCTTACCACAGAAAATACATCGCAAATTAGTGCTGTCCTGCGTAGCAGCAGCTTTGCTCTGGGCTGCAACAGACACCTGGCGTTAGAAGCTGCAAAGGACAACGGCGTCTGGAGAACGTCGCATGGACTAAAAGGTGCTTTGAAAGGTTCAAAATGTATTTACACAAACGTCCTATCTAGATCCTCATCCTGGAATCTCTGTAATTTAATACAAAACGTATCCCTTTTAATATAAGCTTCTTAAAAAAACTTTGTAATTTTATTTGTGGAAATACCCAGAGAACAAAGGATGCACTGACATATACAGCTTGGCTGTTTCCTCAGTTACACAATCAAAGACTGTAATAGAAGTTTTAGGAAAACATTTTGAAAAGTTAATGTGGAAGAGTTAGAGGAAATCAAGATCTATGACCACCAGAGTTAATTTCATCTACCCTCTTTTAGTACTATTCATTTAGGAGAGTTCATTTGAAAAACATTTCTGAGAAAAGCTTAAAATTAACTTAACACAAAATTTTCTGATTTCTACTGTTCGAAAAAGAACAAAGCCATTTATAAACAGAAGCTACAGCAATTAAGAAGTTTTATATTCATTAATATAAAATGAAAATATCTTCATTTGCTCTCTTTGAAAAAATCAAAGCTAATCAATGTTTTCCCAAGCCATATTTTATCTTTCCTTTTCTTAATATGCGTGTATGTACACATATTTGACAAAAACATTTATTTAAAATGTGTGCTACATCAAATAGACATTTAATACTTAAGTAACCAACGTTAACATTTAGATGAAGTGTTAATTAAGCAAATAGTCTTTAGGAGGAAAAAGCTCAATGAGAAGAAGGTGACAATTTATAAAAAGTGGACGGGCTTATCCAAAATCAAGGGATGGGAAAAACAAAATATTTTTCTATATTTATTATATTAGTGACATACAAAACATCACATCAATATTCCTGTAAGTGCTAAAAAAAAATGTATTTCCTGCATGGAAAAGATTTTGTTTTTCCTTTGGTAGTAGTCAAGAAAAAGTTGATGGGTTAAATTATGTAAGCTTAAGAAAGACTGCATAAAGGCAAATAGGACAATATTTTAGAACCCCCTCAATTGTATTCTTTAAGTATCTTTAAGTAATTTAACTTATGCTAACTAGAAAAGTTTCTATAAGATCAGAACCAAGCTAATTTATATTTAAAGAGTGCATATCTGAAAATGAAATAGTCTTAAGTAATCAAAAGAAGTTTTGATCATTTTTTAGATTTAGACAATATAATCCAATCAAATACAAGTCTTACTTTAAAAAATACCATATCACATATAGCAAATATTGTTAAACAAACTAAATCAGAATGATAAACTAATTATTTCCAACTACCCAATCTATTATTATTAAAGTTGCATGCATAAAATTATTTACAGTAATGACATAAGATACAAAAAGTCCACAGGCATATATATGAATAATTTCTACCAAGCTAATTAGATCATTCCAGAGGAGATAACTTTAAAAAATTTCGATAATTCTATTTTAAGTTTAAACTGCTTTTAAAAAATCTGTCTTACAGATGTTTGTAAATGAATACTTCCATAAAACCTTTATTAAATGAACATGCCTAATATTCAGGCTTTACCCTTCGGTTTTTAAAATCCATATTTAAAGGGAAAAAGACATAAGGAAAATATAAACACTTACAAGAAAAACTTGAAGAAATTAAATCATTCTGGCAAAAAGTCATTAACTCCCTTCTGACAATTGTCAAAGTGCAGGTAAACTATGCTCATTGCATAAGACAAAACACTTTCAACCAAACACCCCAATCTTTCCCACGATTTAAACTATTATATAACATTCGCTTATTATCTTTAAGCATTTTCTTTCTACAGTCTTTTTACACTTCATTCTACCAAGTAAAACACCTATCTAAATTCTGATAAGGCTGCTTGAATTCCACTGCAGTTTGCATTTCCTGAAGACACTAAATCATTCACCCCATCATCGCGAAGGCTAAGAGCACTTCCTGCTTGATACCGGCGCTATTAATTTTCTTCATTCTGTTGGGGTGCATGTGAGAGAGATATGGGAAAGGATGTTCATTGCCCAGGTTTGGGTAACATTTAATAACATGATCATTTCAGTATAATTAGTTTTAGGACTAATAATGTTCTAAACACCCTACATTTTACCTAAGAAAGGACATTTGTCTTTAAGACAGCCATATTAAAATAGCCTTAGGGCTGAGAGAATTTACAGTGTGCCAAAAAAGGAAGGCATGCACCTTCTTGGTAAAACATATCCAAAATGTAAAATTCAACACCAACATCAAACTTCTAGAAAAGAAAACTGATTATCTCTATCAGCTACTCTGACTTTAAAACAGTCTTGCCATGGCCGTTCACTTATTTCTCATGATGTCTGTAAAACAACCATCCACCCGCCAACCCAACAAGGGACTCTATTAAGCGGGGAAATGTACAAACCCTCCGGGGTTAGTACCGTTAGTGTGGTCGGCAGGCCTTCAGCATCTGCCTTCAACGTCAGACATTTCCACAAACAGCAGCTGGCCCCGCAGTGCTCCGTAACGGGGACATCAGCCGCTCAGCGTGTTACTGAGGATAGGTGAGAGCGTGTTTGCAGACTGGGCTGGACCTGATTCGCTGGAGGCCGAGCGCTCAGCACCTGAACGAGCAGGGCTCACACTCCTGACCCGTGGCAGCCTCCCAGCATTCCCTGGGAAGCGCCAGCGCTCTCCTAGATGCGTCCTCGAGGGGAGACGCAGGGTCAGCCCCAGGCCTCTGGCACAGAGGGCAGGGGTCCCCTCCAGGCACCGCACTGCGGCACCCGTGCCAGGACTCAATTACCTTTCATCCCGGCAATGGCCTGAAACATTCTCAAAGGCATTACGTCCAAGTTTGTTTTAAAAACACATAATTAGTAAAAGAAAATCTTTATATATCTCAGGAAAGAAAACGTCATGATCTACAGCCACACATGTAAAAACGCCATCATAAAGACATCTCATTTTCTTTAACCCAATCGTAAGGAAAACTGTATACCTGACTTTTTTTCCCCCTTCGCCTTCACTGCTCTGAGAACGCTCCTCCCCCAACTTAAGGCCTCAACTGCATTTCATTCCCTTCTAAGCAAATATGAAAAGACTGCTAACAGCTGAAGAGCCGTCAATTGATGAGGCTTCACTGGCAGGACGCCCTCAGCAGAGCACGTGCTCTGTGAGCCGCTGAGTTTTAGTTCTGGGATAGAGACTGCCCCTGGCTGGAGAGGACACCTGCAGAATCAACCTGCCACGGAGGGGCCGAGGGGCCCTCGCGCCGAGGAGGCAGGGCGGCCGCCCCAGCTCTGCCGCCCCTCCAGGCCCACCGCCCACCACTCAGCCTGGCCTCTCCTGAAGACCCTCCTGGCCATGGACGGGGAATGCATGACAGCAAACACGCCCGGCCTAGTTCCAAGGCAGCTGCGACCTCGCTAACCAGGGCTGTGCCCCACTCAGCTGAACAAGCTGGAAACAGGACCCTGCAAAGCTGAACCTGCGGACTGAGAAACTAGCTCCAGAGACCTCACAATCTGCTTAGGAACTCATCATCTTCCCTTCAGTTTGGTATAGGAAATTGCTGCTCAAGTTTTGCTTCACATAATTTACTGAGTCATAAAATGTTGATTTTTTTTTTAACCTAAAGAATCTGAGGAAGGCATTTTGGTTTGTTTTCAATCTCTTTATTTTCAAAAATGTTAATATTTAGTCATTACTTTCACTGCACAGAACACTCACATGATAACTTTAAAAAGAATGTCTGGGGAGCGCTTGCTTCCCACACAGGAGGTCCCAGGTTCGGTTTCCAGAGCCTCCTAAAAAACCAAGCAACAGGCAACACAAGCCCAGTGGAGCAGGTGTGGCTAGTGGGTGAGCACCGGCTCCCCCCACACCCGTCCCGGTTCAGTCCCTGGCCCCTGGTACCTCAAAACACATGCCTAGAAGATTCTTTAATGTTCAAATATATCCCTTCTAACAAGACTACACCTAAATACATCCTTTCAAGTAGGTTTGCTTTTCAAAATGCTATGCATGATACCTGCTACAAGATGTATGAACCTTGAAAACAGTATGCTAAATAATATGGTATGATTCCATTTGTATGAAATAGCCTGACTACATATTGTAGGATTCCAGGTATCTGAAATGGCTTGAACCGACACTCTGCAGAGGCAGAAAGTAGATGAGTGGTTGTCAGGGGCACACGGGAAAACTGGACGGGGACAGATAATGAGTATGGGATTTGTTTTTGGAGTGATAAGAATGTTCTAAAGTTGATTTGGTGATCGTTACACAATCCAGTGAATATACTAAAAACCACAGAATTGTATATTTTAAATGGGTGAAATGCATGGTATGTGAAGTATAGCTCAATAAAGCTGCTACAGGAAAAAAACATGCTGGACTATTTTTCTTTATCTCAGACCTGTTTATGACACAAAGCTGAAAAATATCTAAATGCCTATCATCTTTCCCGTATGAAGAATATTCAAAGTGATTACATTTCTGGGTGGTGGATTTGAGGTATTTATCTTTCTTCTTTGTCCTTTTCTGTATTGCTCTAATTTTTATAAGTATATAACTTTTTAACCAGAAAAAAAAGAAAACATCCTCCTACGAAAGACAAAACACCATGCTGGGAATCAGAGTTTCATTAACAAACAGTTCTTGTCGGGCACTTCTGGAATGCGGCACTGGAGCAGGGGAGCCCTGGCCGAGACTGAGCTCTGGAGCAGGCTGTTTTTCAGCGTGCTCTGAGGGGCGGGAGAGGGAAGAGGGTGCACTGGGGGGCTCTGCTGGAACACTGGAGCTGACCTGCATGACACTGCAGTGACAGACGCAGGCCATGGTATATTTAGTTATAACTTACAGAATTATGCAGGACACAGTATAAACTATAACATAAGCGTTATATGGTTGGTTAGCAGCAAAGTTTCAACATGGGTTCCTCAGTAGTAACAAGGTACTACACTAATTAGGGATTTTGTTGATTTGGGAAAGTATGGGAGGAGGAAGAAGTGGGGCATATGGGAATCCCCTATATTTTTAACATGTATGTAATTTAAAGTTTCTATAAAAAATTACAATTACTTTAAAAAAAGAATATATATATGAAAAAATTACATACATTGGAGAAACAGTTCTTTAAAAAAAGAAATTAAAAAAAAAAAAAAGGGATTCCTTAGTCACTACTGAATATACACCCATCCAGGATGATAGCTTTAAAGCCAGGACTCTGTTAGGTTTAACTAAACTAGGACGGCTGTCTCCTTTTCCATGGAAACTACTGCCCTCACCCTTACCTTTTCCTCAGCACAATAATTCATGATAGTTCATCAGTGAAACCAAGAAAGCAACCTCTACCTAAAACAATGCAGGACAACTAATATCTAAACGATAAAGATGTCCACATTTATTTTTTGAAATTTAAATGCATTTAAAATTTTGTTATGAGAATAGTTTTATTGAATATGTAAAAATTAAATAAACTGGGTTTATTTCACATGAGGTTTATTAGTAAATAGAATTAAAAAGATAAGTTTCAGTGTGGGCTGTCAACAAAGACATAAAAATCAACATTCCACAAACTGAATGTCATTAACCTAAGACTCTAAAATGCAATTATATCACAACAATATATCTTTAGTTCACTATTCTTTTAAAACTATGTTGTCTTAGAATTGGTAGATATACGGATGGGATGTCATTTCAATCAATGATGTTATTGTTTAGATGAAACATCAGTATAGTCAGACAAATAAAGAAAGTGAAAACGCCATTGTCTATATTGCCAGACTTAAAAAAAAATTCAAATTAGGAGTGGCACCTTCCCATGCCTATTTAAGATGATTAAAAAAATGATCTTAAATGATTTTTTAGTATTTTAGTTCAATTCATAAGTTTATATAGTTCTGCTTTCTTAAGACATTTTCCAAATTAAATCTTTGGCTTTACCATCGACCTCCTAAAAATAAAACACACAAGAAACAAGCACTTCATTTTTATTTGGAAACAAAACAAAACACTGGGGAAAAATTCAATATCAGCAAAAGCCCAGAAGGAAATCCAATATAGAAGCCCCATACCAATTGGTGGAGCTTAAGTGCCTTCCAAGGTTATCACATGCCTTTGAATTATTACTTTACATCAAGCTGCCTGCCTCACTAGACCTCAAGGTGCTCACAGGTACAGCTGTCTGACATGTATCTTCATATGTCCAACAACCAGCAAAACTCTTTGGCACATAGCAGGTAACTGATAAATTTGTTCCACTAAACTGTTGTTTTTTTTTTTTAAATAGAAATGCTGTATTCGAAACAAGAAGGTATAAATATATACTATGTGCGAGCTATATTCTAAGTGCCTCTACATAACATCAAACTCCCAAAATAATGCAGAGAATGCATATGAGAATAAATTAACCTATACATTATAAAGGAACTAGATTAATATTCAAGTCAAGAAATGCTTAAGCAAAAATCAAGAAAATAAAATTTACTTAAAACTAAAAACAACCTCTATGTGTTTACATTGGGGGGGGGATTCCTATAAAGCCTAACTCTGTAACAACCTAAAAAATCACACCAAAAATCTAGATCTGAAGATTTTAGTGGACGGTAAGGTTGGGACTGCACAGCTGCCAGTAAAAAGAAAAAACATTCTGAAAGTCAGAAGCCTGGTCCACAGCCACTTCCCAGAAACCAAGCCAGATGGAGGCAGGCTCCTTCTCCAGGATTGCTGCAAGGGCGGCGACAGGCAGGGCTCAGAAGGGGTACCGGGGATTCCTTGAGAAAGCAGTCTTCCATCCTGCCTGTAACAGCTTAACGCGAGACTTGTGTATTCAAAACATCACTATTCGCAGGAAGACAAAAAGCACAAGAAATGCTGGTGGAAAGTCCTAACACTCATCCAAATTCATACTTTAATGAATAAAACAAATTTTGACAAATAATTGTGGGGCACACTTCTCACAGAGCCCTGAAAACCTGGCTCAGGTCAGGAATGTGAAATATGAAGGTTTAACTGTACTGTTCACACTGCAACAAAGGTACCGTACCTACTCAAGAAACAGACTCAATCTAAGCAGATTTCCAAAAAAAACAGTATCCCTTTGGAGCAGTAAAAGAGCTATGGTTTCCTAAGAATAAAATTATAGGATCAATCATCTATCCATGTAAATAATACCATAGATTAGCACTGCTACACTAAAGGTTTATGGGAACTGATTATGAATCACACATTTCTTAGTCCAGATTAATGGGGCTGTAGACTCCATTTTTAAAAAGTGCAGATGTGGCTCAAGCATTTGGTCTCCCATCTACTATATATATGCGATTCGGGGCCTCCTGGTGAAGGTGAGCTGGCCTGCACTACAGAGAGCTGGTGCAGCAAGATGATGCAACAAAAGGAGTTAAGCAGACACAGGAAAGCACGCAACAAAAGAACACAGAGAGTAGACATCGAGGACAAGTGGCAGGGAGCAGGGGAAGAATAAACAAATAAAAATGAATAAATCTTTTTTTTTTAAAGTGTATATGTAACTTTTGACCTGCTGAAAGCGATGCTTCTCATCATTTAATCATCACATGCAAGCAAAATCTGCTGGTAGGTGCCACTGCATCGGCACTGCAACTGACTTTGGTTCTGTTAAATCTGCTTGTACGTCCAGAAATGCATGGCTTAAACTGTTTTCACAAAGAAGAGAACACATGCCCCAAGCCTCACACCGCCGAGGAAGCCAGGCTTTGGAGAAGAGTGCCCGAGGGACCAAGGCCAGAGAAGGAGCTATCCCAGGCCTGTGACTTCCCACGGAAAGGGAGAAGCCTACTGAAGAGCCAGAAAAACACTTAGTGAATTTTCACAGAAGTAAACTGGCAAAACTGTTTTGGAAAGTCATCTGGTAAAATATATCAGGAATCTAGACTGCACATGTCCCTTGATCCTATGATCTATTCCTAGAAATGCATCCTAAAAGAAATCATAAAAGTGGCTGATTTACATTTCAAAAGTTTACCAAAGTATTATTTATGAAAGCAAAAAATTAGAAACCATAATTAGGGGAAAATGGAGCAAATTATAGTATATACCTATAGTGGTGGCATATTATCTAGCCATTAAAAAGGGAAAGTATAATGCATGTTTGTTATTAAAGTAAGAATAATTATGATATAAAGTGAAAAGAAGACATAAAACTATAGAGCAGTAAGCACTCCAACAGGCAAAGTTAAAAAAGAAGAAAGTGACAAAATTGGTATCAGCTGCCCATGATTTGAACGATTACTGCATTTTAGAACCCTTCCCTCAGTTAAACAAAAACAAAAAACAGGAAAACAATCCACTCTTCCCAGTGTTCTTGGATGAACTCTTCCTCTGCACAGACGACTCCCAGGCTGGCTGGGCCCCCGGGCCGCGTTTCCCTAACACCCTGGGCTCCTCTCAGTGCTGGGCAAAAGGCCCCGACAGCAGCGTGTGCACACGTACAGTGGCTCCCCACAGCGGGCTCTGGACTCGTCTCGCCTACTATGTGCACACATGGGTTCGTTTAGTGTGTGTGTATTTAAGAGGAGGGGGCAACGGAGCGAGGCAGCCAAGAAGGCTTAAACTGAGACCAGAGAATGGAGCCAAGTCAGGGAAGATGCACAGGAAAGGACGGGAGGCAAGCGGTTCATTCACTGCAGAGTCCAGAGAGGCTGGCCACGAAAGAGGCATGGCCACGTCAAGGAATCTGGAGTACCCCACAGCAACTGCAGGCTGCTGGGCCACCGGTGCACACTGAAGAGGCCAGCATGGCCCACTCCACCTGCCTAGCAACACGGGGTCTGCTTCCGGTGCGTCTGCAGAGGCAAGGGACCCAGCACCAGGAAGGCCGCCGCATGGCCAACGTCTTCCTGTTGGGGAAGTAGGATTCTAGGGCTTGAGAAAACTTGATACCAATGGGCAACAGTGACTGTAATTCTGAGCAAGAAAAAGGAATCCAGTGTGTTTTGTGCAATATTATCACAATGAAGATCAGGACAGTATTCGCAAAGGAAGCTCTTGAGCGAAAAAAAAATTTTCCCCTACATAAATGGCACTGTCATAGCTAAATACCCCTGAAAATTTCCATATAATGGAAATTGCTTGTTTTCTAGTGGGAATCATTTCAGAAATTGCAAAACCTTTGAAATGGCAGCTCTCCCTTCTGATAATTATTTCTGGTATCTTCAGGTTGTACTTGCTTGTTTCACTTATACTACCCTGCAGATATTTCTGCCCTTGTTTTATATTCTCTAAACAATAATAGCCCTTTAAAATCAGCAATTTTGATTATTCATTTTTGTTTCTCTCTAAGCAAGTAACACAGTACCTTGTATAGGGTCTTAGTAGGAGGACAGATCAGTTCACCATGACTTTTCTCTTTCAGATTTTAAGACCACCTAGCTCTTAGAAATCTTTTATGGATGAATGCAATGTCACAATATTCTTTATGTATCTAGTGCTGGTTTCAAAGATACCACTATAAAACCACCTTCAAAAGAATGATCAGAATGTCCCTGTACACCTAGGTCATGAAAATGAAAGCAGAAATACAGAATCTGAGCGAACGCGCCGGCCTGTGCTTCTCGGTGCTGTACTCAGGCCTGGGGACACAGTGGCTGACAGTCACACAAAGGCATTTCTGAAGTTAAGATATAAAACCCCGAAACAGGTCTGATTGTCGCTGTACGCTGTTGTTAATCACACAGAGCATTCTTGGGTCTAGTAATTAATTCCTTAGCATCAATAGGCAACAAGAAAGATCCTATTCTACTATAGCAACCCTCCCATGCTCATCCCTGGCATCCTTGTTTAAAGATGACAAAATCCTACAAAGAAGTATGAGAATTTTTTTATTGTTTAACATTTAGCCAATACTTCTCCAATTTACAGGAAACAAATATGATTAAAATTCATGAATGCAAGTAAAGTAATTGTATGCAAATTACTATTTGTGGCCTGTTACTATCTGCATCCAAGAAAGCAAAATCATGGCTGACATCCTAGGGCCACTGCAGCACCACGAAGTAAACTTCCAGCTTATTGTAAAATAAACCTAAAGAGAACTGAAGTCACCAGCTAGACCTGTATCAGACATGCATTATTATAAGATGCCTAACCGCAGAAGCAGAGAAACAAGAATGAAAGGTAGACAGAATACAGTGCCTGCATGACAACAAACTTCAGTTTAAAATAACTTTAAGATAATGAAACCCAGGTTTCAAATACAATAAAATTTGCCTCTTTTAGTCATTTAATCATTTCCATCATGAAGCAGGACAAGATATCCTAAGTCTCACAACATAAGGCTAAAAGTCATGCTCACAAAAAATGCAATGCTGGACTTAGTAACGGTCAAACTAAAGCAGCTTTCCCAAACACCTAGTGATCAAAAATGTAAAAGCCATAGAAATATTTTAAAATTCATTGACACAGTCTAAGTAATATGATATAAAAAGAGAAGCCACAGATGCACCGAGTAACTAGAAACCAGAACAACATGAATTTAAAAGGCAGAGAGAGATAGCAACAAGCTGAGTGAGAGGCATTTGAGATCAAGTACTTCTCACATCAATCCACAGTCGTTTTCTGATCCCAATTCCAGTTCTAATAATATAAGGTGAATGGGAGCTCAGAAAGCAGATTCAGAAAGAGAAGCCAAGGAAAGGGAACAGAAAGGCAGCAGTCTTCCAAGGGAATTTCACCCTAATGCCCGAAAGCATCCACTGTAGGTAAGAATTAACTTCTCCAATAGCAGACCCTGCTCTGAAGGGCTTACTTCTCATAGAACTTGGCAGAGAAAGGCCAGGTGGAGAGGCTGGAAACTGAGGCTGCCCTTGGTCTCCATGTTTAGATTAAGCCTGTCCAAAGCGTATTTATCATTAATCTTTGTTCTTTCAAAGTAATCAAAGATATACAATTGGTCATGTTCAATTCAGATACTGTGACTAACTCTTCTTTTACGTATCTGCACAATCATAATTCTGAAAATTTTAAAACCTCTAAAGAGTGATAAATTATAGCGCCCCCCCCCCAAAGAAGTTTAATATTTGACTTAATAGATACAACCCTATTACTGGAATGCATAATATATGCACTATGCTTATTTAGTTTTCCAAAACACTAAATATGATCTCAGACCTACTTAAATAGTTTTTGGGTACCAAGCTGAAAAATCACTGTTGTAATCTACACTGAGTTGTCTCCCCAAGAAAAGGACATTCATATAGAACATGTATGACAACTCTGTTGATAAATTACTCAACTCTGGGCTTAACAAATCCATTCCCTAATTTCACTTTAATTTAATTAGGAAATTAATGGGGTTTCTTTTCTCATACTGTGAACTATTTAAAACCAAAACTCTGTTTATACATCTTTCTAAAACCTAGAGTCAAGTTTACAAATAAAACTCCAACATATTCTAAACTATGTTTTCATTTTTCTTCTATTTCTCTAACTACTGATTTTTTTGATATAACAGAAATAATTTTGGTACCTTATCACCTACAAACAAATATGATATTCTCCCAGAAAGCTCTTTTGTTTCATGTGAAAATAGGTAGCCAGAACTTTATAATGAAAAAAAATTATACTTAAGGGAATGAAGGCCACCCAGCGCAATACTGGCTTCCTGTTAATGCCCACCTGACTTCACCCCTGTACTCTCTCCATTTGAACTTCTTTCTCTTACCGTTTCTGCCTCCACTCAGGAAGTGAATGCTTGTTTTTCCAGACTCCTTACTCCATTTGCTCAACACTTACAATAATCACCCAGAGCTCTCAAAGGCCTTCTGACGAGGCCTCCTCACTGTTTCTCCCCTGCCTCTACAACTCTCTTCTGGTATTCCAGAGGCCTCTCTGAATCCTTCACTCACAGCATTTCACAAAACGTACTCCAATTTTGCTGGCCTGTTTCCAGTGATCACTCCCTATGCCTGCCACTGTATGGCTGTTTATTTGACAGTACTTTCCTGATATAAGCTTAATATTGCCCCCATGGGATATGTAATCTAAGAGGACTGAAAATGTGTCACTAAAAATAAACTATTTCTAGAACTTTTGAGACTTTTTTTACTCCATTAATTGCAAAATGTAAATCACAAAGAGATGTAAAAATGCTGAGAAAATATTTATACAAATCCTTCTACTGGAAGGCATGTCAGGCTAAATTTCATTCAGAAGAAAGTAAATAGAATATTAGTACTTATTATAAAATCTGAGGAAAATAACACGTAAGAACAACATCTTTCTTCTCATTTTCAATAAATAAAAATAAATAAAATCCAGCAAAAGCAGATTTTTAGTTAATGGTAAAATGTTTTGAGATTGATTCATGTTTTTTCCTTCTGGAAAGATATGCTTAATCTTGATTGAGAAGAACAAAAACAGGAGAATAATGTCACTGCCTGTGTAGATCTTTTAAAACAAATGTGGATTTAAAAAATTATTTCCTATTTTCAAATGAATTAGGAACTTTTTTCAAAATAAAATAGATGTGAAAATCACCAATAACCACAAGGATTAAGTTTATATTTTATATGCTCCAATAACTATCATCTACAAAATGTTCCACATGTAACCTGACAAATACACAGAAGTCAAAAACCTCAGTCAGGATAAGGCATATTGAATGTCCTCATTTAAAACTGAGTGGATTTCCAAAGGAAAGAGATATATTGTAGCATTTGGTATAAAAGCAAGAACACCAATTCAGCTCTTTTTCTAAAATGTTAGCACATGTGATTTGTGTTTTTCAAATTCCAAATATAACTCACTGTATTTAGCACCTTCTGTACTTTTCCAGTATATTAGATAATTGCACACCATGTTAAAAACAAAATAAAGGAAAACATTCCTGCCACCCACCCTTCTCATAAAAGAAATGGAAATGCTGAACGTAAGGCACAGGGCCTTGCGAGAGCCAGTATGCCCAGCCCTGAGGAAGCTGAGGAGGCCCCGGGAGCCGTGGGAGGAAGGGCAGTTGTGTGTCCTCTGGTTTTGGCAAGAAAGCCGTGTTAGTCTTTCAAATCTTGCTCTGGAGAGCCGTGCCGGGCCTGGGGCCCTGGCCTCCCCCTCCACACTGATTGGGCAAGCTCCACTTATGTCTATTTATACACTGAGCTTCCGTAAAACCCTCTGTTTAAACACAGGTGTCCCTAACTTTAGAAAGTTTGAAAATCACTAAGAAAGATTACGCAATGACAGTCAGTAGATAATATCAACATAAACGCCTAATAAACAAAAAAATAAATAGAAATAATCGAGGTGGAATAACCATAATTCACAATCTTATAATTCATAATCTGTAGTTATTTATGAATAGTTTCTTTTGCCTTTAATCAGAGTTTTATTGGGTATATTGTTTGTTTAGGGAGGGGATGAGCTCTTTTAAACATGGTACTGGCAGGAAGATAATAGAAGATTTAGCAGGGAATTGACTGTAAACCCAAAGCAGACAGCTTTGGCAGGTAAATATGATCAAGCTGAGAAGATTCATTACTGGGTATGTTTCTTTAGATAGATGGGAAGAAGGCCCACAAAATAATACCAGAGTGGGATACAAACGTATTTGGATGTCTACACAAGAAATTTTATCCCTACTCAAGGACATGCCTTATTCTTAGCATTTACCTCTTTCCATGCCTCCACTTCCAAACCAACTAATGGAATAAAAAATCAGAAATTAATGTTTCACTACAAGTAATTTAAGAAAACAGCCACTTCCTAAATACATTAGACCATTTAGAATATCAGCATTTTATCTGCTTTGTTTTCTGAGATGAAAAAACTACAGAACCGAAAGCTTTTTGCCTGTGATTTAGTCCACAATGCAAGGAAACAGCTAGGATGGACCAATTTCTTCCAACATCCTCTTTCCTCAGCTCATAGTATTACTGGTTTAGATTGTGACAAAGAAAAGTTTCAAAATCATTTAAGAAGAATGTTATTCCAAAATGCTCGTGGAGCTAGTGAGATAATGGGCAATTTTTCTATTTGCCAAACTTTACATAATTGGAACATTCTATATAAAGTAGAACATTGTGTCTCTTCACATTAAGACTCATTAATTTAAAAATATCAGAGGGAAAAAACAATAATTAGTATTTGCATTTTAAAAGCAGACGATAGGACTACTCACTGAATAACACAATCCTACCCATTTTTAAAAAATCAATGACAATAATAGTACTTTAAATTAGTAACATTTAGCACCTAACATCAATGGATACACTTTTGAAAGTTTAAATATAAAAATAATGTTAGTTTATTCTAAACACGGGAAAACCAAATGTTATTGTCATATGTATACCATCCAAAATTTTGGTCCTGTAACTATTATGTAACTGATCTATTCAATAAGATATCAAGAACCACAATTCTAGTTTCTTCCCAACAATAAAACTATGGTGTCAGAAAAACCATTCTCTACCACAATAAAATGGCAATAAAATATTGACACAAGAGCACACCTACCAGGTGAACTTCTCTGTGCCATTTTCTGACTTACCAGGAAACCAGGAGACAGTCCAGTGGTTTATTCTCTCAAAACAGACAAACTATAACTATATACTCAAATTATTTATAGGGATCATTAACTTCCTCAAAAGATCTAGTATAAAATATCTATAGGTATAACAAGTTTCTACAAGACCCAAAAATGCCTTCTTGCTCTGAAAATTTGTTTTGAAATAGAATAACATACAAGGTAGATGCTTCAAGTCCTTTTTAGAATAAGGCCAGGTATAAATGTAATTTAACAAATTTGTAGCAGTTTTTGATACACTAAAAACATCAAATTTTAATCTGACTATAACTCCTTCCTTTTAAAATAAATAAATTTGTTTACAGCACATTTTTATCATCTGAATCACTACTAAATATACAACATAGCAAGAGTAATGGTATTTATATATAACATTTATTTCTTGACTATAAAAGTACTATATGTTCACTTTAGAAATTTCAGAAAATGAAATATGAAAAAAACCCCACGAAATCTCCAAAGAGATAGCAACGTACTGGTGTACTTCCTTTTCTATTAAAAAAAAAAAAAAAAAAAAGTTCATCTTCGAGGCATATACAGTTGTAAATCCTATTTTTCCAGTGAATTGTTTCTAAAGTACTTTTAAGTGAATGGGAAGATGCAATTCTTGGCTTGTACCACTGGAGGGCACCCCTAAAACCTTTAAGCAACTTCAAGAATCACATTTTTATGTACTAACATGTTGGAGACCCAGCTCTACTTGTGCTGGAAAGTAAGTGGATGACAAATGTGCTTTGCATCCATCCCTGCATCTTCTCTAGGCCCTGTGTGCCTGCAACAGAAGTTGAATTTCTGGAGCAGAATCAACACAACTAAATTACTTCAAATGAGAGGGTTAAAAAATTACTAGACCAACAGGGATCCTTACCTGCCTCCTGTGAGTTTAACACTTCTAAAGCATGCATCATGGCACTGGCGAAGACGTTGGCATCCTCTTTGCTGCCAAAGTTGAGACCATACACCTGTCGTGCGTCTCGCCATTGGTGGAAGGTCTGTGTAGCCTGATTGTACTTCAACCCTTTAGGAATGGCACAGTTTATCACGACCTAAAAGACAGTAAAGCCTTCTGAAGCCCAGCTAATAAACGCAAAAATCAAGGAAGTGTCAGCAAATTCTGACTGGATGTATTCATTCAAACCTGCTCCTAACAAACCTTGGCAAAAAATAGTTGGAACAATTACCCAGAGTAAAATCAGTCCACAGAAAGGAGATGAAGTTAAGCTGTCTGATCATTACAAAGGTCTGGCCTTACAACAGCAAATTAGCAAAACAAAAGAAAATTTCTCTCTCTCAAATATACTTCAACTTTTTTATTGAAGTACAAAAGAGTGTATGTATAAATCAGTGAATGTCCCAATGTAGCCAATATCCTGATCAAGTGCCTCCCACAACTCCTACTTCCTAAAAGGTACTGGCTGTACTTCTAACGTCTTGAATTATTTCCACAAGTTTTTCTATTTTAGAATAAATGCAGTTACACAACTGTATTGTGTCTACCCTCCTTCCCTCAAAAATAAGTTTATGAAAGTCATCCCTTGCCGTAGTTGTAGTTTATTTTCATTGATCTATGGTACTTCATTGCATAAATCATGTTCATTTATCCATTTTCCCATTAATGAACATATGGGTTTTCAGTTTGAGGCTATCACAAGCAGTGATGCTATGGATATCTGACTAAATGTGGTTGGTATACACAAGCACACGTTTTCATTGGGCATATAATCAGGAGTGGAATTTTAACAGGCCATGAATA
Organism: Dasypus novemcinctus; assembly: GCF_030445035.2. NCBI lineage: Eukaryota > Metazoa > Chordata > Mammalia > Cingulata > Dasypodidae > Dasypus > Dasypus novemcinctus. The sequence goes on from NC_080685.1 coordinate 123,643, forward strand.
TAAGACCAAACAGCTATCCACAGCCAAATATGACGGCTCCTGGACTCCACGTGCTCTGCAGCATCACAACTGGTAGGTTGGGTTTCGTGGTGTGAGTACCATGAAATTGTTTAGTTTAGGTTTTCCAGATTACTAATGAGATTTAGTATCTTTTCACATGTTTTCTTAGCTATTTGTACATCTTCTTTTGTGACTACCTGCTTAATTTAAATCTCTTCCTTACTTTTCTATTGGTTGTCCATCTTCTTCTTTATTTTTAAGAGTCCTTTATATCTTCTGATTGTAACTGCATTATTGCTTATATATGTTGCAAATATCTTCTCCCATCCTATGGCTTACCTTTTCATTTTCTTAATGATGTCGTTTGATAAACAGTTCCTTTTATTCATGACATTTATGTAAATTACTTGTAATTTTCATCCAAAATATTATTTTACTATATGTTTTGTATCTAACTAGGCTGCTCCCATATTCCTTTGCCTCTTTTTTTTTTTTTTTTTAAGATTTATTTATTTATTTAATTTCCCCCCCTCTCCTGGTTGTCTGTTCTCTGTGTCTATTTGCTGCGTCTTGTTTCTTTGTCCGCTTCTGTTGTCGTCAGGGGCACGGGAAGTGTGGGCGGCGCCATTCCTGGGCAGGCTGCTCTTTCTTTTCACGCTGGGCGGCTCTCCTTATGGGTGCACTCCTTGCGCGTGGGGCTCCCCTACGCGGGGGACACCCCTGTGTGGCACGGCACTCCTTGTGCGCATCAGCGCTGCGCATGGCCAGCTCCACACGGGTCAAGGAGGCCCAGGGCTTGAACCGCGGACCTCCCATGTGGTAGACGGACGCCCTAACCACTGGGCCAAAGTCCGTTTCCCTCCTTTGCCTCTTTTTTTTTGACTTTTTAAAGAGTTTATTATTAATATCCCCCTCCATCAGCTTGCTAGTTTTCAAATTTTTTCACTATTCTTTTAGGAATTAGGCCTAGAGAGGCATCTCAGACTTATCAAAGACAAACATAAGTTAGGAATCTTACCTTTTCCTCAACAACACAGGGATGAACCTTAGAATACACTGTCTCCAACAGCAGTCACTCTACCCTGTCCATCTCTGGATTCCTACGCTCATTTTCAAAAGGGCATTTTAATTCTATGTATATTTTAAGCCCTATAATACATTATTGCTAATTCAATACAGTTAATGTTCATTCAGATTGACCTAATATTTACCTTTCCTGTTGCTTTTTATTCCTTCTACCCTCTCCAAGCTTCGATTGGGTTCATATTTAGATCTCAAGCTTTACCACCCTTTAGAATTTCTTTCACTGCAGGTGATGAAGTCTCTCTAATACATGTTTGTCAGAAAATACCTTTCCTTCACCCTCATTTTTAAATGAGGTGTGGATTTTTGGTTTCTCACTTATTTTCTGTCAGTATTTTGAAATTCACTGCCTTCTGGTATTTGTTTACATTCAGAAAACAGTTAATTGTTGCTCCTTTAAAGTCACCTCTATTTTTCATTGACTGCTCTTGAGTTTCTTTTTATATTTACAGTGATTCTAATATGATGTGCATATATATGCACATATATATGGTTTTATTTCAATCTATCCTGTTTAAGGTACACAGTATATTTCTAAATTGAGGATTCTTCATCACCTTTGGAAAATTCCTGTCCATTATCTCTTTAATTATTGCTTCTACCCCATTCTCTCGTTTTCCTCGAGGAATCCAATTACACTCACATTTTTTCACTGTATTCCCTTAGTTCTTTCTTAGGTGTCCATATTTTGCTCTTTCATAGCTTAGCTTCAGTCTGAAAAATCTCTTCTGCTCTATATTCCAGTTTAATTCTTTTTAGCTGCTTCTGTTATAAAATCGATCCATCATTTATTTTTCAATTCTACAATTTCCATTTGATTCTTTTTCAACTTCTCAGTTCTCAGCCTTGTCTTTTATTCCCTTTAATGTAGTGGGCATAGCTATTTTAAAGCCAAGTTCTGATAAATGTGTTAACTGGGTTTCCCAGTGGGTCTGATTTTGTATTCTTTATCTTGTCTTCTTGTATGCCTGGTTATTTTGACTGAGTACCAGACACTGTATATAGAAAATTGCAGGGTTATTTTGGGGCCTACATTGTATTTTTCCTGAGGAGACTTGCATTTGCTTCTGGCCAGCAGCTAGGGACCCAATCCCACACCACCTCGACCCAGACAGTGGAGGCTGGATCCAGCTCTCACAGGCCGCTCTGCTTCCGAGCCAAACGTCTCCAGGAAGAGCGCCCTTCCAGGCCCTGGTTCCAGCTCTACTAGCCAAGCCGCTCCGTTTCCTTCTTCATAAATGAACCACAAGCAGATTCAAAAGGCTCAGCTCCCGTCTGGCTCTTTCTTCTCCCAGATCATGGGCCCATAATACTTCACATTCTTAAAAACGTTCTAACTCTTTTAGTTGTTCTCAGCAGGAGGCTGTGTGTAAAGCACAACACCACCAATACCCAAACTTAAATTAAGAAAAAAAAAGACTGCTTATCGTGTGGACTTTTTTAAGATTTATTTTTTATTTATCTCTCTCCACCCCTCCACCCCCTCGCTGTTGTCCGCTGTGTCCATTCGCTGTGTTCTTCTCTGTCCCCTTGTATTCTTGTCAGCAGCATCAGGAATCTGTGTCTCTTTTTGTTGTGTCATCTTGCTGCGCCAGCTCTCCATGTGTGTAGCACCACTCCTGGGAGCACCACTTTTTTCGCAGGAGGCAGCTCTCCTTACAGGGAGCGCTCCTTGCGCGTGGGGCTCCCCCACATGGGGGACACCATTGTGGCACAGCACTCCTTGCGCGCATCAGCACTGCATGTGGGCCAGCTCACCACACGGGTCAGGAGGTGGACCTCCCACATGGTAGGCGGACACTCTATCAGTTAAGCCAAGTCTGCTTCCCTCATGTGGTTTTTATAAATCCTGAGGTAAGGATCACAATTTTTAGCTTTTAGAATTTAATATTATTAGAAAATATTAAAAACCATTTTAAGGCAAAAGCATATTCCTGCTTGGAAAAATAGCTTAAATGGCCAGAAAACAGAGAAAATGTGTTAATCTACTTACTTGAATTGTTCATAACAGATGGTTAGAAAAAGTTACTAGAATCAAAATCACTTCATTTTTTTCAATAGAAGAAATATTAAAATTTGAATCAATTATTTCATTCACTTCTATCTTTCAGGGACAGGTAATACTGTCTTTAAAAGTAAGGATGAAGTTTATATTTTCATATAATAATAACAACTTATTGGAATGTCCATTAGGCATATTAACAGGCTTGGGTTTCAAATGAACCCTAAATTCTACACTGAAGACCCAATGAGCTTGTTAGGCTAGTCGTGATGTGCCGCCCTTTCCAGTTTGATCATAAAGGAGTAAACAGTGCATTAAGCACCTACTCTTCCTTGTGACGTGGCTCGAGAGCTTATGAAATCATCAGTAACTCTTTATCCTTCGACAGCTGAGGAATGCTTTATGCCCTTGCTGTAATATGTATTTATACTTACCAGAGCAAGTAAAACACTTTACTTCTTTACTCACATTCAGTTTGAGAAAATGATATTTTTCTATAAAATGGCCCATCCTTTACTTCATGATTCCTTCAAGGATTAAGAACTTTATTACCTACATATATAAAACCTGAGAGTACCTAGAACATGGTAAGCACCTGGGTTTTAAAAATGGAGACTGGAGTATTTTAATATATATTTACATAGAATTTCTACTTAGTCAATTTTATAAATAAGTGGTGGGTGGGAGTTTTTTACCTGCTCTTACTACAAGTTTAGATGTTTAATAAATTAATATGTTTTTCCACTTAGTCTGATAACGAATTAAGAAATGCAATAAGGCCCCTAGAAATGAGAGGAAGCCAATTATTAGATTAATCATAGTTACATAACCATTTTTACTGATACTTCAAATAGCAGTTTCATCAAATTATATTTTCTAATTGTTTATTAGTAGTTATACAAAAATGGTCTCATTTTTATATATGGGTCTTTTATCCAGCAACCTTGCTGACTATTGTCAGTTCTAATAGTTTATATATAAATACTTTTGGGATTTTCTATGTAGACACTATCATCTGTCGTGAGGCCAGCTCTGTTCTTCCTTCCATTTCTCCATCTCAAGCTCCTCGGCAATGCTGGAATTGAAGTATTCAAGCAATATTCTCAACTTATTCTTGAGTTAACGGCAATGCACCAACAGTGCCCTCACTCTGTAGGATGTTTGCTGGAGTTCTACATTATATACACTGTGGTAAGAAAATTCACTTTTATTCTGAATGTGTTGAGATCATGATTAAAACTTTATCAACTAATTTTCTGGAAATCTTGTTTTTTGCCATTTTTCTCCTGGTAAATTGCATTATCAAACATAAAGCTATTCTTATATTACTGAGATAAACAGATAAAGATAAAACCCGTTTAGTCAAGAGGTGAATTTTTTAACATACAATGCTGTATTTAGCTATTAATAATATCTTACTGGGGATCTTGTATCATATTTATGCCTATATTCATATTTGAGATGTTTATTTTCCTCTTGAACTATCAAAATTATACTCGCCTCATAGAATATTATTCTCTAGAACAGATTGTAATATCTTGAAGGTGTTTAGATTTCATTTGTAAATACTCTGGACACTCCCCCTTTTGCTGACGTTCTAGGGATAGATTTTTAACTATTGATTTATTTTATGATTTAGGACTCCTAAGCTTTTTTCACTTTTTCAGTTTGAGAAAATGATATTTTTCTATAAAATGGCCTATTTATTGGCATAAAGTTGTTCATAATTTTATGAGTTTTTTTAGTGCAAACATTCCTGCAACAGCGCCTGGGCTGTTTCTGGGGGCACAGGCGCTTTATTTGGGGGGGGCTGGGGTTGACACGGGCAGACGGCGCACAGTGACGCCGAGGCCTGGGCGGGGCGCCTGGCTCGACCCACTGGGGTGCCCGCGGGGCTGGCAGGGGGCTCAAGGGCACGGGGCAGGCAGCCCCCGCGCGGCCCCGGGCGGGTGTGGCGCGAACGCCACCGCAAGCGCCCCGACAGGCGGCCTGCGGGAAGCAGCACGGCGGGCCGAGGCGCGGCGCCCTGTCCTCGCAGAACCAGCAGGTTCTGCCGCGAGCGGGTCCGCCCTGGAGACGCGCCCCTCGCGGGTCAGGCTGCGTCTCGGCGGCGCGGGCGGCCGGCGCTGTCCCGGGAGCTTGGCGGGCGGGCACCCGCCCCGGGACGCACCCGCCCCGCAGCCACGCCGCTCTGCGCTCTGCGGGCCTCCCGCGGGCGGGCCCCTGGCTGCGGGCCTGCGCGGGCCTGACTCAGCCTCTGCGCTCTCCCGCGCGCACGGCAGGGAGCCCGCACCGGGACACTGCCCGGAGCGCACGTGCGGCGGCCTCCCTGGGAGGCCCGGGTTCCTCCCTGAAAAGCTAAAACAAAACAAACAACAATCAAAGAAATGGAAAAACCGACTCAGGGGAGCTGGTGTGGTTCAGGCTGAGCGCAGGCTTCCTGCACACAAGGTCCGGGGCTCAATTCTCGGCCCCAGTACCTCCAAAAAAAAAAAAGTGCCCTGCCCGGGTCACTAGTGCGGGTCACTAGTGCGTAGGATAAACCTCTTCACTTGGGGTGTACCTGCACCAAAGGGGGCGTCCACCCCGAGAGGGCAGCAGTCAGGAGAGGGGCCACTCCCTGGGGCGGAATGTGCTCGTGGGGGGAAGGAGAGGGAATTTTCACCCTGTCTTCCGATTTCTAGAAGACCTCCTGTGGAGCCAAGCAGCCAAGAACATCTAGCAGGAATCACCAGAATGCAAGGAACGCTCCAGTGCCTCCATCTCGGTTCTTGCTAACCGGCCAGGCCCGCAGCCCGGATCCCCGAGGCTCATCTCCCGGGTCTGCAGGCTCAGCAGACCCCAGCTGCCCAGGAAACTGCGGGGACAGCAAAAGGCCTCGGGAGTGCACTGCTGTTCCCGCTGCTCTGGGGCGTTTGGCGAGAAGCTAGGCCACTGGCAAAACCGGGCTTGCATGGAGGAGCCTTGGACCATGAGTCTAACTGAAAAGACCGTCCTCCGAAGCTGAGATGTAAGAGCTGTTCTGAGGAGCCCGACTCGCCAGGAGGGTTGTGCAAAAACACTGGTCAATCCCACCACAGTGGGAGCGACTGCCTGAGAGTTAAAACGCACTCCACGGTGTTTGTATTAGCCAGCCAAAGGGATGCAAGATACCAGAAGTCTGTTGGCTTTTATAAAGGGTACTTTTTTGAGTAGAAGCTTACAGACCTCAGGCCAGAAAGCGTAAGTTACTTCCCTCAGCAAAGTCTATTTTCACGTGTTGGAGCAAGATGGCTGCGGACTGAGGGTTCAGGCTTCCTGGGTTCCCCCCTTCCCCGGGCTTGTTTCCCTCCACAAGACCAGCTGTAAACTGTCAGGCAAACAGCTGTGTCATCCCAAGGCCTTTGCCATGTCTAATGGAGCCTCTTCTCCTTCCTCACTTACCTGCTTCTCTGTGGGTTTACTTCCAGGGACTGCAATATCAAAACTCCCGTCTGCTCTGCCGTGTGGTTTTCTCTGTGAGTTCCTGCCCACCGAGGGTGCGGGGACTCAATGTCTTACTGATGTGGCCCAATCAAAGCCTTAATCATTATTTAATCAAGTAAAAGTGAAACCTCTGACTCAAATACAATCTAATATGCCCAGAGGAACAAACCAGTTTACAAACATAATCCAATATCTATTTTTGGAATTCATAAATAATGCCAAACTGCTACAAGATATATTTTTAAGGATTTATTTTATTTCTTCTCCCCTTTGTGCTCACTGTCTGTTCTCTGTGTCTGCTTGTTGTGTGCCCTCCGTGTCTGCTCATCCTCTGTTTTGTTTTTCAGGAAGCACCAGAAATCAAACCTGGGACCTCCCATGTGGGAGGGGGGCGCCCAACAGCCTGAACCACCTCTGTCCCCCACTTGTTATGCCTCCCGTTGTGTTTCCTCACTGTGTCTCCTTGTTGCATAACCTCGCCATGCCATACCATGGCGTCCGCTTGCTGTCTGCTCGTCTTCTTTAGGAGGCACTGGGAACTGAACCCGGGACCTCCCATGTGGGAGGTGGGAACCCAACTGCTTAAGTCACATCCGATTCCCCACAATATTTTAATTTTACTATAGTCAATGTGGCAGTTTGAAGTTGTTTTCTGAATCCCCAAAAGATTATGTTCTTAAATTAATCCATTCCTGTGGGTGTGGGGCCCTTTGATTATATCAAATTCAGTTGAGGGTCCTTTGATTAGATTACTTGATAAGATAACTTTAGGGCTTTGGATTCGCATCAGTGAAGCGTGAGCCAGCTTGGGTTTCCATTCTCTTGCAGGGACTGATATAAACGGAGACAGGCAAACAGGAAAAGGAAGCCCATGTTGATCCTGCCAGGTGAAAGAAGCCTGCTGGAAAAGAGAAGGTCCTAGAGGCTGGGAGAGGGCCCAGAGTCTGGAACCAGCCGAGTATGGAAAGAGCGCTGTGCAAGCTGCCGCCCACATGCAGGCGAGTTCTGGAACGGCAGGCCTGCAACAAGGGTCCTACTTCTGGCCCTCAGGCCACCAGTGTGGCCAGACATATGTGGTCCCAGGATGGGAATCAAGGTTACCCTGCTTCCCCAGAACCAGGACCAGGGACCTGTGCTAAAAGCAAGGCCAGCTGTGAGCCAGGCTGGTGGGAAGGTGGAGGGGCCACCAGGGCCCAGATCCCACCGCTCCCCAGCTGCCCCTTCTTGATTCCGCACTCACTCCATTACTGCAACCCCTGGACTGTCTTCAGGAGCTCTGAGAAAGGTGTTTCTGACCATTCTTGCTGGTTGTCCAAAGCTGCTGTAGGGGACCAATCCCTGAAGCTGCTGGCTCCACCATGCAGATCAGGGCTGTGTCCTTTTTGTTTTCCTTCCTAATATTGTCTATTTGTGCCTTGTCTTTTTTCTCTGCTGATTATGACATTTATCTAGTTTATCTTTTCAATGAATAGCTTTTCTGTTAACAGTCTCTTTTTATTTAATTAATTTCTTCTCTTATATTTAGTTATTTCTTTTTGTTTTCTTCAGGTTAAGTTCATTACTTTTTATTCTTCATTTTCCCCCTACTATATGCAGTTAAGGCTTGTCACTCTTAGCTTCTTCATTCTATAGGTTTTCTATATTTGATAGCTTGTCACTCAGATCTAAATATTTTCTTACTTCCTAATTTTTGTAATGATGTCATCTTAGTTTCACAAATTATTTAGAAGTATGTTTTTAAATTTCCAATCATTTTAAGATATATTCCAGTTGTCAAAAGCTAGGAATCATAGGTTTAATTATTTCATAAATAAAAATTTTAGTTTCATATGGAAATTTCCTGGCTTATACAGATTTTTTTTCTAATTATTTTTAAGTATTCTTCTGTTTTGGCCAACATTTAGATATTTTTAGGATTGTTCATCAACACTGTCAACTGACCACTTTCACTAAATTTACCAAAAATCTATTTGTTATTTGGCTATTTGTTTGGCATACTCTGTTAAGAGTGCTCAACAATTTCTACCAAGTTGTAGTTGTTCTGTTTCCATTTTTCCTTTTTTCATAACATTTTAGGGAGTATTTGATATCTCTGACCTCACTGCTTGGACACTCTTCTGGAAGAAAGACAGAAAGAGAGAAAGTGCCCCCACCAGCGGGCGGTGGGCGGCTCATGTGCAGCCAAGAGGAGGTGGGAGCACAGGGGAAAAGGAGAGCTGGGCTGGGGCACAGAGGAGAGGCACGGAGCAGGCAGTCAAGAGGGAAGAAAGCAGGTGAATTTGGTAAGTTCAGTGAAATGCTTTTGCTTTGAAAGTGTCTCTGCAGGGGCATCTTCGCTGGCCTGGGACCAGTCTTTTGTTAACTTACTGACTAAAGCCATGTAAGTTGAGCTGGCGGTTCCCATTTCTCCAGGAGCTCCTAGAAGAGCTGAGACACACGCAAGCTGCTCTGCCTCCCTGGGCTGACAGGCACAGCGGCCTGAGCCCCAGCCAGGCCTGTGGCTGTGCTGCAGCCCTACTCACACCCACTCCCCGCGTTTCCCCGGGAACCCACATCTCCCTCCTTCACAACTCAGAGGGGCAGTGGGAAAGTTACATTTTTCTTACAAATTTGCTACTTTTTCTCTGCATCTGTAGCAGGATGACTTACAGATTGATTCCACCACATTATCAGAAACAAGCATTTCATGAGTCTACTCTTCATGAAAGTTCTTATTGCTACACATATAGCAGTTGCTGGCAAGATCTTACATTTTCCTGCTTTTAGACTGCTTCTAACCTGTTAACATTGAAGAAACCAGAAAATCTAGTCACCTTTCTAGAAATCAACAGCAAAGAATTAGTAAAAGTGATTGCCATCTCAGACACAAATTACAAAAAGCCTGTTCCAAAAATCTTAATACCTACTATTTATCTATCATGTGTGAATTTAACAATATTTTCTGAACTATATTTTTTAACTCCTTCCTCTATCCCCATATCCCATACTTTGGGAAGAAATGAATTCCTTACACATGGTATCTGTAATTATGTAGTGTTTCATATTTGTTATAAATTGACATTATGCATTCCAAAATGGAGCTACTTGGAAGGCCAGAGGTTCTAATAAAGATCGACAACAGCGAAATTAGTACTTAGGTCTTTATACAATTAGTTCTAAATCTTCATCTTAGATTTAAATTCCAAAGTTCATTCTTCATGAGAGGTGGGAAAAGTGGGAGGCAAACATTTATTCAGCTTTTTCCAGAGACTGTTTTAAGTAACCACAACTTGGAGCGCCTTCTTTTACTCCACATGCCACGCCCACTCCTGGCAGAGCCTTACCTGGTGGTCCTGAATCTTCCTGCCGACCACGCGGAACGAGTTGTTCCCTGTATGATGGTAGATGTGGACTCTGCTGAAGCCAGCTGAGCCGCCGGCAGGCACCCACTTCTTATTGGCATCATCGTAAACCATCACGGCTGCTCTCGCCTGGCAGATACTCTGTTCACTACAAACACAGAACGCAGGTATTTCAAATTGAAAATGTCTAAAGTGAGTTAGGAACTCATTTAGCCACATAAACCTGAGTCGGCCAACGTGGCCATCAACAGAGAACACAGCTTCTTACCCTCACGGGTAGAGTCTAATGAGGAAGATGAAGAATGATGAGGGGCCAGACAAGGAAAGGAGGAGCAGAAGGAGCAAATCTGAACCCAATTAATTCACTAAAAGGAGCACAGTCATGAATTTAAACTAATCATTTGTAGAACTGTATGTGTTTATTATATTTATTATATTGGTGACCTGCCAGTAATTTCCCCCTCTTTACAGGCAAAACTATTTTTATCATGAGGCTCACTTCAAAGTCTGTATAATAAATTCTGAAAAGCTCTATTTACCCCTCGAGATATGAAATAGCCTTTAACAATCAATGGGTGGTCAATCTGATGATTTTCCTGATTCTCCTCATACGCAGACGCCTCACAACACTATTTTATATGCTCTGAAATATTAAAAATTTTCGGTAAGATACTTAATATCTTGTTTCAAATTTCCTCATGTAAATATTAAAAAGTAAAATTAGGTGATTTCTAAGGATCCTTCCATATTTTAAATTACAACCTTCACAGATAAATATTAAAAAGGAAACGATTCTATACTAGAACCTTTAAAACTCAGTTTCATCTCCATTATTTGTTACCAAGTATAAAATACACAAATAAATAAAATGGAGAGATAATCTCAATTTCATATTTAACAATGGCATCTTTCAAATATTCTATAATACTGCTGCAGGAAAAAAGGCTGATATCAATTTTACCTTATTGTATATCATGTTTTATGTATGTATAAAAAATAGCCAAAAGTCAGCAACACAAAGGCACTTCCACCCACTCCTAGCTTGAGCTTCTGCCCATCTGCTGACCATACAGGGCAGAGGGTACTACCCTGGGGGGACAGTGTGTGCTTTGCTCTTGTGGGGTGATGACCACAGACATGGACACCTGCAGCGATAAACAGCACTGGGCGATAAAACTGCTTCAAGACCAACAAACTACAAAAACTTAACTTGTAACAACTTTTGTGCAGGACACACACTGAAATAAACCTAGTGGTACTGTCTAAATTTTTATGTTGCACTGAATTTTTTTGGTAAAATATTTCTTGGTATAAAAATAAGCCAATGACCAAAGTTTGGCTTATTTTTAAAAGATTAAAGGATATTTGTCAGCCTAACAGTTAAGAAATTTCTTCTTCACATAACAGAAAGTCGTAAGTGACACCATTTACGTAACACTAGACAAGAGTACACAAGCTAAGTAACGCAAAGTACCACTTACAGCTTACAATTCAATTAACAAATTTACTGTTAATAACAAGCCCAAAAACAAAATTTTAATTGATACAGACCAGTATTTCCCAGTTTTCAGGGATTAAAATTTTGAGACCTACACTCATCTTCCAAGGTGCAATAAATAATGTCTCAGTGGGATCATTTAAGTTAAAGCAATAGTTTAACCCCTAATTTGTAAATTAAACTGAGACATGCCATGCCTTGAAAAATAAAACCCACACACTCTCTATATATATATTTAAAGAAAGCATCTAAAACCAGGAGATTTAGATGTAATGACCCAAGGTTTCCCCCCTCACTATTTCTTCCGCATTGCTAGAGACATCCGAAATATTGAAACACGTAATTAATTGAGCAGTTTGGCCAGTGCTTAATTAATCAAGACACACAAACCACTTAGCAATCAAATGTCTGGTCGCTTCGATCCCCCTGGGAAAGCTGTAACCATAGAAAGAAACATTTCCAAATCAGCATTTCCCAGTAGCCAAGAAAGCCAAAGACACAAACACTAGTTCATCAGTTTTCCAATGTAGAAAGGAATCTTCAAAATGAGATGCTAAGGCTACAAATCCCTCTCTCACCAGAGCCCAGAAGCAGCAGAAGCCAAGAATAAAGAGAATGAACAGTGAGAAGCGGCGCAGCGGAGGAGCTCCTGGAGCATTGCCCCGTGGCAGGCGGGCGGGGAGGAGCCCAGGCAGCCCTGCAGCCCAGGAGAGCGGGCGCAGGCACAGCGCCGGGCTGGGTTTGGCAGCAAAGGCGATTGCGTCCCCTGCTCCTGTCCTCAGCGTCTAAGACAGGCATCCAACACCAGCTGGGCGTGCGCCTGGACTGTGAACTTCACACGCAGATTAGACAACGGGGCAAAGAGCTGCTTGTCAATACTTTACCTTACAGTCTGGGTGGTAACGGAGGTAGGCAGGATCCCCAGCACTCATTAAAATGAGGATATTTTGGTACATAAAATAGAAATAAAAATCTGAAAATAAATGGCACATCACTGAATATAATAGCTTAAGCTTTCTTGACCATTCTCTACATGATTCATATTTTTTTCACCTCTCCCTGGGTCCAGGAAAAAACTTAAGGTCCAGCTTTAAAGTAACTCATCTCAGTTACAACAAAAAGAAATCCTGCCTGTATATCAGTGTATATACAAGCAACTGAACAATGAGAGGGACAGAGAAGTTCTTCTGATAAGAATTTCCAGCTTTGTGTAGAAAGAATTTTAGCTGAAAAGGTCAGTAAGATAATTTCAGTTTCTCAGGGAAAAGTAGCTTGTGACAAGAAAAGCTGACAAGAGTTAAGAACCACAGTTAATGAATAGTTTTAAAAAATGTTTAAAATGAAGATCTAAACAAGCACAGCAGAAAAAGATACTTTTTAAAAATCTATACTATCATTCCATCTGTATCATGAAAAGCCTCGAAATGGATACCTAGTCAAAGTCCTCAAGATTCTGAGTCACTAAAGAAACTATGCAAATTAGTAAATTAGTAAACTGTATGTTACTGAAGATCTGGTTCCAAGTTAAACAAAAACTTCATATATGTTAATATATATATACACACACATAGGCACATACCCCAAATACAATTGGTATATATAGTTGATTATACTCCATCTTCCTTAATTTTGTTATTTTAAAGTGAAATTTGGAATTATAAGGCTAATGAAAGCTGGTAAAAAAAAAAAAAAGATACCAATCTTAAAAACCATGACACTGCATTACAATTCTGTGGCCTTGTCAAGTTGCTGAATATATTCAAAGTTGGTGAGCAGGTACACATTATGATAAAGAATGAGACTAGTCAGGTGACGTTTGCCAAATCCCATTCTTGTGGTACCAGTGAATGAAATGCTTCCTGCATTTAAGCAGACTAAGAACTGCTTGGCTATTCTTGTATCTGCTATTTATTGAGGATGCAATAAAATCAAGTCTTTGAATAGCAACCTCCTTTCAAATACACCCATGATAAAAACTGCTGGTCAAAAGAAAGCGTAACTCCAACAACATCGCGCACCTAGGAGGGACTCTTTGAATGCCTGCCCATTACTTCGTCTCACCCACCTACACGACCTGGACGACTCAACCACGGCTGTTGTCACTCCAGCAAGGCAAGCAGGACTCAGAGGAGCGTCTGCACTATGGTCAAGAGTTGAGAGTTCACTCCAAGTGCACTGGGCAGCCAGCGCGGGCTTTAATCAGAACATGCCTCACAATTTAAAAGACCTTCTAGCTATGAAGCAGAAAAAGGACTTGGGAAGGCAGCCTGGAAAGCAAGAGCAGAAGGCCAGTGTGAGATGCTGTGGCTTGGACCACCCAGAATCCGGAGAGAAGTGGAAGCACGAGGCTACATGCAAGAGGTACAGCAGACAGGACTGCCCGAGGCCGAGCAGGGGAGGGGAGCGGAAGGGGCACCAGGGGAAGGAGAAGAGTCCCGGGTGGTAGCAGGCATGTCACTGATACTTCCAAAGCGCATCACTTCTGAAAGTCACGGTCCCAACTCATTTATTTATATAATATCTATTAACATGTCTTCACCATCTCCAAAAATTGAGAATGTCATTTGACTTTGAATCCCCAATATTCTGCATTACATATAAGTTATCAAGATTTTGAACCTCTTCTACACTACTAGCCAAGTAGAGCTCTCTAAAGAAAGAGAATTAACATCTTGTCTGCTATAATACAGTGTCATACTCTGAACTAAAATGTCAGTTCTTCAAAAGATAAAATATTAAGGAAGATACAAAACAAAAGAGTTAGAACTTTAAAGATAGGATTTCCATCTTAATCTCTGGAGTCAAATTTTTTCTCAAGCTTGAAATTTTATAACATTTCAAGCATTAAAGTGGCTTAGAGGAAACACAATGTTAAATTTCAACTGAACTCCACAAAGATGCTCATCTGTATTCCACAGCATGTGGCATACAGGGCCCGTCCATCTACTTCCTAAACTTCCACACCTCATCAGTTCCCTCTCTTTAGGCTCACAAGCTTTATCTGGGCCTCCTCCCCTTCTCAAGCGAGTTATTTCAACATTGTAAGATGTATGTGAAAGATGGGGTGGGGATCATACAAACCTAACAGACTGTAATCAGACAACTTTGTATATGTCTAAATTCCCTCTCCATTTTAAAAAAACCAAAGCTGAAACTTTGTAGATAAGGCATGGGCATGCTTTAGGGAAAATAACATAGAAACTCTGATGAGACTCACTGAAAGAAAAGTTTTACAGCAAAAGGCTAGAGATGTAATGTATAGTTACATGTTATAAAGAAGACCACAATATTTAAGGGTATAAAGGATTTCAAACTTCAACTCTTTCAATTAAACAACTATTATCTTCAGTATACAACAAGCCAACCATACCGCTTATCGCCAGTATAAGGCCACATTAGGTCCGAGAGCTTCTACTATAGCATGAGATTATGAAATATTAAATAAATGTCTTCTTTTCATATTCCATTAAAAAGTTCTTGCTAAGAACCAGAGAAAAGAGCTGTCTGCTAGTAACCATTAGATTCTGCTGTCATGGCTCACTGTTTACAGGATACAACAAAAACTGTGACCACAACTGACAAACAGCAGATACAAATAATGCATCAAACAAAGGCATTTTCTGCAAGGCAAGAAAACCAGCTGGGAGGCAGCAGCTCTACATATGCAACAAGGCGAAACTTCCCCTGAAGAATGTAGCTGTCTATCATTCACCTTTCTGAGAAAGATTTTAAAATATTAAAATTTAAAATATTTAAAATGTGTTGATTCAAAATTTTTTATCCCACAACATCTATATTCATATATAAACCACAAGCACAATCTAGTATAACTGATCCAGAGTCTCAAAGAAAATGATAAAATAATCAGTATATCTAAAGCAAGACAGCATGTTTTATAAATATTTCAGCTAATCTTTCAGGTTGTACTGTCCAGAAGAAAAATTCTTAAAATGGGGGGTATTTGCTACATGCAGTCTATGCGTACTTAGCAATACTGAGAGTAATCCTTTTAAAAATCCTTACAGGGGAAGTGGATGCGGCTCAAGCAGCTGGGCTCCTGTGTGCCACAGAGGAGGTCCAGGGTTCAATGCCCAGGGCCTCTGGTGAAGGCGAGCTGGCCTGCGCGGGAATGCCACCCCGCACAGGAGTGCCACCCCACGCAGGAGTGCCACCCCGCGCAGGAGTGCTGGCTGACGGGGAGAGTTGGCGCAGCAAGATTACGCAACATGAGACACAGAGAAGATACAATAAGAGATGCAGCAGGTCAGGGAGCTGGGGTAGCACGAGAGAATGAGCGCCTCTCTCCCGCTCCGGAAGGTCTCAGGATTGGTCCTCAGAGCCGCCTAAAGAGAAGGCAAGAGGACACAGAATAACACACAGCAAATGGACACAGAGAGCGGACAATGGGGGGGGCAGTAAATAAATAAATCTTCAAAAAAAAATCCTTATGTACCTATTTGACTTTATGTATACCTCTTATTTGAATAAAAATTAAAACTAGATTTAAAAAGTAAAATATATAGAATATGCAAAGCTCAATAAATGTGGTGATATGATTCAACCAACAAATAGAACCTATCCCTCTCATCAACAACACACCTGGAGATAGGACTGATAAAGAGAATGAAAATGCACAATTTTGGTATTCTTAGAATCATGAGAGGTGGGGAAGGGGAAATTAGGATGGAATATATAACAGTTTGTGCAGAGAAAATAAAATGAAATCACACTGGAAAGGAAGTCAAGAGGGATGTAAGGAATGAATGTATAAGGGACTGTGCAGAGAAAATAACATGAAATCACACTGGACAGGAAGTCGAGAGGGATGTAAGAAACCAGCAGGACTGAGATGGTCTCTGGGACTGCTTCATGTGAGCACCTCCAGAAAGAGACTGGGCCTGCTACTAAGAAGCACAGACAAATCCCTGCTCGCCTGTCCTTCCCAAGATACAAAGGCTAATTAACAGAAATAAAACAAACACTACTTTATAAAACAAGGAAATAAAGGCAGCTATCTCTGGAGACCTCACCCTACAACTATCTATAGTAAGTATTTTGGGGGCTTATCTTTCAAAGAAAGTATTGTGTTCCTGCAGGCACAGAACTCTTTGACAACAGCAACGTGCTGATGGTGTCCTAGCTACGCACCAGTACAGACCAGCACACGCCCACCCAGTCCCCTGGTGAATGCTGACCTGAAACCAGGGGCACTGCTTGACCTGGGCAACTCATCGCTGGGGCAGCACGGTGCTGGAGCAACACTCATCAAACACACACTAAGATGCACGTAGCACCTCTTACAGGTGCTGCTAATAACCCCATTTCACAGAAGGGAAACTGCGGCACACAGAGGCAGAGCACCCTGACGGTGGAGACGCTGGCACAGGAGACTCCGGGTTCCGCAGTCAGGCCCCACAGTCACCGCTCGAACAGGAGACTTCACAAAATTACTTCCTCATAAGACTTCCATTATTTTCACATTACACTTCAATTTTTCTCTTTGATGTGAAGGGAATTTATTTGCTGAAAGTATTGTTCTTTTAGGGAAAAACAAAGGTTCTTTTGAAGAATTCATTACTGAAAATATCATGTTAAACTTATTTTAAAAACATGTCTAGGATATCAATTTTTAAAAAATAAAAGGAAAAAAAATTATTCATAAAACTAATACTCCAGGGAAAGTTTCTTTCAAATAGAACTCAACTTTTCTCAAAGAATTACATGAACAACAAAATGTGTGGGAAACACTGCAGGCCTCAGGCTATAGATACACGCGCACATACACACACTCACATGCAAAATAAGAGTATGTAAATAGGAACATGATTTTTACAACAAGCCATATAGAAGAGCAGCGTCATTCCATTATTCTAAACTACTCTGATTTTGTTACTGAATGATGTATGAGTTCAGAATAATAGCGGCACATGAACTTTAGAATAATACAGTTCCCCATTTTACAAAAATAACAAGACAAAAAATGATATAGTCTGTGTAGAAAGATATTGGCTAGAAAATTACCAAAAAAACCAAACCTAAAACTACAGAGAAAGATTCTTTCAAAGAAAAACAAAAGTAGGTGTTAACTGTAAACAAACTAAGGGGTAACACTGTAATTATTTATTAGTGTCCCTCTAACTAGACTGGGAGGGCAAGGAACACGTTTTAATAACATATTTACATTAGCTGAGGCTTAACACTTAGAAGAAGCTCCCTAAATCTCTGCTAAATCAAATACTTTGTGGAGGAGAAGTGATCATTTAAAAACAAAACAAAACAAAAAAGAGTACAGTGTAAGAAAGCTCCAGTTTATGGCCAAGTTTTAGAAGGCTGAATTTGTCAAAAGTCTCACCTCTAGATAAAGTTATTTTACTGCCTCTGATTTTCCTAAAATTACAATTCCGCATTAAAGGTAACTATTTCTTACACCAGATTAGGGGAAACAAACCCAAACAGTTGCAATATCTGAAATGCTACAATACCAACTCTAAATATATGTGAAAAGCTAAGGAGGTATGTATATACTCTAATCTCTAGAGCACTCATTAAAGGAAAAAACAATGCAGAGAGATATAGATAAAAAGACAATTAGGGAAGCTGACTTGGCCCAATGAATAGGGCGTCTGCTTACCACATGAGAGGTCCACGGTTCAAATCCAGGGCCTCCTTGACCCGTGTGGAGCTGGCTTGCGCACAAGGAGTGCTGATGTGCCCAAGGAGTGCCCTGCCACGCAGGGGTGTCTCCCACATAGGGGAGCCCCACTCAAGGAGTGCACCCCATAAGGAGAGCCGCCCAGTGCGAAAGAAAGTGCAGCCTGCCCAAGAATGGCTCCACACACACAGAGAGCTGACACAACAAGATGACGTAACAAAAAGAAACACATATTCCTGGTGCTGCTGATAAGGATAGAAGCGGTCACAGAAAAACACACAGCGAATGGACGCAAAGAGCAGACAACTGGGGGGGTGTGGAGAAATAAATTTAAAAATTTTTTTAAACTAAAAAAACACAAATAGATAAATTAAAATGGAATTCTAAAAAAGTATTCATTTATCCAAAAGAAGCCAAGAAAGGAATAACAGAAGGCTAAATATAGAGGGAACAAAGAGAAAACATATAATAAAAAGACAGAAACCCAACCATATCAATAATTACAGTAAGTGTTAATGACTAAACACTCTGCTTAAAGGCAAAAATTGTGATAATGCTTAAAATAATAAAACCCAATTACACACTGTCTACAAGAGATGCACTTATAAATAAAGACACAGATAGATTGATAAGGACAAGGACAGGTTGAAAGTAAATGACTAGAAAAAGATACCATGCAAACAGCATAAAAAAGTTGGTGCTGTATTAATGTCAGATAAAGTTGACTTTAAAACAGAAAGAAAAAACAAAAAGTGACATCAACATAATAAAAGGGTCAATTTATCAGAAAGATACAATCATAAATGTGTACGTGCTAGAGTTTCAAAAAATTGATAGACATTTCCACAATATTTGTTGTAACTGACAGAAAGACAGTAAGAGAAGTAGACACACACACACAAAAGCAGAGAAAATGAAAGTCTGAACAAAAACTTTCTGTACCCAACCACATGAATACAGCTTCTTTTCAAGTTCACATAGTATGATCACCAAGAAAATATGCTGGGCCATTAAACAATTCTCAATAAATTTAAAATAATTGAAAGCACAGAGAATATATTCTCTGGCCACAATGGAATTAAATTTGAAAGTAACGATAATAAGATAGCTAGAAAAGAAACTCATGCATTTGAAATTTTTAACAAGCACGTCTAAGTAATATGTGGGTAGAAAAAGGAAACACAAGGAAAATTAGGATATATTTCAAATTAAAGTTACTGAAAATAACAAAAACCATGACATAGAGCTAAAACATTGGTCAGTGGGAAAGTCACAATTAAAAATGCTTTAATTTTATTTTTGTCTGATTTTGTTTCATTTTTTTTGTTTTTATCTTTTTTTTTTAAAGATCCATAGATCACACAAAATGTTACATTAAAAAACATGAGGTTCCCATATAACCCTGCTCCCCGCACCCCTGCCACTCCTCCCACATCAACCTCTTTCATCAGGGTGGCACTCACTGCATTTGATGAATGCATTTTGAAGCACTGCTACATACACAGCATGGACTGTAGGTTACGTTGTAGTGGACACCCTCTCGCAGTTCAGTCAGTGGGCTATGGCAGGATATATAATGTCCTACATCTGTCCCTGCAGTATCATTCAGAACAAGTCAAAGTACCAAAAAATGTCCAGTATTACACCTCTTTTTCCCTCTCCTTGCCTTCAGTAACTCCTGTGGCCACTGTGTCCATATCAATGACATAACTTCTTCCATTGCTAGAGTCACAATAATTCTATAGTAGAATACCAGTAAATCCACTCTAATCCATTTTATTCCTCTATCCTGAGGAAACTGGGATGGTGATGTCCACTCCACCTCTAAATTGAGAGGGGGTTTAGATCCCACATAGCTGATGGATGGACTTCTCCTGCTTGCAGCTGTAAACTCCCTCGGCTCCCTGGTGTCATGGTTGACCATCCTCAGTTCCTTGTTAGCTGACCTGGGTTAAGTCCAATGAACCGGAGAGTAGGTGTTGCAACTTTACTGTGGCTCAGGACCCAGCTGGCACATGGACAGTCCAGAGATTCCAGTCTCCTGAGCATACACCAACTGCAGCACTAACCACAGGTTCAGTAAAAGTGACAGAAGAGGCATGTGTAGAGGTCACATCTGAGTCCAACTCCATCACACTCAGGAGCACAAATTCCAAAGTAGGGCTCACTGGCAAGGCACTAAACTCCAGAGCCATCTGCCATGACCGCAGTACCTGGGTTTCTCCATAACCCTCAAGAGCACCACTAACTGGAGTTGTATCTACTTTGGCTATCTCTAAAATCCTGCTGAGATGTACATATGCACGACCCGATGACCTCCTGACTCATTTTGAAGTCTCTTAGCCATATAAACTCATTTGTCTTTATCATTTCTCCTTTTTATTCAAGATCTTTTTCTAGTTGCATCACCAGCTGGTCCTTGGTAGTAATCCCTCAGCACCGGGAAGGCTCATCCCTGGTACAATGTCCTACACTGGGGGGAAGGTAATACATTTACATGCTGAGTTTGGCTTAGAGAGTAGTCACATTTGAGCAACATGGAGGCTCTCAGGAGGTAACTCTTAAGGCACCCTGCAGCTCTACAGCTATATAAATGCTTTTATTAAGAATATCCTAGGAAAGTGGACTTGGTCCAATGAAAGGGTGTCTGCCTACCACATGGGAGGTCTGCGGTTCAAACCCCGGGGCCTCCTTGACCCATGTGGAGCTGGCCCATACGCAGTGCTGATGGGCACAAGGAATGCCCTGCCATGCAGGGGTGTTCCCCACATAGGGAAGCCCCATGCGCAAGGAATGCACCCTGTAAGGAGAGCTGCCAAGTGCGAAAGAAAGTGCAGCCTGCCCAGGAATGGCACCACACACACGGAGAGCTGACTCAACAAGATGATGCAACGAAAAGAAACACAGATTCCCGGTGCTGCTGATAAGGATAGAAGCAGTCACAGAAAAACACATAGCAAATGGATGCAGAGAGCAGACAACTGGAGGGGGAGGGGAGAGAAATAAATGAAAAATAAATCTAAAAAAAAAAAAAAAAAAAGAGCATCCTAAAACCAATTTTCTAAGTCTACATCTTAAGAAGCTAAAAAAGAACTAAGAAAATCCAAAGGAAGTAGAAGGAAATAATAAAACAACAGCAATCAATGAAACAGAGGACAAACAATAGGAAAAATGAAAATCCCTCGTTAAACTGATCAAGAGGGAGAACAAATACCAGGAATGAATGTGGGTTTCTCACTACAGACTTACAAATATTAAAAGAGTAAGAGAAAATTAGGAATAACTTTATGCTGCCAAGTTTGACAAATGAGATGAAGTGGGAAAATTACCTGAAAAACAAACTGACACAAAATCTGTAGTGTCGTCTCATACCAATCAAAGATTAAAGAAATTGATACAAAGCTCCCCACAAAGAAAACTCTAGGCACAGATGGTTTTATTAGAGAATTGTACCAAACATTTAACATTAAAAAAAAAAAAAGTGCCTATTTTACACAAACTTGCAGAAAATAGAGGGTGCATTTCCAGCTTGTTTTATGAGGACAGCATGAGCCTAATACCCAAACCTGAGAAAGACATTGCAAATAAAGAAAGTTACAGTCCAGTATCCCTCAACAACTTAAGCATGAAGGATGGAGGGAAGGAGGAAGGGTCAAAGGAGGAAAGGATAGAGGGGAGGGGAAGGAAGGGGAGGAGTGGGCAAGGGAGGTACATGTATCAGGATGTATTATTTTTAAAACTCTTACAAGTCAATAATTAAAGCATGGGTCACCAAGAAAAAGTTGGGCAAATAATTTCGACAGATATATTACAAAACATATGAATGGTGGAGAAATTTATGTAAAAATGCTAAACATCATTAATCACCAAGGAAATGCAAAATAAACTCACACCCACCAGAATGCCTAAATGGTACAACCTTATCTCCCTTTTTGAGTTTGCTAAAAGCTGCTGGAAGCAATATACCAGAAATGGGCTGGGTTTTAAAATGGAGATGTATTGGGTTAAAAGCTCTCAGTTCTGAGGCTGTGAAAGCACCTAAATCAGGCCTCATCAGAAGATGCTCTCTCCCCCAAGCTGCAGCTATGGGCATCAGGCACATGGCGTCCGTGCATCTCCCCTCTCTGCCGGCTTGGTGCTTTCAACTTCTGGCTGAAGTGGCTCCTCTCAGCCTCTGTGTTCCACTATCTCAGCCTCTGGCTCCTAGGACCTTCTCTTGTACCTTCTGGGTTTCTCTCTGCCTCTGCAGCTTCTTTCTGTGTCTGGGCTTTTTATCCCTCTTTTTATAAAGGATCCAGTAAGAGGATTCAGACTCACCCTGGGTCACACAACCTAATCAAAGGCCCTTAATCAAAAGTTCCCCCGACAGTGGGTTTACATGCACAGGACGGGATTAACCGTAAGGAAATGAATTTCTGGGGTCCATAAAAGCTTCAAACTACCACACTCCCATATGCTGCTGGTGAGAATATAAAATGGTTCAACAGCTTTGAAAGATCAAGAAGTTTATTATAGAACTAAATGTACACCTACCCTCTGACCCTTTAATTCCTATGCTAGATAGTGCCAAAAACTGGGAACACAGCAGCTGTCCATCAACAGGAGAATGAATAAATAGTGCCGTTTATGTGAATACATATTCATACAATGGTTTATCACTCAGCAATAAGTGACTCTCTCAAGTGAGTGATCTTGGTCAACTTTCTATCATCTGCATTCCAGGGCTTTCTTCATTTCAACTCATCCTTGGGATGCTTAGTTTGCCATAGGGCTGCCAATGCAAAGTACCAGAAATGGCTGGCCTTTATAACGGGAATTTTATTAAGAGAAAATCTTATAGTTCCAAGGCCGTTTAATGTTCAAATCAAAGCACCATCAGAGATGCTTTCTCACCAAAGGCCGGTGACCCTGGCGTCCTGCTGTGTGGGGAGGCAAGATGGCGGCCAGTCTCTGCCGAGATTCCTCATCCCCTCCCAGAGCTCAGCTATGGGAGACCTGGCATGTGGCTGGCTCATCTTCTCAGCCTTGAGCAGCATCGTGGGCCCATGCCAAGGGGGCCTCTTTCTGAGCATCTGTACCCTGTTGATTCCAATACCAGGACTTCCCTCAGTCTCTCAGGGCTTCTCTGTTTTCCTGCAGTCCTCTACCTCACATGGCAGGATCAAAATGGCAGCTCCCTTTCTCTGGGTTTCTCCGTGCATTTTCAGTATATAAGACCCAGCCAAGAGCTGAGACTTAACCTTTCCAATCAAAGTTCCCAAAGCAAGGTCCAGTCAAGGTCCCTGAGTCTAATGCAACCTCAGCATCTCTTAACTGAATCTACCCCAAAGGCCCCACACACAACAGGCTAGGCTTCCAAGCGTAGGAATGGGTTAGCTTAAGAACATAATTTTTTGGGGTCCACAAAAGCAAACCAGGACAGGTATGCATTTTATGAGCATATCATAAGCTATAGTAGTTCTTAGGAATCTGGGAACTCCTGATGACCTTCACTTGTCATAGGCACACCTCAAATGGTTGCTGCTTAGCATATTTCTATGGGACTAGAATACAATTCTCACTTCCTGTTTCCATTTTAATGCTACTCCCTGTGATCTAAGAAGGATAAAGGATTCTTCAAGTCCTAAAATAAGTTGCTTTTATAAAAAATAGCTAGTGCTATTACATTTTGTTTCAAGTCAACTTAAAACAAGCTAAAAATGAATACAATATTCAGGTACATTAATACTTAGACTAAGTCAATTACAAACTGACGTTTCCCATACTTAAAAATAACTGCTTGAGAGCGGATGTGGCTCAAGTGATTGCGTGCCTGCTTCCCACATAGGAAGTCACGGGTCCCATTCCCCGTGCCTCCTAAAACAAACAAACAAACAAAAAAAACAACAAGCAAACAAAGAAAATACCAACTCAGGGGAGCCAATGTGGCTCAATGGTTGAGCAATGGCTTCCCACATATGAGGTCCCAGGTTCAATCCCCAGTCCTGGTACTTAAAACAAAACAAAACACTGAGAAAATGCTGGTTTTCCTACTATTCTAAAGAAATTCTTAATTTTCCAAGACTGTTTTTTGAACATCCACAGTTCTAGACTAGATATTTATAGTTTGGCAAAAACATTCAGTATTCACCAGTTGCCAACTTCTGCTCAAAACTGCCTTATAAGTTGTGAAATTCTGTCCTGAAAAGCACTTGTCCTCTGTAACTCAGTGAACTCTGGGGTGGCCAAGGATTGTGGTTAAGAATACAAATATAAGAATGTTCTATCAGGATCTATAACAGAGGTATGTCACTAGTATCGTGGGGTGATACATGGGAGAAAATGCACCTTAAACATTCTTCTATGGGATATGAATGTATTTGTGGTGTCACAGGTATGTTTTCTTGCTAGAGGAGCACACAGTAGCTAACAAAATAACAAAAAGTAAGCATTCTAGACTTATTTTGGAAATTTGGAAAGCAGCTGACGGTTAATACAAATATTTTAAGTACTTTCAGAAGCAAATTATATCTTTTTTGAAACTACTGATATATTACCATTTCTTTTCTTTTTTTTTAAATTTTTTCAATTTTTAAAAAAATTTATTTATTCCCCACCCCTTTCAGCTTGCTTGCTATCTGCTGTCTGTGTCCATTTGCTGTACGTTCTTCTGTGTCTGCTTGTCTCCCTTTGTTGCGTCATCTTCCTGCACCAGCTCTCAGCAGGCACGGGCCAGCTTGCCTTCACAAGGAGGCTCTGGGACACGAGCCCAGGGCCTCCCATATGGTAGAGGGGAGCTCAATCAACTGAGCCCATTTCATTTTTTAGTAAACAAGATAGAACATAAACATTACATCATAATTCTAATCTGTGGATAATTGCTCATACGGTAATAGTTTTAATATTACATAAGGCCTTTAAGAATTAAATTTAGGTTTTATTCAATAGTCCACATGTATTTCAAGAAAATGTCTTTTGGGTAATGGAGGAGTAATTAAAAGCAGAATATTAAGTTTGACATTTCAAAATTTCCTAAGAAGAAATTAAAATTTATATATAACAAACAACCATGGTAGATCATCTTTGATAAAATTATAATGAAGATTATGAAGCACCTTCAGAAAAAAAATATTGCTGCAAAGTTTTTTCCTGAATTATATTTTGTCATGTACGAAAAGGTCAGGGATATTTTTTAATTTAATGCTTTTTACACATTATATGGAAATGAATAGAAAACTACACTTGAACAACACTGAATTAATAATTCAATCATGCCTCCTTTACCTGCCAGCCCAATGATTTCTGAGTCTCACACACTTAGCTACATACTAACACTGACAAAAAAATCACAGAATGGAAAATCAGGAGTCATGCAATTGTCACTGACAAGAGAATGAACATGATGAAAGCTAAGAGTGATTTAGGAATTTCTAGCATATGATGTTTTCTTCACACACTTCAGCAGTGTGTTCAGAAAGTAATTATAGCACAGCATAATCAAAGAAAACTACTGGCCGTAAGCTGAAAAAGTGACCCACTTTTTATCACTTGTCTTCAACTAAATACAAACTGCATGACATTCAGGAGATACTGGAATTTCTTATTCTGTGCTTCTACAAATTGTTCAAATAAGATAAAATGATAATTATTACAGGGTTTTGTTTAGTTTAAGCTGCTGGACTAGAAGGCCTTAATAATGTGCTTTTCAGATATCAACAAAGTAAAGTCATTAACAGCCAAAGGTTGCTTTCAGAGAAGACTACTGAAGAAGTAACGAAAGTGATGTGCTTGAGAGTAAATATATTTTCTTTACATAAGCAGGGCACAAGCCTCGGTTTGGGAACTGCTTCTGTGAAATCGTATCATCGCAGCCCCCACTGGGCTCACCTGCTCTTCACTCCCTTGGTCACGCTATTCCTGAATGTCCAGGGAGCCTCGCTGGCCACGGCTCAAGCCTCAAGCCACAGCTCATGGCCTTCCCTCAGCCCTCTTCGCACGCCACCCCTTAGGCAGGGCTCCACGCCCTGGCACGATTACATAACCTGCTCCTTAGACAGCAAGAGACAGGGAAGAGAGTTCTGTCTCTCCAAATCAGTGTTAATTCTTAGAGCACATTCAGTGTCTGCTGAATGAAAGAGCAAATGAATCACAACGCCTAACATGAAAGCAGACAAGCACTATTTTCATCTTTGTAAAATTTCTTTATTAGAGATCACTATGGAATTAATGTGCAATTTTATATTTGAAGTCAATGTGAAAATCTCTATAAATATTTATTTTACAGGCATCTTTGCTAAAAGCACAACATTGACATTTAGAAACAATATATCCCCTAAATAAAAATAATATGGTTAGGAAAAAAAACAGGCTTATAGAAAACTCAGCACATTTAGTGTCAGGTTAATTGAAGCTTGGAAGCAACTTAATCTTAAAATTACCAAGCTAACCATGGCACAAAGATTTAAGCTAAATGTTTCTACCAACCAATTAATTTTAATTAAATGATGTGTGAAGCTGAAGTTGATTCGATAAAATATATCTTGATATGAGAAGCTGATAACACATTTTACTCTAATTCCTAACAAAATGAGGGGAAAACATTCCCAGCTTTCCTGACAGAAAACCTAAGGCAGCCTCCTAATCAAGAAATATCCTTTGTCACAACAAAAGCTAAGTGCCTAAAGCAGGCAAGGACAACATGCAGCACTGAAGTATGATGTCCATACCCACTAAGACTTTTTTATTCTTGCATGTTAGCTTCTTTTAATTTTGTAGCAGCTGACCATCAACTGGCTTAGGACCTTAAACCATGATCCTACTGCTAAAATAATTTAAATATCTCTAAGTAGCAGCTGTGTAATTTTTATAGTTTATCTAAAAATATAAAAGTTCAAAACATTAAATGAATTTCATCTAACATTTAGGAATAATTTAGCAGAAAGGAAAATTCAAAATGATGAGTAATCTAATTCATAAAAAATAAAAATGTGTATGAGCTTTACTTCAATTTTAGAAGTATTCTCTTTTTCCCTCAAGATACACCAGAGGGGGGAAACGGACTTGGCCCAGTGGTTAGGGCATCCGTCTACCACATGGGAGGTCCGCGGTTCAAACCCCGGGCTTCCTTGACCTGTGTGGAGCTGGCCCATGCGCAGTGCTGATGCACGCAAGGAGTGCCCTGTGCCACGCAGGGGTGTCCCCCGCGTAGGGGAGCCCCAGACACCCCCGCGTAGGGGAGCCCCACGCGCAAGGAGTGCACCCGTAAGGAGAGCCGCCCAGCGCGAAAGAAAGTGCAGCCTGCCCAGGAATGGCACCGCCCACACTTCCCGTGCCGCTGACGACAACAGAAGCGGACAAAGAAACAAGACGCAGCAAAAAGACACAGAGAACCAAGACGCAGCAAAAAGACACAGAGAACCGACAACCGGGGGAGGGTGGGAATTAAATAAATAAAAATAAATCTTTAAAAAAAAAAAAAAAAGATACACCAGAGGGGAGAGGATGTGACCCACACAGTTGAGCACCTGCTTTCCACATACAAGGTTCCAGGTTTAATCCCCAGTACCTCCTAAAAATAAAAAAAATTTTAAAAAGGTACACCAGGGCTGCAACTGTACTTAGGTATTCTTTATATTAGTATTTCCCAATGACTAAAGAGGATATTCTTTTTGGCTAAAAATTCAGAAACTACAGATTAGTGTTCTCAATATCTTGGCATAAAGCTATGCCACCCCACAACTTTCATAATCGAGAAAGACTTTTCTGAAGCTGGCTTATTCTGTCTTTCCTTGACTGACGTCATAAGCCACATGGCTCCAAAAGGCTGATGTTCTCTTCTAACACTTTACTACTCCATCCTGGAGACAGCTATGTCCAACACAAAGCACTACTCAGTTCAGACCTGCTCTCCTCTAGGCACAACAACAACAGGGACTGAGTCAAGGCAGGCGAAGCCCCTGGCGTCCCTCCACCATATAGCACCTGGTTTGATCAGCCAAGGTCAGAAGGGCTCACGGTGAGTTCAGTCCTGTCTGGGCTTCAATTTCTTGATCCTCAAGATAGAAGCACCCCTGATATTACCCAAGCCGTATTAAACCCCTAGGAGGACCACATATAGTCTGAGAAGCTTCAGGTTCAGGAGGAAAACAATGGCTTCAAACAGCACTTTTTCAAAAAGTTTAACTACTTATACTCAAATTACTGTTCTCAATTTAAGAGACCTGAAAGGAATGTTTTAGTTCATATATATAGCTCTAAATCAACTGTAACAGTTTCTAGGATACTTTGTTTATTCTAGGCATACAGGTAAAAACTTGATCTTACAGATAAACTTATTTCAAAAACCACAAAATAAAACAACATAAGCAGGAAATACAGACCCAACTTGAGTAATAAAAAAGTTAAGAAAGGGAAGCAGAGGCAGTTCCAGCAGCTGAGCACCTGCTCCCCACATAACAGGTCCCAGGGTTCGGTTCCCAGTGCCTCCTTAAAAACAAAACAAACAATAAGGAAAATGAGAAAACCAACTCAGGGGAACAAGCGTGCCAGTGTGGCTCAGTGGCTGTGCCGGCTTCCTGCATACCAGGTCCTGGGTTCAACTGCTGGCTTCAGTACCTCAAAAGAAAAAAAAAAAAGTTTAAAAAATTTGCCATTTCTCTAGCAGATGGGTAGGCTATTCCTCACACATAGCTGCCATTTCAGACTTCACTCTTTCTCTAGATGTCAAAAAGGAAATTAAAACACCTGACCAGTGAGATAAAAAGGGTATGTTGCACAAGTGGCCACAGCTGTTATTTTTATCTTTTCTGGCATTCTGATAAGAGTTATAGATTTAATTAAATGCCCTTCTCATCTCTCCCTTCCTTTCTCCCACATTCTCCAAAAAGACCATAAAAGCTCTTGAGTCAAGTACTAGACATTCTTTCTATATGAAGAACATATACCCAAAGTAACCAGCTATTTATGTCTCTGTTCTGCCAAGAAATAAGTATTCAACCAGTGGTGAAGTGCATCACTTTGAACATTAAAACTATGATAAAGCATTACCCATAGAGTCTCCATGTACTTTAATGGCAGTACCGTGGAAAAAGTTTAACACTGAAACAAAATAAAATCCAAATTTGAGGACAGTATGCAAAGTAAATGGTCTTTAGTTATTTAAAATGTCATGGTTCTGAAAGACAAAGACTGAGCAAATGTCCCATATTAAAGACAATGAAAGATAATTGAAACCCAATGTGCCATCTGGAGTGAATCTTGGATCAAAAAATAATTTCTTTGTTTTTCTTTTGCTACACAAAATAACTGATAACATATAAAGTTTACTAAAGGAATATATTACATATATATTAGACCACATACATATATATATATATATATATTAGACCACATTCTATTGACATCCTGATTTGAAATCAACTAACTTTTCTTAATTAAATTTTTACTTTTTTAAACTGTGGCATTTTAAGTGATTCCCTGTGCTTGATGATTGCAATTATTAATATCATTGTCTAGCAATATGCTTCTATATCATCTCAATTACTACAAGCCTGTGAAAGGTAGGTATTCTCAATTCCTTCGTAAATATCAGAAAACAGCTGCAAAGAACAGCAGGCACCTACTGAAGAGCACTCCAGGGGGTCAAAAGTCACTTCTCAGCATTTTACACACTAAATGTCTCATGTAGATGGTACAACTGTTTCATCTACAAGTGTGTTCCTCTACTCTTTTTATACATGAGTATCAAAAACTATTTTATTACTTCCAGCAATTGAAAAGAAAATATAAAGTTACATAACATACTGCTCTCTTCTTAAATAAGATCATGAAAGAATGTGAGAAGGGAGGAGAGAGGAAAGGGTAGGAGTGGGAGAAGAGAGAAAGGTAAAGAAAGAAAATACCAGTAATACAAAGAACCAAAGCTCCTAAACAATATTAACCTGACTGGGTGACATAAGAGTAGGAGAAAGAGCTGGTCTTATTAAAGAGAAGATACAGACATTGGCAAACTTTAAAAATCAACAAGAGTAAATAAACATACACATACGTTAAGTATTAATAGTTAAAGACAAATGCTAATAACAACAGAATGTATAACTTTTTTTTTTGAACCCAGGACCTCATATGTGGGAAGTCGGCACAGTCACTTAGCCACATCAGCTTCCTAAGTTGGTTTATTCGTTTTGTTTTTGCTGTTGTTTGTTATTGTTTTTTCAGGAGGCACTGGGAACCAATCCCGGGACCTCCCATGTGAGAGGCGGGCACTCAACCACTTGAGCCACATCCACTCCCAAGAACATATAACTTTTAAGCCAAGAGAAGGAACTTCTACCTAGTAGAAAGCAGAAGGGGTAAATAATGAGGATCAAAAAGTATAAAAATATGGAAAAAAGACATAAAAGACAAACATGAACCAAATAAAGCTGGGGGAGAAATCTTAACATCAAATCAAATATAAATTAAGGTAAAATTATAGAAGAATGCCAGCTAACAGGATACTGGAAATGAGAAGTCATCCTTTTAAAGCACTATGATAACATCCGAGTCAAGCAAGAATCAATGGATGCTAAAATTACTGAGTTTGAGATTGCTGGACATTCATTCAGCCTCAAAGCAAAGCTTCACAGATAACTTCTACAAAAAGACGAAAATAACTTGACAGGGAGAGGTCTGTTGTCCCCCACCTCAGCAAAATGCGCAAACTTAACATCATCAATATTGGGAGGAACTGTCCTCATGGGCCTCCAGACTCACTGAAAATAACACATCACTATCTAATACTCCTACCCAAAAACGTTTTGCCTATTCACGCAGAAACAATCAACCATATCCAATATAACAGACATTCTGCACAGCAACTGGCCTGGACTCCTTAAAAACGACAAGAAAGACAAGAGGGGTACAGACGGATGTAGCTCAGGGGCTGAGCACCTACTTCCCACATATGAGGTCCTGGGTTCAATCCCCGGTACCTTCTAAAAAGAAAAAGAAAAGAAGAGTTGTTTTAGAATCTAGATTAAAGGAAACGAAAGGGAGACAAATGCAAATGCAAGGAAGGCCTCTGAGTGGGGGAGGGGAGAAGAGCCATCAGGACATTACCAGGAACTGGGAGATGTGGATACAGACAACATTAGACAGTAACATGCCACAAATGCTAAACTTCCAGAATGTGATCACTGCATTGTGATTACACAGGCAAGTGCCCGTGTGATTTACATTTAGAGACAGAGTGTGTGTACAACTAAGTCCTCAAAGGTATAATAACATACAACATACAGTGAGAAAGAAAATATGAAAAAATATTAACAGTCAGTGAATCTATGTGAAGACTACATTAGTTTTCTCTGAAATACTGTTGCAACTTTCCTGAAAGTTGGAAGTTTTCCCCAAAAGCATAAATTAAAAGCAATTTTAAAGATAAAGGTTATAGATTGATGGAAACATCAAGAAAATAAGGTCTAGTCACCGCAAACAAATTCACTCTGAGCAGTAAGTTTCAAAATATATCTAACAACAAAACTGTAGGGAAAAAAATGACACAATATAAATTACAGTCACAATAAGTAGGGTGATATATCAGCCCAAGAACAAACAGCCAAACAGAGCTCAATATGAGAACCTGCTCTACTTACACATGGAACTAAATTATAACTTAATAAAGCAAAAAAGGGTACCACAGGGAAGCGGATGTGGCTCAACTGATAGAGCGTCCACCTACCATATGGGAGGTCCAGGGTTCAAACCCAGGGCCTCCTGACCAGCGTGATGAGCTGGCCCACACGCAGTGCTGCCGCGCACAAGGAGCGCCGTGCCACGCAGGGGTGTCCCCCGCAGAGACCGCCCAGGAGTGGCACCGCACACACTGGGAGCTGACACAGCAAGACGACGCAACATAAAGGAGACACAGGACGGGAGGAGCGGTAGCAGCTAGAAGCCCGGCTTTAAGAAGGCTCTTGGCCCGACGTGTCCCGCAGCACCGACAAGATGCCCAAGAGGAAGGTCAGCTTAGCGAAGTGGCGGAGAGGAGGAGCCCAGGAGGAGGTCGGCGAGGCTATCTGCCAAACCAGCTCCTGTGAAAGTGGAAGCGAAGCCAAAAAAGGCAGCAGGAAAGAGTCCAGCCTCTGATGGTGCAGAAGAGAAAGAAACCAAGGCTGGTTAATACCATATACCATGTCTTAAGGGTGTTTCTCCCTTCTTATACAATCCAGAGAAATATTTTTATCAGCTATTTGGTAAATGCAAGTTTTTTAGTAGCTCTAGAAGAAACATTTTTAAGAAGGCGATTGGAATCCCACCTCATCACATTTTTTTAAGTGTAAATGCTTTTTTTTTTTAAGAGGGGAAATCATTTGCTAGTTGTTTATTTTTTGGTACAACCAGAAAATGGCAGGGTATTGAATTATGGGAGGCTCTGACTGTCTTGGGCGTCAACATTCCACTGGGGGTGGCAATTCTTACACCCTTTAATACAACATATACTGAACGGTGATTTAGAATCAAAGTTATGCATTTAATATGTGTTGAACATTTTAAATTACTTCCATTCCCATGTTTTTTAGTAGACATTTTTCTTAAAACCACTCCCTGATCTTGGCTCTCCCTGTCAGCACTCTGTAACATCCTTGGTCTTGGCCGTCCAGTTTTTCTAATAACGTTGTTATGTGCTATAAATGATTGGAAATGTGAGTATGTAGTGTGTATGGTATTGTGAATTCGTGGGACTTAAAGATGTAACAGTTTATCAACATTTTAATATATTGGTACTTGATATCCTCCTTAAGGAAAACTCGCCTCCAAATTTTAAGCTTGGAAAGTCACTGGAATAACTCTAGAAAAACAACTACATGGCCTTTTATGGTTTTGGTACGTACATTAAAAACTGCATACAAATTGTTCATAATATCTGTGCTCATCTTCAAAACAACCAATAAATCTCAATTATCAAAGGAAAAAAGAGACACAGATTCCAAGTGCCGCCTGACAAGAATGCAAGTGGACACAGAGTACACACAGCAGACAACGGGGGGTGAGGGGGGGAGGAGAGAAATAAATAAAATAAAACTTTAAAAAAATAAAATAAAATAAAGGGTACCACAAATCAGTGGTGAGAAAATGAATTGTTTGATGGCTCTGGAATGTCCAAAATATGAGAACAGCAACTTAAAACAGTCATTTTCATAATCAGTTTCCTAAGTAAAAAATATATATACATGTTAACTTTTAATTACATGTGGGATTTCTTGAGTAGTGCTCTTTATTAGGAAGTAAATAAAGCATGTATTTTTAAAATATACATATAGCTGTTTATTAGAATTCAATGTACATATCTAAAAGTTACTGAATAATTTTAAAGAATAATCCCTGAAACAAATTGAGATATGATAATTTGCAGCTCCTGTGAAATTGTTTTTAAATACATATGAATGCTCTGACTAAATCAGTTGCAGAAAGCTGGAAAAGCATACCTTCAAATATAACCTTATTTTTTTCTTTCTATGACACTGTAGTCGCTGTCAATCCTTAAATTACACACCAGTATCAAGCCCCCATTTCAAAAAGGACAGGAATGACTAGGTGAATTCTCTCGTAAGCTCAAAATGTACAGAGAGGCATTCATTACAGGTATGGCCTGGCTACCCACGTGCTATGAGCCACGTTTATTTTGAAAGACAACACTTAGGCAGTATCAGTGAGGACTGTGAAAATTCACATTAAGAAAAACATTAGTATTTACTACTGATAAAAGTTTTAAAAATTAGAGCATCAGCCAATATACAAATTTGTAAAACTGGAACCACTTTATATAAAATTTCACAAATTTAAGTAGTACATGGGCAGCCAGTGTGGCACCAGTTCCCAGTGCCTCCTGAAAAAAACAGTAACAAACAACAGCAAAAAGAAAGCAAAAAAACCAACTTAGGAAGCTGATGTGGCTCAGGAGCGAAGTGCCAGCTTCCCACAGACGTGGTCCTGGGTTTAATTCCTGGCCCCAGAACCTTAAAAAAAAAAAAAGGATATGGCTATGGGCTTAAATGGTCAAAATGAAAATTGCTGACTACTTAGGATCAGATCATAAAGACAAGAGATTACAGACAAATCAGAAGCATGTTATATAAAATAATAAACCAAAGTACGTCCCAAAAGCCTTTCACATACCAGGTATTGAGCAGTCAATCTTATTCTAAATCACAGTTATTCAATTTTAAAAAAAGTAAGACTTTTTCTGACTACTATAATGTTTAAGAGAAACTCCTAATAAGCAAAAACTTGCATGTATGCAAAAAATCTTTAGTAACAGTACAGGCCATGAATAAAATAGCAACAATGCCATTCAACAAATTCTTAGGGTATTCCAGGCATAAAGTCCAGATTCTTTCCCCATTTCTGATGAATGAAGTTATCATGTTTCTTTTTATTTTGGATAATGAGAATTACTTATCAGGAGACAATGGGCAAACAGAGCTAGAGAAAAATGAAGGCTTAATATAAAAGGGGGTGAATAAGTAGGTGGAAAAATATCTAACAGGGACTACATACTGAGTTACTTATTCACTAGTAACAAATAGTTAAAAATTGTACAAGTGTTATCATAAAACCCTGGAATATATCAATACCCGTATGTAAAAGACCAAACAGTAGGAACCCTTCTCTTTCATTCAGCTAAATATCACAGAAATGCACCAAGTCTTTTTAAATGGGGGGGCAGGATGGTGGTATGTGAGAAGGACCTGAAAATAAGCATGACCCCTATTGTTTGGTAAGCCCTTAAGCACATTTTGGTCAAAACTATTAGATATTTGAGTAGTGCTATGAAGGTTAGACAGGCAAGAGGGAGGATGTCCACGATAGTCATTTCTCATGGGGTTTACGAAAAAAAATCTGAATAGGAAAAAAATCCCAGAAACAGGAATCTAGAGCAACCAAGTAACTTGTTCATCTGACATGTAAATAGGAAATACCAAACTAAAATCTCAAAAAATAAACCCACAGCTTCTAAATAGCAAAACATATTTCTAAAAGGCACTAAGTATTTCAAAATAAAGATTAATTCAGATGTAAAACTAAAACATTCAAGAGTGAACCCTAATGAAAATTAGGAGCTATAGTTAATAGTATAATTATAACAGTATAAACTATAATAGTATAGTTATAATAATGTAACAATGTTTCATCAATTATAACAAACGTACTACACTAATACGAAATGTTAATAATAGGGAAAACTGCATGTAAGAGGGGGTATATGGGAGTCTATTTTCTGCATAATTTTTCTAAAAAGTTACAACTGCTTTAAAAAAAAAAAAAAGAACAGCATAAAGCACGCTACCCTTTCAGTAAGAAAGGGGGACAACACACAAGCACACTTGTATAGGTATTTTCTGTATAAAGATACAGAAGAAACTAATAAAAATGGCTACCTCTAAAAGATAAGGGAGAGGTTAGAAGGGGACAGGATGTGAGATACTTCCTTGTATGACTTTTTATACTGTTATAGTGTTTTAGTGTTTGGAACCATGTAAATGTCTTATAAAACTGTTTTAGTGTTAAGTTTTAAATTAAAAATAAAAAGTCACTGCGTGATTGTTTTTCCCATACTTCCATACTTAACCTGAGATCTTAAATCATGGCCCAAATCCCTAATAAATACAGATTAAATACTCTCAGTTATGTATTTTTATAAAAGCATTATGCCCGCCCTTCAGACACCTAACCTTGCTGTACCACAGAAAGCACAAGTAATGCTGCCCAGACAGGGAGTGACTGTATTATAATCTAACTTAAAAGCAGACCGGATACAAACATCAAGCTTTTAACTTCCATTGCAAAAAAAATAACCAATTTTTTGGTAGTTAAGCAAGCAATACCTACCAGTTAAAACTAGCCTTCCCAGTGAAACAGTTCTTTTTATTTGCAAGCTTTAACTCTCCCAAAAGTCAAGATACATTGAGGGTTTGTGTGTGTGTGTGTGTGCGCCCGTGTATTGTGTTGCAACATAACCAAACAAAAAGTAAAATTCAGGCACCGTCACATATATATGCATCGCAGTTACTGATGGCTATTGAAAACCAATGATGGTTTATAAGGAGTCCCACTTTAACACTGTGTATCATACCCTATACTAAAACTATTAACAGATAATTAGAAAAACAAAAGCAACTAAATAAATGTTTGCAGGAAATCACTTTAAAATTAATTTTAATTAGCTGGAAACACATACTATCTTAAACTTAAAAATAATAAATACTACTTAAAATGGATTCTTTCTATTAAATGTTGATGAGGTTTCTAATGAAAAGGCTAAGAATGCCAAGAAACAAAGAACGCTAAATCAAAGTTCTCTTCCCACAACCACTCAATTGTGCTGCTGGTAGCTAACTCTCGACATACATACTAACTGGGTTATGGACTTTACAACAACTACTGCTTCATTTAATTCTTGCAGTAATCATATGAATAGCTACTGTTATCTATTTCCACTTTGCAAAAGAAGAAACTGAGGATTCAAAACTAGGATTCAAACTCAAGCCATCTGACTCCAGCATCCTTCCCTTAATTACCAAGTATGAATGCATTTGGTCTTTTTGTTCTCAGTATCTTCATCCATAAAATGAAAAGTTCCTCTTAGTTTAACAAATACGAAAGCTGCCAGGGAGTTTTCAACTTTTAAACAAGGCAAATCTAAAAGCAATGTGTAAGAGATCTTTCAAATCAGTAAGAAAAACTGAACACCATAATATAAAAATTGACAATTCACAAAGATGTAAAGAAGGCTGATAAACATGAAAAATATTCAAACTCACTAGTAAGCCAAGCAATGCATGTTAAAACAAGACGTCCTTTTAAACTCTGATAACTGGGAGAAAATAGTAACATCAGAGTGGGGGAAAAGGTACCCTCATATTTTGTTTTTGTTTTTTTTAAAGCTAGAAGGCACCTTCTGCAATGTATATTTTTTTAAACTTTATTTTCTACATTTGATAATTGAAAATATAGACAAAAACTAAAAAGAAAACAGTTGAATAAAAACATACATTTCTCAATTAAATGTCCTGGGTACATATAAATTTTTGTTAATCATACCATATGTTACCCAATATGTTTGGTTCATGTATCCTCGTAATACAAGTGCAGTGGTATGAACTTCTGCCACCTGTTTGCTCGTTGGCATCAAAAGCCTTTGAGGTCTATACAGACCAAGATGGCAGAGCGAGACATTTCCGGGTCGTCCCCCGACAGCTTTGAACAACCAGCAAGACTTGGCAGAAACACGCTTCTCAGTAACAGGGCAAGCGCCAAATCAAGGAAAAGCCACTTAAAAGAGCAGTATCTCCTGGCTCCCTGATGGCCTCTCCACCCCTCCGTGCTGGGCCGCCCTCCCCGGCAGGACCCCTGGCCCGGTCCAGGCAGAGCAGAGGCGCCCTCGTGCACACGCGGAGCACTGTGGCCTGACAGACGCGGCCCGAGCAGGCAGCTCAGGCGCCTACAGAGCCTGTAGGGGAGCAAGTCGAGTCATGCTCCCGGAGCAAGAGACACCTGGCTAGAGGACATGGGGGCAGTGCCCAGGATGCGAGGACCTGGTTTCAGGGAAGAGGGGACATCTGGAACTAGGACCACACTCACGTGCCAGATGAGGTGCGGCATGGAGACAGGCTCAGGGAGGGCCCTGCAGTTGGCCTAGATTCTCGTCAGCCTGGGAGCCCTGAGGACAGCACTTGCACACACCAATCTGCAAAGACTGGAAAAGATATTTCCTTTTTTTCCTCCTCCTTTTTGTTGGTTAGCCCAAAACTCAGTCATAACACCAGATGGATACAAGCTTCAGGAACAGACTCCTCAGAGTTTAAATTTCAGCTTTAACACATTAAAATGTCAAAATGTCCAAACTGCAACAAAATGTTACAAAGAAACAGGAAGTGATGACCCATGGAAAGAAGAAGATTCAAGCATTAGAAACCATCAACAAGAAAGACCAGACCTGGGAAATACCAAAGACTTTTTAAAAATAGTCCTAATGATCAAAGACTTAAAGGAAAACATGGACGAAGAACTATAGGAAATTAGGGAAATGACAAACAAATACAAACGAATATCAGCAGAGAGACGGAAA
The DNA here is from genome assembly GCF_030445035.2 of Dasypus novemcinctus. Taxonomy (NCBI): domain Eukaryota; kingdom Metazoa; phylum Chordata; class Mammalia; order Cingulata; family Dasypodidae; genus Dasypus; species Dasypus novemcinctus. The sequence continues at coordinate 161,770 of NC_080685.1, forward strand.
TTATGAAAAGAAATCAGAGTTGAAGACCACAGTAACAGAAATTAAAAATTCCCTACAGGGATTTATCTTGGTTTGATTCTTTTGGGAACCCCAGAAAATTAGGATGTTATGCTAACCCATTCCTGAGTATGTGAACCTCTTGTATGTGGGAATTTTTGGTTAGAGTCATCAAGGGATCTTTTGATTAGATCACTTCTGATTAGACCACTTGAGTTAAGGCCTTGATTAGATAGGGGGACTCAGTGTATAAGACTTACATAGACTCCTTTTATTGGAGTCTTACATAACGGAACACAGAGAAAAAGACAGCTGCTACTTTATACCCTCCAGGATCACTTACCGCCAGAGAGAGAGAAACTCCAAAAGGCTGAGAAAGAGGTCAGATACTAGAATCAGTGAAACAGCACAAAGCTCAAGAGAATAGGCCCTTGGAGATGAGCCATGAGCCTCACCACCGCAGCTGAGCTCAGGGGAAAGTGAGCTAGAGAAGGCTGCCAGCTGCCATTGTGCCTTGCCATCACAGCCAGCTTTTGATGAGCCAGCACTTGTGATGATGCATTGGACATTTTCACAGCCTCAGAGCTGTAAGCCTTTACACTAATAAATTCCGTTATAAAAGCCAGCCCATTTCTGGTACATTGCATTGGCAGCCCATAGCAAACTATAACAGGGTTCAACAGCAGACTTGAGCTGGCAAAAGAAAGAATCAGTGAACCTGAAGATAGGACAAATGAAATCATTCATCTGAGAAGCAGGAAAAAGAATGAGGAAAAGGGAAACAAGCCTGGCAAACCTGTGGGACACCATGAATATACCAAGAGGGGGAGAGAGAGAAAAAGGGGCAGGAAGAATGTTCAAGGAAATAAAAGCTGGAACCTTCCTAAATTTAACAAGACATAGATATATACATTCATGACACTCAACAAACTCCAAACAGGATATACCCAAATATTCTGTTATGCCAAAGATAAAGAGAAAATCCTGAAAGCTGCAAGAGACAAGCAATGTGTCACATACAAAGACGCCTCAATAAAATTAAGTGCCAATTTCTCAATGGAAACCATGGAAGCAAGAAGGCAGTGGGAAGATGTATTTAAAGTGCTAAAAGCAAAATCTGCCAACCAATAATTCCTCATCCGGAACACTGTCTTTCAAAAATGAGAGGGAGGGAAGCAGATGTGGCTCAATCCATTGAGCTCCCGTCTACCATATGGAAGGCCCTGGGTTCACTTTCTGGGGCCTCCTTGTGAAGGCAGGCTGGCCCATGTCCACAGAGGGTTGACGGCCTGCCCAAGCCCACGGAGAGCTGGCAGAGCAAGATGACACAACAAAAGGAGACGAGCACACACAGAAGAATACACAGCAAATGGACACAAAGAGCAGACAGCAAGCAAGCAGCAAGGGTGGGGGATAAATAAATAAAATAAATCTTAAAAAAAAAAGGGGAGAGAGGGAGCTGATGTGGCTCAGTGGTTGAGTGCCAGCTTCCCACATGCAAGGTTCCAGGTTCAATCCCTGATCCTGGTACCTAAAAAAAAAGGAGAGAGAGAAACTGAGATATTCCCAGATAAACAAAAGCTGAAGTAGTTCATCATCATTCAGTCAGCCCTATAAGAGATACTAAAAAGAGTTCTGCAGGTTGAAAGGAACAGACAGCAGACAGAATAAAGCCACATGAAGGAAGAACGATGTCCAACGAGGGTAAACGCAGGTATATATATAAATGCCAGAACTATTATATTTTGGTTTGTAACATCACTTTATATTTTGTACAATATCTAAAAGGAAAATACAAGGCAGATGCATAAAATGTAATGGCAGACAAGCAGACACAGAAGAATACACAGAGAATGGACACAGAAAGCAGACAGCAAGCCCAAAACAAGGGCGGGGGGGGGAATATGTAAATAAATCTTTTCTAAAAAATGGAATGGTATTATTAGTGGTTTGGGATTCATAATGTATCAGCACGCAATTTGTGACAAGAACTACAAACGCGAAGGACCAGAGGGGTATGGGGACAGCATGTGTATATTCTGTTGAAGTTAAGTTGGTATTAAAGCAAACACGATTGATAGCAAATTACAACGCTGAATTAAACTACAAAGGAGAATATGCAAGCTCAGAGAAACAGAAATTAAAAGTATAAAATGCCAGGGGTGGAGGTCAGGGAAAATAGGGAGGTAATGCCTAACAGGTGTGGCACTTCTGTCTGGGGAGATGGGAAAGTTTCAGGAATGGAAGGTGGTGAGGGCACCACAATGTTGTGACTGTGACTGATCCCACTAAATGGACTGATGGCAGTGGTTAACATGGAAATTTTATGTTGTACATATGTTTCCACAATTAACAACACAAAAAGAAAGTAAAGAAACAATGACAGTTAAATGAATCTAGCAAAGGAGGAGAAAAAGCTCAAAGGGACATTACTGGACTTACAAAAATACTGGAATATAGATTGCGAACTTTATATCAATGTTCAACTGCATGAACTGGATAATCGCATTTAAGGTGCCTTGTTCTTAGGAAACTTAGATGGCAATGTAGCTTTTAAAAGCATAATGTACACAATCTACACTCATGTTCAGAGAATGTATTGATGGTTATATATAGATGCATACATATATACATACACACATTAAATGATACTACAAATAAGGCAAAAATTTAAAATTGGTGGATCTGGATAACTGGGGGTAGGGGGTAAAGGAGCAAGCTGGAGTTTCCTATATGGGGTTTGCATTAGTTTTTTAACTGTCCTGTAAGTCTGAACATATTTCAAAATGAAAAGTTAAAAATTAAAAATTAAAAAATAAAAATAAAAACAACTCTTTGATATGGGAAAGTTTATGCTATGTTTCCATTAAAAAAAATTAAAAACAAATAAAGAGACAATGACCATTAAATGTAATTCATTTTTCTGGATCTAATATTGGAAGAAAAAATGCCCAAAAAGGTCATTATTGGGACATATGAAAAATTGGAATACAGACTATAAGCTTTATTAACATTAAATTTTTCCAAACTAGGTAACTGTACTTAAGGTAGTTACATAAGTAAATATGCTTGTTCTTAAAAAATGTACATAGAAGTATTATTATGTGTTCAAGGAGTATGATGTATACAAACTACTCACAAAATTTTTGAAAACTGATAGGGATGGACAGATGATAAAGAGAAGAGTAAAGCGAATGTGGCAAATTTTTAAAGTGGTGGATCTGTGTAATGGGAAGAGGGCAGGGGAGTAAGCTGGAGCTCTCTATATGGGTTTTGTATTATATTTGCGACTGTTCTGTAAATTTGAAATTATTTCAAAATCAAAAGTTTAAGGGAGAAAAAAGTCTTCAAAATGTGGATGTCCATGAAGTCAGCAAATTACACTTCCATAGATTTCCTATATTCAACCAATTGTGAATAGAAAAAGCATACAATAATTTTTAAATGCTATATACCTACATTTGAAACTGACTTTATAAAAATATTTCTATTTCAGAAAAAGAAAAATGAAAGACCATTAAGAAGGGAATACTTGAGTGTCAGCTCTGTGTCAGGCACCTTCAACATACATGGTCTAATCAAGGGAAGATGGCATCGGAGTAAGGCCACCCACGAGACAAAATCCTGCCTAGTAAGCTGTTTTAGGAACCCACAAGGCAGGAGGCTTCTGGACACTGATCTGGAGAGAGTGCAACAAAAAGAGGACTGCTCAAGGTAAAACCACGGGTTTCTGGAGCTTGTGGCTGGACCTGCGAGAAGGCTAAGCCCCTCCCTTAAGACAAGTAGCCCCAGCATTCCCCAACCCCACCAGTCACACTACGGCATTCCCAGAACCCCGTGTTTCCAGAACCTGCTATCCCCAAACCTCCGGTTCCTGAACCCACGTTCCCCAAACCTGTGTTTCCTGAACCTGTGTTCCCCAAGCCCCACCAGTCTTGGACAAACTCCGAGAGTGGGCGGGTTCTGGTGACGGGTGCGGAGCGGTCTGACGAGTGCAGGTTCAGTTGTCTGGACACCCCTTTTTGAGCTTTGAGGAGCACGCCAGCTGGCCTGAGGAGAAAGCAGGAAGAGGGGAGAGGCGAATCGGCTGAGGCAGCCTGATTTACCTACTGCCCTGGGATAGAGAAAATTTGTCTGGAGAAAGTAGATTCAGACAATTAACTAGTCCTGTGCAACACATCTAAGGGAGGGGGACAGTAGGAACTGCCTGGCAGGCTTCCAAGGGCATATTTAGGGTTCCTGGCAAGCTGTGGGTGCTCCTTCTCAAACAGACTGAGAGTCATTATTTTCCGTGGTGAGGTGGTTCACCAGGGTCCCATTTGAATCTTGGAGGGGAGATCTCGCATGGGCTTCCTGCTGCCCTGGGAGAGAGGGAAGTGAAGAAGGGAGAAAGGGGGAAGGAAAGATTCCTAATCAGTTTGTTCAATTACAAAGACTCGATCCTGCCCTGGGAAGGGGACTCTTTTTGAGGAGCAGGTCGACCTGGAAAGAGGATTTGGCTCAGTGCAGGAGTTTCAGCCTTGAAGGTGCAAGGTCTCTGGTTCAGTTCCTGGCTCCTCTTAGAGTTGTGACCCATCTGGGATATTAAACACCTAGCTGATACTTTGAGACAGGAAAACACAGACATTATCCCTGTATTGGCATCCCTTGGGGCTCTTATTTTTCCTTTAAAAAAAAAAAAAGGATTGCTTTTATTACATAATTTAACTTAGTTTACTCACTAAAACCCATTTCAAAATCTGCAGTGAAAAAGCTGCTGGGAAACATAAACACCAGCAACATGACAAGCTCCACACAGAGGCAGGCGTAAGAGGGAAGTCTGGTTTTTCTTAATGTTTGGTTGACTCCTTGCTTGAGGGTTTGTGTGGTTTTTTGTGTTTGTTTTCTTGCCTTTCCTTCTTCTTTATCCCCCTCCACCCTTTATTTTTTCTTTCTTTTTTTCTATTAGGTGCTGCGGGCTTGTTTCTTGTTTGCTGTGCTCCTTAGTCCTCAATTTACTCTTTTCTGTGCATACTAATTTTGGCTACCAATGCTATCTCTTTTCCTTCCTACATCTATCTTCCACCTTCAGTTGTTGCTCTTACATTCCACCTCTCTTTGTTTAGCCCCCAATTTTTCTGCCTTTTTATTTCTAACACTTCTGTTTTCTATCTTTTATTAACTCTTTATGTTACTGTCCTTCTTTTCTCTTTCCCTCTCTCATGATCCACTGGCCTGTTAATTCATGCTATATTCTTCTCCATATTCAGTTTCTCATTTCATTGTAGGTACTACACTTTTTTATTCCTATACCTCTATACTGCTTACATGTGTTTAATATTAATTTTCCTAGGTTTTACACGGTTTCTCTGATAATATTTACTATCAATACTATTATTATACTTCTTCTTTTCTTGCCTCTTTTGCTTTCCCTGGCCCTAATTTTTCCCTTCAAGGGGGAACTTAGACAACAACAAAGAAACAATAAAAAGAACAAAGTGTCAAAGACAAAACTTAACACACACACAAAAACAGCACCTTTATAAAACCCGAGAACAGATGGAGATGCTAATCAACTGAACAAACCCATCAAGATAAAATGATGATCAGACAGCAACAAAAATTATAAACCATACCAACAATTAGGAAGACATGGCCCAATCCAACAAACAAGCCAAAAACCAGGAAGAGGAGCAGACATCCAACACTAATCAAAGCTTTCCAAATACCATGGGCCAACTCAGTGAAGTGAAAGAAGAGATTAAGGATGTTAAGAAAACACTTGGAGAGCATACAGAAGAAATTGTAAACATACACAAAAAGATAATAGATACAATGGTGATGAATGGCACAATCCAAGAAATCAAAAATACACTCTCAGCAAATAACAGCAGATTTGAAATGGGAGAGGAAAGAATTAGTGATGTGGAAGACAGTATTCCTGAAATCAAACAGATAGTAGAATTGATAGAGAAACAGACTGAAAAAATCCAGCAAGAACTTATGGATTTGAATGACAGTGCAAAACGCACAAACATACCCATTATAGCATCCCAGAAGGACAAGAGAAAGGAAAGGGGACACTGGAGAAAATAATGGCTCAAATCTATTGAGGGAGATGGATGTACATGTCTAAGAAGCACAGCACACCCCAAACAGTATAAATCCTAACAGGCCTACCCCAAGACATATACTTGTAAAATTATCCAATACTCAAGACAAAGAGAAAATACTGAAGGCAGCAAGAGAAAAGAGAACCACTACATACAAGGGAAGCTCAATAAGATTAAGTCCTGGTTTCTCATCTGAAATCAGGGAGGCAAGAAGGCAGTGGTATGACATAGTCAAGGGACTAAAAGAAAAAAATTTCCAGCCAAGAATACTCTATCCAGCAAAGCTGGCATTCAAAAATGATGGAGAGTTCATAATATTCACAGATAAACAGAAACCATGAGAGTATGCCAATAAGAAACATGCCCTTTGAGAAATGCTAAAGAAAATATGGCTAATGTAAATAATTCTTAGAAAGTAATATCACTAAACTTTAATGGATTAAAACTCACCTGTCAAGAAACACAGACTGGCAAAATGGATAAGGAAATCTGACCCATCTATATGCTGTCTACAAGAAACGCAGGGATTCACAGAGGTTGAAAGTGAAAACAATCTTACAAGCAAACAATAACCAAAAAAGGGCAGGAGTAGCTATACTAATATTGGACAAAATAGACTTTAAATGGAAAACTATTGTGAGAGACAAAGATGGACATTACATATTAGAAAAAGGGTAATCTTTCAAGAAAAAGGAACAATCATAAACATTTATGCACCTAACCAGGACACCTCAAAATACGTGAAGCAAACACTGGAAAAACTAAGTGGAGAAATAGATGACTCTACAATTAAAGTGGGTGACTGTAACACACCATTATCACCATCAGACAAAACATCTCAACAGAGAATCAATAAAGAAACAAAGACTCTGAATAATATATAAGAGGATCTGGACCTAATAGACATATACAAAACATTACACCCAAACACAGTGGGATATACATTCTTTTCAAGTGCACATGGATCATTCTCCAAGACAGACCACATACTAGGCCACAGAGAAAGTCTCAATGAATGCACAAGATTTAAATCTTACAAAATAATTTATTTGACCACAGTGGAATGAAGCTGAAAATGTGCAAGGGCCAGATTAGGCACAAAGATATGGAAGTTAAAAAACATAATCTTAGGCAAACAGTGGGTCAAGGAGGAAATCTCAAAAGAAATCAGTAACTACCTTGAAACCAGTGAAAATGACAGCACAACATATCAAAACTTATGGGATGCAGCAAAAGCTGCACTATAGGGAAATTCATAGCCATAAACTCATACATCAAAAGAGAAGAGCTAAAATTGAAGACTTAACTGCACACTGGGAGGAATTAGTAAAAATAAATAAATAAATAACACCAAAGGAAGAAGAAAGAAGAAAGATCAGAGCAGAACTAAATGAAAGAGAAAATAAGAAAACACAAGAAAAAAATAAAGAGCTGGTTCTTTGAGATCAATAAAATTGACAAACCCTTAACTAGACTAACAAAGAAAAAAAGAGAGAAAGATCCAAATACACAAAATAAGAACTGAGAAAGGGGATATCACCACTGACCTCACAGAAATAAAGACTATCATAAAAGGAGAAACACTGACGAAAGCAGCCTATATTGACGAAAGAAGAAATTGGTGATCTCAACAAACCAATCACAAGTGAAGAGATAGACTCAGTCATTAAAAACTTCCCAACTAAGAAGAGCCCTGACCCAAATGGCTTCACAGGTGAATTCTACCAAACATTCCAGAAAGAACTAACACCAATCTTGCTTAAACTTTTCCAAAAAATCAAAATAGGAGGAACATTTCCTAACTCATTTCTATGATGCCAATGTTACCCTAATACCAAAGCCAAAAAAGACACCACACAAAAAAGGAAAAGTATAGACCAATCTCTCTGATGAACCCTGATGCGAAAATCCTCAACAAAACACTTGCTAATCATATTCAACAACACATCAAACAAATTATACACCATGACCAAGTGGGTTCCATCCCTGGTGTGCAAGGACAGTTCAACATAAGAAAATCAATCAATGTAAAACACCACACAAACATAGTGAAGAGGGAAAATCACATTATCATATCTACAGGTGCAGAAAAAGCATTTGACAAAATACAGCACCCTTTCCTGATAAAAACACTGCAAAAGATAAGAAGAGAAGGAAATTTTCTGAACATGATAAAGTGTATATATGAAAAACCCACAGCTAACATCATTTACAATGGTGAAATCCTAAAATCTTTCCTTCTAGGATCAGGAACAAGACAAGGATGCCCACTATCACCCCTCCCATTTAACACTGTGTTAGAAGTACTTGCTTGAGCACTGAGGCAAGAAACAGATATAAAAGGCATCCAAACTGGAAAGGAAGAAGTTAAAATTTCACTATTTGCAGACGACATGATCCTATACATAGAAAGCCCTGGGAAATCTACAACAAATCTTCTAGAATTTATAAATGAGTTAGTTCAGTAAAGTCACAAGTTATAAGATCAAAGCACAAAAATCTGTAGCATTTCTGTACACCAATAATGAGCAGTCTGAGGAGGAAATAAAGGAAAAAAAAAAACATTTATAATAGTAAATGAAAAAATCAAATACCTAGGAATAAATTGAACTAAAGATATAAAAGTCTTATACACAGAAAACTACACAACACTATTAAAGGAAATCAAAGAAGATTTAAATAAATGGAAGAGTATTTCCTGTTCATGAATAGGAAGACTAAATATCATTAAGATGTCTATCCTACCCAAACTGATCTACAGATTTAATGCAATCCCAATAAAAATCAACACAGCACTTTTTTAATGAACTGGAAAAGCTAACTATGAAATTTATTTGGAAGGCAAAGAGGCCCCAAATAGTCAAAGACACATTGAAAAAGAAAAATAAAATCAGAGGAATTAAACTACCTGACTTTAAAACATACTACAAAGCTACAGTGGTCAAAATGGCATGGTAGGGGGCAAAAGAGGAATTATGTGAGAGTACACGAGGATGAATATAAAACAGCTAATATTACACCAAAAACATATAGGGGACGACAGACTAATAATGAAAACCATAAGACAAAACATAGGATAACTAAAAAATTTAGAAAACTGTACAACCTAAAGTATGGACCACATAGTAAGCACAAATGTTACCTTGTTTGAAAACTATAGTTTCGGAATCTGTACATCAGTTTCAGGAAATATGATATGAATAAGTTAAAAGATTATTGCTGTGGAAGGGAAAAGGTTTTATGGTGGATCTGGGGAAATACTGTATATTGTATATATGAATTTTGGTGATCTAAGACTCTTCTGAAACTGACATTATGTTGGGATTCACTTTACGGGAAGTTTTGGATCACAGAGTGGTTCAACAATGGCAGCGGAGGAATACTGATATGGGATGTTATTGACAGGATATATATGGTTGACAGGGAGTTATACAGGGCATATGCCCAGGGTATATGGTAATGTCTATATATACTCATAGTGGAAACAATTAATAACAACAGCTAGGGGGGTACTGGGCTCCTGGCCGGGGGGTCACTGTTGTGGGCCCTGGGAGAGCAGCGGCAATCCTCCAGGTGCAACGGCAAGAACCAGGAAGGAAGGAGGGCCCAACAGTGGGCTCTTGATACTAATGGCTACACTTTTGAGCCTATGCACCTGCAATAAGAACAAGGCCTAGAGTAGCATTGTGCCTGGGGGTTTCCTCCTGACAGCCTTCATGTTACTCAAATGTGGCCACTCTCACAGCCAAACTCAGCGTGTAGATGTGATGCATTCCCCCCAGCGTGGGACACGACACCCGGGGATGAGCCTCCCTGGCACCGAGGGATCACTACCACATACCAGCTGAAGAAGCAACTAGAAAATGACCTTGAATTAAAGATTCAATGCGGAACAGCAGAATATACCTGTCTACATATAATAACATGACTTCGGGAAGCGGTTTGACCTAATGTAAGGGGGAAATGGAAAGGAGAAATGAGATTATAAGGCTGTGAGTCTCTAAAAAAGAGTCTGGAGGTTGTCAGAAGGAATACCCCTATGTACAACTGAACAGAGTCTAAGAGACAGATAAGGTAGATACAACCCCAGGTATTGGTTCTTTTGAGGGATAAAGAGACCCACGGGTTCTATGGTCATGGCAGAAGGGGTTCACTGCCATGACAGATGGCCCTTCTTTGGAGCTGGTGTTTCTGCGTGATGGAAATGGACTCAGAGGGGATCTCTTTTCACAAGACTTGCATGCTACTTTATTGGAATTGTAGTTGGTGCTGGGTTTAAGATATATGTAGGGGATTTGAATCTCTGGACTGATAATATGACACCCAGGCCCAGAGCCTCAACAGACTTCAGCTCCTACACTTTGACTTATTGGACTTACTCCACTCAGCTAACATCGAGTTGAAGAAGGTCAACCACCACAACATGGAGCCTAGAGTGTCTACAACTAGAAGCAGGAAGAGTGCATCCAGTACCCATGTGCAATCTAAGCCATCACTTGACATAGGTGTGCAATGGACACAACCAATCCAATGTCCACAGAGAAAATGTGGAATGGGTGTGGGAACGGTAGCCATAGGGGCTGCTGGGTGTGGGGAACGGGAGGAAGAGATGAGATGTGGAGGCGTTTTCGGGACGTGGAGTCGTCCTGGATAGTGCTTCACGGACAATTACGGGACACTGTAGATCCCCCCAGGGCCCACTGGATGGAACGTGAGAGAGTCTGGGCTATGATGTGGACCATTGACTATGGGGTGCAGTGATGCTCAGAGATGAACTTACCAGGTGCAATGGATGTATCACGATGATGGGAGAGAGTGTTGCTGTGGGGGGAGTAGGGGGCGGGGGCGGTGGGGTTGAATGGGACCTCATATATTTTTTTAATTGTAATTAAAAATAATAATAATAAATAAATATTAAAAAAAAAAATGGCATGGTATTGGCACAAGGATAGACATACTGACCACAATGAATTGAGAGTTCTGATATAGATCCTTGCATATAAAATCATCTGATATTATATAAGCCCACCAAGTCCACTCAACTGGGAGAGGACAGACTCTTCAACAAATGATGCTTAGAGAAATGGTTATCCATATGCAAAAGAATGAGAGAGGATTATCATCTCTCACCTTATATAAAAATCAACTAAGATGGATCAAAGATCTAAATACAAGAGCCAAGACCATAAAGACCTTGGAAGAAAACGTAGGGAAGCATATACAGGACCTTGTAATAGGAAATGGCTTCATGAACTTCACAGCCAAAGCACAAGCAGTGAAAGAAAAAAAAGATAAACGGGACCTCCTCAAAATTAAAGCCTTCTGCACCTCAAAGGGGTTTATCAAGGAAGTGAAAAGACAGCCACCCAATGGGCGAAAAATATTTGGTAACCATATATCTGATAGGAGCCTAATATCCAGCATATATAAAGAAATCCTATATCTCAAAAATAAAAAGACAAACAACCCATTTAAAAACTGGGCAAGAGATTTGAACAGATGTTTCTCCAAAGAAGAAATACAAATGGTTAAAAACCACATGAAAAGACACTCAACATCACTAGCTATTAGGGAAAATCGAAACAACAATGAGATACCATCTTACACCCGTTAGACTGACAGCTATTAAAAAAACAGAGGACTACCAAGTGTTGGAGAGGATGTGGAGGAATGGGAACCCTCATCCACTGCTGTGGGAATGTAGAAGGATCCAGCCATTCTGGATCCTTGGCAGTTTCTCAAAAAACTAGCTACAGACTTGCCATATGACCCAGCATCTCCACTGCTGGGTATATAACCAGAAGAACTGAAAACAAGGGCACGAACCGATATATGCACACTGATGTTCACAGCGGCATTATTTACAATTGCCAAAAGTTGGAATCAACCCAAATGCCCATCAACAGAAGAATGGATAAACAAAATGTAGTACATACACAAAAGGGAATACTACTCAGCTATAAGAGGGAATACAGTACTAACACATGGGATAACATGGATGAATCTTGAGGACTTTATGTTGAGTGAAGTAAGCCAGGCATTGAAGGATAAATACTACACGACCTCTCTGATAGGAATTAAGCAAAACAAGCTATCTCAGAGAGCTAGAGACTGGAAGATAGGCTTACAGAAACTAGGAGGGTAGAGGAAGGTTGTGAGTCAAGACCCACACGGGCGAAATTTTTAGTAAAGTGGAGTTAAGCAGTTGTGCAGTGCAGGGGTAAGACAGGGGCACAGGGATTCTATTGGGTTGGGCTTCACAGGCTTGACGGGGGATAGGGTTTGGAGGATGGGCCAGATGGTCCAAGGAATTGTGGAGGCTGTTAGGAGGGAACAAGTGAACACAGGAAGTTGTCAGATATGTGATTAAAATTATAATGTTTAGAATATTTAACAAAGAAGGGTTACTGGTATACCGTGTTTGACAGGGACATGTGGCACGGGGTGCACCTGGGGCAGGCTTCTGTGGAGTATGTGAGTGCTCATCATGTCATAGAGTGTTACATCAGTGGGTGGAGAACCATACACTGAGCGGAAAGGTGTTATGCCCCCATCCTGGGGAGGCCTGATGTTCTCAAGCAAAGGGGAGTGTGTCTCTCTCGAGAGCGTGGATGGCTCCCAAGGGGGGAGGACAGACTAGAGTGTCAAGCTCTCAGCATTGTTTCAAGTATCTATGAATCTTGTCCTTCAAGCAGTGAAGCTTGGTTGTCACTGTGGGCCCCAAGGGGAAGGGGAGAGAGGAATAGAACAGATGGAAGAGGGGGTAACTGGGGGCAATGGAAGTATTCTGAATGATCCTGCAATGATGGATACAGGCCATGTTAAATATCACCAAAAATTTATAAAGGTGTATAGTCTAAAATGTAAACCATAATGTAACAAAAAATTTATAAAAGTGTACAGTCTAAAATGTAAACGATAGTGTAAATCATAATGGAACAATGGTTAGTAATTATGTTTCTTTTCTTTTTTTTAAAATTTCTCATCCTCCCCACCCCATTCCCCATGTTGTCTGCTCTCTGTGTCCATTCACTGTGTGTTCTTCGGTGCCTCCTGTATTCTCATTAGGTAGCTCCAGGAACCGATCCTAGGATCTTCCAGAGTGGGAGAAAAAGGCAAGTACTCTCTGGTGCCACCTCTACTCCCTGTTCTGTTACGTTTCTTATTTTCTATCCTCTGTGTCTCTTGTTGTTATCTTGCTGCACCAACTCTCAGCATCAGCTGGCACTCCTGCGCAGGGCGGCTTACCCAGGCTGGGTGGCATTCTGCCACAGGGCAGCATTCCAGCATGGGCCAGCATTCCGTGTGGGCCAGCTCACTGCATGGGCCAGCTTGCCCTCACCAGGAGGTCCTGGTAATCAAACCCTGGACCTCCTATATGTTAGATGGGGGCCCAGTTGGTTGAGCCGCATCCTTTGCCCTATGTTTCAACATCCGTACATGAGCTGCAGCAAATATAACATTCACACGTGAAAAGATCATTGCTGGGGAAGGGGGAAAAGGGTTGTTGGGTATTTGGGAGTTCCCTATATTCTATATGTGACTTTACTGTGACCTAAAACTTTTTTGAAGATGTAATAAAAAAATTAAAAAATAAAAAAAAGATGTAGATACTGAGGAAGAAATGGAGATTGCCCTGCCACTGTACATACAGGGAAACGCCTATTGCAGTGCCGAAAGGCAAATGTCAAAAAAAATTTTATAGTATTTTTCATTTTTTTAATACCCCAATTTATTTTTCACTTTATTTTAGTTTTTCAATATTATTATGTATTCTATTTCTGATCCTTAAACCTATCATTACTATTTCAGTCTCCTATTAATTGAATTTGGCAATATACTGCATTTTTAAAGAAATTTTGGATCACAGAGGGGTTCAGCTATGGCAGGGGAAGAGCATTGCTGTGGGGTGTCATTGATGGGGGATGCATGGGTGGGAGTTCTCCAGGGCATACATATAGGGTATATAGATGTGTTCATATGTTCGTTGGGTATTGACATAGGGGGGTGGAGTTTCACATGACAACTGGGAGAGCGCTGAGTTTCCATACCGAGAAACTGTTGCACTCCCTAATGGGGCAGTAACAATCCCCCAAGTGCAAGGGCAAAGACCAGTGAAGAATGGTGGTCCAATGATGGGCCCTTGATACTGATGACTATGCTTATGAGCCTGTGTGTTTGAAATTTCGACTAGGCCTAGAGCTGCAGGGTGCCTAAGAGTTACCTCCTGAGAGCCTCCATGTTGCTCAAATGTGGCCACTCTCTAAGCCAAATTCAGCATGTAAGTGTGTTATCTTCCCCTTGTCATGGGACATGACTCCAAGGGATAAGCCTCCCTGGTGCCGAGGGATTACTACCAAACATCAGTTGGTGATGCAACCAGAAAAGACCTTGAATGAAAGGGGGAAATGGTAAAGACAAATGAGTTTATATGGCTAAAAGACTTCAAAATAAGTCAGGAGGTCATCAAAGGGATCGCACTTACACACGGACCTCCCATGTGGTAGACAGATGCCCTAACCACTGGGCCAAGTCTGCCGTCTTTTATTTTTTTAATGTAACATTTTTTGTGATCTACATATCTTTTTTTAAAAAAGGCAATTAAATAAAATTTTTTTCAAAAAAAAGAACCTGCCCAGTGAGAATTAGCATGGGGCCTTTATCCTCAATGTCTTCCACCTGGACTCTTGGTGGCCACTTGTCTGTGGTTGAAATTGACCTGGAATTGTCCCCTGGAGAAGATAAGTCACTGCCTCCAGCTGCTCTCCTGACCATCTACACATGGAGGCAATGACCTTCCATTCACTCACATTTTAGTTCCTCCTAAAAACCCTACCTGAACTCAACTCATCAACATTCTGTAGTTTGCAACACAATATTTTCACTTTACATAGATATCAAAGGAAAACCCCAAATACCCTCCCGACCAATACTTATCAAAATCAAGAAATAATATTTATAAAAGTTGGTGTGAAGCAAGCTAGCTTTGTACATCACATGTTAATCCTTCAAAAAATAATAGAATTTTCCCTCTCACCATCAAAAAAAAGAAACAAGAATGGTGGGCAGAAACGGCTGTGGTTTAAGCAATTGAGTTCCCATTTACCACATGGAGGGCCGGGGTTCAATCCTGGGACCTCCTGGTGAAAAAGAAAAAGAAAAAAAGGCATCCAGACCTGCACGGAGAGGTGCAGCCCCCCACAAGGCAGAGCAGCACAACAAAAAAGGTGATAATGCAAAAGACAGATAAAAAAAACAAAAAGTGGGGACCAAAACAGAGAAAAGCAGATAAAATGCTGGGAAATGGGAATTCTCAAATATATGTAATTAACATCCTCAAAAAAGATAAACACCCATGAAATAAAAAATACCAAAAGGAACACTCAGAAAGCAATAAAGCTTTTGAAATTAAAATAAAAACTTAAATATTTTAAATATAATAAAAGAATTAGAAGATAAAGACCAACAACAAGAAAAAGATGGAAAATGGGAAAGTAAAGAAAGAATTTAAGAATTGGCTCAGAAGTTCCAAAAACCCATTAACAGTTGTTTCTTTTCAGAAAGAATCCATTATCAAAAGGGGAAAAAATCACTTAGCGCTGAAGGGCATACATTTTCAGATTGTAAGAGACCATCAAGGGCCCTGCACATTAATTTTTTATAAAGACTCACACTAAGACACACCACTATAAAGTTTCAGAACACCAGAAATAAAGAGATGATTATAAACACTTCAAGAAAGAAAAAACAGGCTCCTTACAAAGGACTGGGAATCAAAGTGACATTAGATTTTTCACAGCAACACTGGGCACCAAAAGACAACAAAGCAATGTATTCAAAACTGTGACAGAAAATAATTTATTCTACGTTGAAAAAGAATTTGCTTCCCAAAAACCATTTCTTAGGGAGCTACAAGGGAGTAAACACCACAGAAAAAAGGGAGAGAATTACTACAGTGATAGTGAAAATTCCACCAGAAAAAGCAGACCAAGAAAGTAACTAGTCAAAATTGGAGCAGGAGGCTACAAGGCATCCAAGGGGAAAAAGAGAAACTGAAAGATGATCCAGCAGTGTGTTTGACTACACTGAAACATGAGTTAACCTTCAGTAGGAGAGTCTGGGGCTGAATAAGTGATGAATACATGGAAAACTAAGAAAATGAACACCAATGTGCATTAATTCTAGATAAAAGAAAAGGATGTTTCAGAAGAAAATGTAATCATAGCTTACACCTGGCTCAGAGATGAGCAATGCTTATGGAATCATAATAATGCAAACCTTGTTCTATAACCATATCTAGAAGATGACAAGGAAAGCACACACTGTTGGGGGGGAGGGCAATGTTAAAAATGAAATCCCTGTCTTTCATACTGTCAAATGATAAATCTAAAATTTGAACAAATCAAGAAATATTGGTACAAGCATGTTATCTGGAAATACAGAAAAACTGCAGAAAAAAATGGGTAAATGTTGACAGTGGTTTATCTGCAGAGCTGTATTCTAGAGGGAAAAGGAACAGGGCTATCCTGTTTATTGGAAGTCTTGTAGAATGATTTGACCTTTTAAACTATGTACATGTGCAATACTTTGATAAAAATTAAATTTAAAACCATATTTTAGAATAATAATTACATAGGAAAGTATTCAGAGTATATGAAGGGGAAATGACATTATATCATATTCCAAATAAAATCAATATTGTATAAAAAACAAACAGGAAGCATATACAACAAAATATTAATCAGTTTTCTCTGGTGTAACAGCATTATTTTCATTTTATTATTTAAGTTTTTCTGTTATTTCTCAAATTTTCTACAACAAATATGCATTATTTTGTACTCTTAAAAGAAATTAATGTAAAAAGTAGAACTCCAAGACCAAAGAAATAAAGCAATTTTCATTCTTGTAAGTCACTTAGGACCCATTGGCATAAAAAGTAAATCTGGGGAACAGATATGGCTCAAGCAGGTAAGTTCTGCCTCCCACATTGGGAGGTCACTAGTTCAGTTCCTGGTGCCTCCTAAAGAAAAGACAAACAATGAACAGACAACAAGCAAGAAATAAATAAATAAACCTGTTGACTTTATAATTACTATAAAACATTGGGGGGATACTCTTAAAATGTGGTAAGAAAACAAAAAATAGCAGGTCCCCAGGTCAGGAAATATTCTGATTTTTTCAATTATGGCTACATGCTTACAGTTCATTAACCTTAAACTTCATACCAAGATTATCTGGTTAAGAGAACAGGCTTCCAATTTCAAAACTCTGGATGGTCACTTTCTAAACTTACAAGTCCAAAAAAATGAAAAAAAGAAGACTGTTTAAAACTTCTAGACTTTCAAACAAGAACTAAAATTAAAAGGGGGAAAAAAAAGCCAAAAACTAGAAGAAATATTTATTCCAATGGTGACACTGTTAAAACGAAAGAAACTGAAGAAAGTACGACCACTACAAAAGCTGAATTTGACCTAGCAATAGTTCTACCCCAAGGTATATCCAACAGAAATGCATATACCAGGCTCAAGACAAATATTAGGAAGCGCATATGATTATTTATAATATCCCCAAACTGTAAACAACCTAAACGCTCAACAGTAGAATGGACAAATACACTAGCGTTTCGCGAAACGTAATAAAACAAACGATATGGATGAATGGAACAAACCCAACGCTAAGCCCAGAAGCCGGACATAAAGCACAGGGTCACAATTCTGCTTTCATCAGCAAAGCGCGAAGCAGGCAAAGCTGCCCTCCTGGTGGAGGTCAGCGCGGCGCGCTGGGGGCGTCCGAGGCCCGAGGGGGGCTGGAAGCACGAGCGTCCAACAAGCGCTCACACTCACACTCCAACAAGCGCCTCTAACGGCAAACACTCGAGGCGAGGAGCAGCCGCCGAGCCCCTGCAGCCACGCGGGCCCTGAGGCGGCCTGAAGCGGCCTGGGGACCACGAGCGGCCCCGCGGGCACGGGCGGGCGAGGGGCTGCCGTGCGGGGGGCACCTCGGCCGGCCTGGCACTGAGGGGGGCGCGGGCCCTGACCAGCCCGCACCGGGCGCCGCGGCCCCCCACAGCGGCCGGCGCTTGAAGGCGGGAACAGCGAGTGCGGGGCGCGGGACAGGAAGGTGGGGGGCGCCCGCCGCCCACCCCCACCGGCTCCTCAGGACGGGGCGCCCGCCGCCCACCCCCACCGGCTCCTCAGGACGGGGCGCCCGCCGGCCACCCCCCACCGGCTCCTCAGCGCGGGGCGCCCGCCGCCCACCCCCCACCGGCTCCTCAGGACGGGGCGCCCGCCGCGCACCCCCACCGGCTCCTCAGGACGGGGCGCCCGCCGCGCACCCCCACCGGCTCCTCAGGACGGGGCGCCCGCCGCCCACCCCCCACCGGCTCCTCAGGACGGGGCGCCCGCCGGCCACCCCCGGCTAACTCCTCAGGACGGGGCGCCCGCCGCCCACCCCCACCGGCTCCTCAGGACGGGGCGCCCGCCGCCCACCCCCGGCTAACTCCTCAGGACGGGGCGCCCGCCGGCCACCCCCACCGGCTCCTCAGCGCGGGGCGCCCGCCGCCCACCCCCACCGGCTCCTCAGGACGGGGCGCCCGCCGCGCACCCCCACCGGCTCCTCAGGACGGGGCGCCCGCCGCCCACCCCCCACCGGCTCCTCAGGACGGGGCGCCCGCCGCCCACCCCCGGCTAACTCCTCAGGACGGGGCGCCCGCCGGCCACCCCCGGCTAACTCCTCAGGACGGGGCGCCCGCCGGCCACCCCCACCGGCTCCTCAGCGCGGGGCGCCCGCCGGCCACCCCCACCGGCTCCTCAGCGCGGGGCGCCCGCCGCCCACCCCCCACCGGCTCCTCAGGACGGGGCGCCCGCCGCGCACCCCCCACCGGCTCCTCAGGACGGGGCGCCCGCCGCCCACCCCCCACCGGCTCCTCAGGACGGGGCGCCCGCCGCCCACCCCCCACCGGCTCCTCAGGACGGGGCGCCCGCCGCCCACCCCCCACCGGCTCCTCAGGACGGGGCGCCCGCCGGCCACCCCCACCGGCTCCTCAGGACGGGGCGCCCGCCGGCCACCCCCGGCTAACTCCTCAGGACGGGGCGCCCGCCGGCCACCCCCGGCTAACTCCTCAGGACGGGGCGCCCGCCGCCCACCCCCCACCGGCTCCTCAGGACGGGGCGCCCGCCGCGCACCCCCCCACCGGCTCCTCAGGACGGGGCGCCCGCCGCCCACCCCCCACCGGCTCCTCAGGACGGGGCGCCCGCCGCCCACCCCCCACCGGCTCCTCAGGACGGGGCGCCCGCCGCCCACCCCCCACCGGCTCCTCAGGACGGGGCGCCCGCCGCCCACCCCCCACCGGCTCCTCAGGACGGGGCGCCCGCCGCCCACCCCCCCACCGGCTCCTCAGGACGGGGCGCCCGCCGCCCACCCCCCACCGGCTCCTCAGGACGGGGCGCCCGCCGCCCACCCCCCACCGGCTCCTCAGGACGGGGCGCCCGCCGCCCACCCCCCACCGGCTCCTCAGGACGGGGCGCCCGCCGCCCACCCCCACCGGCTCCTCAGGACGGGGCGCCCGCCGGCCACCCCCGGCTAACTCCTCAGGACGGGGCGCCCGCCGGCCACCCCCGGCTAACTCCTCAGGACGGGGCGCCCGCCGCCCACCCCCCACCGGCTCCTCAGGACGGGGCGCCCGCCGCGCACCCCCCCACCGGCTCCTCAGGACGGGGCGCCCGCCGCCCACCCCCCACCGGCTCCTCAGGACGGGGCGCCCGCCGCCCACCCCCCACCGGCTCCTCAGGACGGGGCGCCCGCCGGCCACCCCCGGCTAACTCCTCAGGACGGGGCGCCCGCCGCCCACCCCCGGCTAACTCCTCAGGACGGGGCGCCCGCCGCCCACCCCAACCCGCCTCCATGACCGAGGAGGAGCGCGGGCTGCAGCCGACCGCACGCGGCCGCTCCCGGCGGCGGCCCCGGAGTCGTGACCCCAAACAGAACGTGGCGACCCCACACGACGGGCACTACTCAGTGAAGGGCAACTGCGTTCTGATCGTTTTTTCAGGAGGTGCTGGAGGTTGTGGTTGCCGGGGGCTGTGGAAGGAAAACTGGGAAATGACTGCTTAGTGGTGCAGAGTTTCTGTTTGGGGTGATGGAAAGTTCTGGAACTAGAGTGGTGCGGCTGCACAACACTTTAAATGTACTTAATGCCACTGAAGCGTACACTTTAAAACAGTTACGACGTTACAGCTGACAGGATGAATGCACAATTATGCGATTTATGCCACTGACTGTACATCCTGGATAAACTGTATGCTTTATTAATATGTATCAATAAAATCAATTTGTTTAATTTTAAAAACTATGTAGAAAAAAGCCACTAATTATACACTTTGGACAGATCATATGATATGTGAATATATCTCAGTAAAATTGCCTAAGAAATAAATAATTGTGCAAGAATAGCCAGAGATAACCATCTACAGCAGAAGCAGCACAGAAAGACTGAGATGTGAAGAATTTTGTTTTTTTGTTATTACTGAAATAATGAAAGTGCTCTAATAATGACTGAAGTGATGAATGCACAGCACAACTACTTGATTATACCAAATTCCTGATTGTACACTTCGTAAAAGTTGCATGCTTTATTAATATGTACAAATAAAATTGATTTTAAAAAATGGTTATAATGGTGTAGCAGTTTGATATAGTTATGAATTCCAAAAACAGATATGGATTATGTTTGTAAACTGTCCTGTACCTGGGCATGATTAAATTATGATTAGGGCTTTGATCAGACCAGTCGGTAGGGTGCTGAGTCCCCGCCCCTTGGTGGATGGGGACTCACAGATAAAAGACACGGCAAAGTACAGAGTTGGAGTTTTGATGTTGGGTTTTTTGTTTGTTTTTTTGTTTTCCCTCCAAGTTTTTATTTCACAAAGAAACCGGGGCTCGGTCTTTCTTGGTGACAGCCAGGATTGCTCAGCTCCTCTCTCTTCCTCTTGGCCCGGATGTGTGTCCCCACCCTTTTCTTGATGAACTTGAGCGCGTGCTTGTCCTTGGAGACCTCGAGCAGCTCCATGGCACGCTGCTCGTACGGGGTGAAGCCGCACACCTCTCGGATCATGTCTCACATGAACTTGGTGCGCTTGGTGAGGCACCCAAGGCGGCGACTGTGCCTTGGCTTGCTCGTGTTCCTGGTCGCCTTATTGGGTGACCTTGTTGAGGCCCACAGCCATGTAGCGCAGAGGCACGGCTGCTGCCCCTTCGATAGCTGCCGCGGCGGGAGGCTTGATGTTGGGTTTTGATGCTGGAATCTTGAGCTGGAGCCCCAGGAAGTAAGCACACAGAGGAGCTTGGTCATGAGGAAAGAGAGAAGGCCCCAGGAAGAAAAACGAGCTGTTCGCCTAAGAGTCTACAGCTGGTCTAATGGAGAAAACAGAGCAGCTGAGTGCAGAAAGAAATGAACCCCAGGAAGAGAGGAACCCAGGAAGCCTGAACCCTCGCAGACATGGGCAGCCATCCTGCTCCAACACATGGCAAAAAGCCTTTGGTGAGAAGTAACTTACGCTTTATGGCCTGCTAAGTGTACACTTCTACCCCAAATAAATACCCTTTATAAAACCAACTGATTTCTGCTATTTTGCATCGACACCCCTTTGGCTGATTAATACAGCAGATTAAGGGTACTCACCTAAAATGTTGGAAGAATCAGAAGTGATTTCACCAATCAGAACTACAAATTCAATCTGCATCTCTGGAGGAGGTAATTCCAGACTCCAATAGAATATAAGCATTCAAAATGTACTATCTGCATTAATTGGAAAACTGGGTCCACCCACTAACTCAAGTTCAAAGATGCCCACACTCAGTGCAAAACACCTGCTGAATAGTTTGTAACAAATGTTTCACAACAATGCAAAGTGTTGGTGGAGGGGTGATGTATGGGATTCCCGTATGATGTTATGTATATTTATTTTGTAAGTTTACAATCTTCACCATAAACTTATTGTTCCTATGTTCATGTAGGAATGATACACTTCAATAAAAAAAATACATTAAAAAAAAACAAAAACATCTGCTGAGCTCAGGCCAACAAATACAGCCTTGCACATCAGAAAGAAAAGAATATTTCCATCTGTTACTCTTTGGTAAGATGTATTATACCTGTCCACTGCCACTGTGGCATCAATCCTAAAAGTGAATTTAACTTCTACTTACAAAGATCCAACCAAACCAAATAAGCAAATATGCAAATGTACTTCCAAACCCTGTACACAGTCAAGACACCACAGAAGGCCCTCTCACTGACAACTTGTAGGCTAAACCTAGAGACTGGAGTTGTGAAGGTTCTGGCAGAGAATCTAAACAAGCTGTTGATATATAAAGGTCAGCAAACGCCCAAATGCAGATTCTTGTCTCAGTAGTATTAAACAAGTTTTCACTCAGATAATAAAGATCCTAGCCCAAGAGTCCTAAGTGTGCAGTAGTCACAGATTTGCACTTAGTCTCCTTTCTACACCCTACTACATAATTAATACCAGCAATATTCCATCACAACGCATTAGGGGCTTAAGAAACAGCCAACTGAGCAAATCTACAACTAACGTTTCTACAGGCGCTCAGAATTTCCATTCCAATGCAAAACAGAAAAGAACCCTGATTGATCCTGCCATCCAAACAATCAGAAAGAAATCCAAGTCTCCATCATTAATAAAATGGTTAGATAATGTAGAATTTTTTAATTCAAACTTCTGCTACCTTCAACATGATTAAATCGTGAGAAAACAGTAAACAAAGGCAGAAACAACATTTTTAATTCACTTATTGTAGATATCAAGTACTCTTTCAAGGAAGCTTGCTTAAAGAGAAAGGTCCATCAGTTAGAAACATTACCAGCCAGAGCTAAGTGAACATAACTGGAGTAAGCAGGAAAACATTTATCCTTGAGGCAAAGGAATATAATTTCAAGAACTAGGATTTTAACTACATACCAATTTGCACCTAATCCCCAAACAGATTGTTCAGCAGCTGTTACCCTTGTCAAAGTGGTCTCCATTCTCATTTTAACATGTCCCTGGAGGAAAAGACAACTCCCTGAATGCAATCAGCTTTTATAACAATCAACTTTTCCAATAACTGAGCCATGAGCCAATATCCCTAACCCTAAAACCAGCAGCAGCTCCCCCAGTGGTATGGCTCTTTCTATAAATGGCTTAGTGTCTTAGAAAAGAAGGGCCATCCTCAGGCCAAATTAGCCAGAGAGCCTTCTTTCCCTCACCCAGCTGCCAATCTAGGATTCCTTTCTCCCCATCTGGGAAGACCACAGCTCTGCTCCTGCCATCACTTCTGAGCCATCCTCACTGGTGTGTAATTCACTAAACAAGGCAAGTGCTCAGGCTCCAATCACTGTCCATTCATTAGATCCTACCAAAAGCCAGGCACCATCACTCTGCTGTCTCATTTTCCTCTGGAAATACAGACAAATCCTCAGTGACCACTGTTACCAAAACTCAACTGAGGAAGTGTTGTTCTTGCAAAAAGTGCAGTGAAAAAAGGAGAGAAGCACAGAGAGGCTTTTCGTTTGGTTTGGTTTTTAACAACCTCTATACCAGCCCCTACCAGAAATCCCCATTTTTAAAAGACCTCCATGGGCTCTGCCCTTATGCTAGACACATTTTGAAGGACATGAGCCTGAGTTTAGAGGAACATGGCGGCACCCATGAAAAGGAGGCCCCACCCACAGCAGAAGTTCCAGGATCCCTGTGCGAGTTCCCCTCAAACCTGGGTGCCCAACCCACATCAATTCATCTCCTAAACCAGCCTTTCTTGGATTTTTTGAGGCCAGAGAACATTCCACTATATACATTGCAACCCCGTGCACAAAGAGAAACAGTTCCATGAAATCCTATTTGCCACCACCATGTGCAATGCATTCTGCTATTTTCTATTCTTTTCTCTTTCACTGGATAAATGCTGTTAAAAATAAAATAAAATAAAATAAAACCCAGTTTGAAAAACAACGTCCCTTGTTCCCACCCTTTTTTCCTCCCACTCTGTCTTATTTAGGGGAAGGGGGAGGATGGCAAAGAGGAGAACCATCCAAAGCACGGGACTAAGGAGCACCCCTGTTCCCAAAAGGGAGCAGCATCAAGGGGAAAGAGGGGCCTTTAATCAGAGGCACCCCCAATTGAAACTCTGAAAGGGGGACAAGGGAAATGGGGCCCAAAATACAAGGCCTGCCAACAGTAAACGCCTACTGATCAAAAAATGCCCGTTGATCACTAAAGGCACTGGGTTACGCCACAGGAAATTGCCAAGATTGGACTGCGAGGGGCCAGCAGCATCAGGTTAGCCCAGCAGCGCAGCGCACACGTCAAGGGCGTGATGCAGTCGGTCACCACGTGTGCTGGCTGGAGAGCCCGACCAGGCCTCGCCGAGACAAGGCTCCCACAGAAAGAAGTGCTAAACTCCTTTCAAACCATCTGCAATGGAGCTGTGGTGAGACTCTCTGACCGCCCTCTCAAAGCCCCCTACCGTCCCAATCACGCCTGGGAGTCTGGAGGTCTGGGTGGAGGACATATTGGAGTTCTTTGTGTGATTTTTATAGTATTTTTCCAACTGCCCTGTAAGTTTGAAAGTATTTCAAAATAAAAAGTTAAAAAATGAAAAGAAAAAAAAAGGCTACTGATTTTCTATGCAATTGGAATATCTAGTTCATTCTTATTTTTACACTATTACCAAATCTGGAGCCTGAACCTCTGCCCTCCACTTCTGTCAGTCCTATCTTGTTTTCTGAAAGTATGTTCAATCCAAACCAACAGCTCATAATAAGCCCTTAAGGGTAGAGAAGACTCTTGTTAATCCTTGAAAACCCACTTCCTGGCAAAGCCTTGTACTATAAGACAATAAATTGCATCCTGAATTAAAACAAATCTTCTCTAGAAAATCCTTGTCCCATTTCTCCTTGCCTAAAATCCTCTTTTTAGGAGTGACAATGCTATCAACCCTCACTATTTTTCATCTTACCCTACTGGAGTCATTACTAGATCAATGCCACTTTATCCACAAAGGATCTTCCCAATTTATTTCTTCCCATTCCCACCAATAATCTAAATTCTCATTGTACGTATCACCCTTCTGACCCCACTCACTGTGACCATGAGAATTACCTCTTTAAAATTCTTAATCAACCATTAAAATTATTTAACACCATGAGGATCCTGCCGCTTGCTCTACTTCTGAAATTCTTCATTGGCTTTTCCTTAATTAAATGAATTAAATTAAAATCTTCCACATGTCAGATAGCTAACAATGGAATACATCCTAGCTAGGCACTCTCATTTACCATTTACCTCAGCCCACAGCTTCAGTTTCACTTAATTAACATTCACAAGCTCTCTCAGGCCTCCCTGTCCTCCCTCTCAAAGCAGCCCAGGCGACAGGGGGCCCACTCAGACCACTTACATGCTCCTTTATTCTCCTTGCCACCCTCCTCGTATCTCTTATTTCAAGAGCAGCTGAAAACCTATGTACCATTAGGATGGATGTGTAGAGCAGGTGTTTTAAGATACTGCTCAACTCTTTAAAAAGTCATGCCATTGTTAAGACCAGGTAACACGGAGAACTACTCGATAGCAAGTGAAGTGAAAAAGGACACAAAGGGGGCATAAATCGTGTTAGGATTACAGGTGAGGTCCCTTTTTTCCTAGTTTCCCAATTTTTACTGACATCCTCGTAAGACCTTTAAAATAGGGGGTGATGGATATCTGCTCACTATCTTGATTGTGATAATGATTTCACGGATACACACGTCAATATCTACATATTATACACTTTCAGTACATGGCATTTACTGGGTAAGTCTTCTTAAACATCTGACAAATAACATCCACAGGCCTCAGGCACGGGAAGATGGCTTACATGAAAAGGCTGAGAGGTGGGAACCTCAGAGTAATTTGCTCCAGAAAGTAATTCAAACGGTAAAATTTCAAAAGGAAAAAACTAGAAAAGAGGGGAGAAAAATGCTTCTAAAAATAAAAGGTTTTCTCCAGTTTACAGAAGCTTTTCTATTTGAATGGGGAAACATGCCAGATTTTAGAAGCAGAACTTAGGTATCACAGAAAAGACTGATTACTCTAAAATCTAAAAGACAAGAAGCCAACAACTTGCAAGGGACTGGAGGCCTAAAAAGACCTCTGAGAAGAAGGCTTAGAGAAAAGAATGAGATAAAAAAGAAGGCTTTCTTTTTCTGTTTGTTTTATAGGTATATATGCTTCTTGTTCTTAGTTTTTATAAACCATTGCCTTATTTTTTGTATTTTGTCTACAATTAGCAACTTTTTCTAAACTGTTTTTCCCAGTTTTTATTTATTTTGGTTAACAATGATAAAATACTTCTCCCTAAGTGCTATCAGACTAAACGTTAAGTCACCTACATTAACCTGGTGACTGAGAAGAGAAAAACTAAGCAAGTATTTTTTATCATCAACCACAACTCTGTAATTTCTCCTATAAATTCAAAGAACAATGACACATTAACAAATTCCTTCAGAAATATGAAACTTTAAATGCAAAAAGCATCATAAACAAAGAAAGGCCACCAAATTTTCTCATCATTTTGCCTCTAACTGCAAGGATGAGGAACCAAGAAGGAAAGTACCCAGCAGCTGCCCCAGGTGGCAGCCAGGTGGCAGCCCAGGTCAGCACCCCAGCCTGGGGCCTGGAGCGCGGCCAGCTGCATGGAATTGGGTTTCCCTGCTCTCATACAGCATCCATTCCTCGAAGCAGGGGAAAGCAGCAGGTATAAGAGCTGAGCAGCCGTGGTGAACTAAAAATGGGTCTTCATCACAAGCTCTAAAAAATATGACCTCTCTTGTTAAAGCTTAGCTTTAAAAACTAAATTGCAAGTAATCACTTTAAACAAGATAAGGTAAATATGAAATACAGATAAAACTGATTTTCTTAAGTAATTTCTTAGCTAAAATTCTAGTTTTCTTGGCTTATATAAAGCAGTATTTAATAGACAAAAGTGATTTTTAAAAAAAAGAACTTGCTCAGAGATTTGTCAGGAAATGAGATGTTGTCCTACCAATTTTCTTTTTAAAAATTCTTAAGATAAAACTGATCTCTAGCCTTCTTTTCTTCTTATAAAGGAGTGCTGCAAGCTATATCCATCAAACTCCGTAAGCCTGTAAATCTATCAGATCTCCAAAACAATATGAATCTTTACTTTTTTCCACCACAGGACTTCACCGTTTAGACGTTTCCTGAGTTTTCCTGTACGTAACTTAATTTTCCTATTGTCCTTCTTACTGAACAGCACATCCCCCACCATCCACTGGTTCGGATCACGGAAGGGCTAGGGTAGGGACCTAAGCACAACTTGTCCCCAGTCTTTCCCAGGATTTTTCTACCCGAAGAGTAGAAGGAACATACTTTGATGCTCAATTCACGAAAGCTACAAGAATAGGAACCTGGAGAAACCATCAGAAAAGAGATTGGGAGGTCAAAGAATAAGACCACGCAAAGCTAGGAGAGAGAATGGCCGCTCCACCCTGACCCTGTGAGCTCTGTGAGGCCTGCCTACGCTAACGGCGGCCGAGCACCTGTCGACGACTTACAGAACCATCTGGGCTAATCCACAGCAGCCGAAGCAGAGTGCAGTCCCTTCAAGGCTAAAGCCGTGGCGGTTCTCGAACACCACGAACTGCACCTTCATTCCAACTGTGCTGTCACTAGCATCCCTTTCCAGCTTCCCCTCGTGTTCACATGGGCAACAGTGTTAACAGCATTCAGATAAATGCACCAATGCTCTAGAAAGACACTGATGCACGTGAACTGCCAAGGAAACAAGCTGCAGCACCATGCAACAGTTCAAACTGTCATCAGCTGACATACGAGACACTATTCTGAGGAAAAGTAACAGCACTTAATGGCACAGGTATGTGGCATATGCAAGCCATTTAAGAAAGCTGAAGAGAAGTTTTGTGCTCAGTCATTAGGAAGGCCCATCAAAAGAAAACGAACAGGAAATAAAGCTTACAAAACAAAAGGAGGGAAACGGACCTGGCCCAGTGGTTAGGGCGTCCGTCTACCACATGGGAGGTCCACAGTTCAAACCCGGGCCTCCTTGACCCGTGTGGAGCTGGCCCATGCGCAGTGCTGATGCGCGCAAGGAGTGCCCTGCCACGCAGGGGTGTCCCTCGCGTAGGGGAGCCCCACGCGCAAGGAGTGCGCCCCGTAAGGAGAGCCACCCAGCGCAAAAGAAAGTGCAGCCTGCCCAGGAATAGTGCCGCCCACATTTCCCGTGCCGCTGATGACAACAGAAGCGGACAAAGAAACAAGACGCAGCAAAAAGACACAGAGAACAGACAATTGGGGGGGGGGTGTTTAAATAAATAAATAAATCTTTAAAAAAAAAAAAAAAAAAAGGAAGACAGTTTTAGTCCTACAAGTTTTATATTGATATTAGTTATAGTCTAGTGCCCTCTATTATTTTTAGGGTTGACTGTCGGAGGAAAAATTATCATTGGAATACATATTTACCAGTAAGTATAAATGTATAAACCTGCAGGAACATATCACACACACTCATCTGGACATATGATATTTAATATGCCTATTACGGAGCAGATGTGGCTCAAGCAGTTGAGCCTGCTTCCCACATGGGAGGTCCCAGGTTTGATCCTCAGTGCCTCCTAAAAAAACGAAAAAATGAACAACTAGCAAACAAATGAAAAAATCAACTCAGAGGAGCTGATGTGGCTCGGGGGTTGAGCACCAGCTTCCCACATACGTGGTCCTGGGTTTAATCTCTGGCCTTGGTCCTAAAGTTAATTAATTAATTAATTTAAAAGATGCCTATTAGTTAAACAAAAAAAAAAAATAGTAAGTTGTACTTATTATCTGGAGCTCAACGGACAGAACTAGCTGGAAAACAGAAATGTGAGGCTCAGCATCACACAGGTGGTAACCCCAAGGGGCTGAACAGAGGGGTGGAGGAGGAAGAGCCAACAGAGGAGAGAGGAGAGCCACTGCTAGAGGGCAGCAGAAGACCAGCAGATACAGCCAGAGATACGGGGAAGACCAAGCGTGCTAGGGTGATGCAGAAGGGGCAGACAAGAGCTTTCCCCAACCTTCCTTCTAACTGCGGAGGGGGTGGGAAAAATCTGTCAGTACTTAGCACTTACGAATTCTACAAAAAGCATTTAGGGGAAAGCCGCTTCACCTCCAGAGCTGATGATTTTCTAGACTGAAGAAGTAACAGCAGGGAAGCGGATTTGGCCCAGTGGTTAGGGCGTCCGTCTACCACATGGGAGGTCCACGGTTCAAACCCCGGGCCTCCTTGACCCGTGTGGAGCTGGCCCATGTGCAGTGCTGATGCGCGCAAGGAGTGCCCTGCCACACAGGGGTGTCCCCCGCGTAGGGGAGCCCCACGTGCAAGGAGTGTGCCCCGTAAGGAGAGCCGCCCAGCACAAAAGAAAGTGCAGCCTGCCCAGGAATGGTACCGCACACACGGAGAGAAAACACAGCAAATAGCCACAGAGAACAGACAACCAGGGCGGGGGAAGGGGAGAGAAATAAATAAATAAATAAATCTTTTTTTAAAAAAAGAAGTACCAGCACTTGGCTCATCTGACCAGGTGGCCACTGAACCTGGCCGGGTGAAGGGAGGAGCCCACGCAGAAGGAAGTAGAGAGCCAGCCTGCGCCTGCTTTGTCTTCCACCACCCAGTTTACCAAACTAATTAAGCAACTTCATAAACCCAAGAGTGTAGCACTAAACAAAAGCCTTCCTGGGCAGCGACTGCATCAAACAGAATTTAAAAAGCAGTTTAAGGAGCAGAAGCTGGTAGCAAGCCTTCGTCTCCTGACTCCCACCCAGCCTCAGTTGTAGTTCTGGGTGTAATCTGGGACACTAGCCCAGAGCAGCCATTAGTCAACTCTTCTTCAAGTCGACATCTAAACAGTCCCTGCTGCTGCCGCCGCCCGCTGCATGAAACGGACACTCCATGTTCTTGCTGGCTGGCATGAAAACTGTTAACACTCCTGGGAAGTCTTTTAACAGTATGATTCAAGAATTTTTAAAGTTCTTCTACTTCTTCAGAGATTTAATTCTATTTCTGGAAATCTATCAAGGATTTATTGGGCAATTAGGAGGAAAAGATTTTGGGGTTCATGAAAGCACTATTCATTATATCACTTTAAACTTAGTCACTTAAAAGGAGATAAAATTACAGTGAAGTACACAACTAATAAAATTGTGAGCAGTGTTTTTTAAAAGTATAGAAAATGCAAAACATATCAAGGGAACAAAGCAAAAAAATGCACAGACTATAATCATACATTATTATATACAAATGCACAAAAAATAAAAGGTGGGTATTTTGTTGGTGCAACTATGGGCAGATATGAAGACCAATCCTACTACAGACTAAATCTGGTTAAGTAAGATGTGAACATACAAATTCAGGAAAGATCAAGGCCTTGGGTTCTCAAAGCAGAAAGAAAACCTACCAGAATATCTGGAGGGAAGGGAAGTGATGATCAAAGAGGGAAAGATGTATTATTTAAAGAATTGGAAGAGATATAATGTCCAGCAAAAAAAAAAAAAAAAAAAAAGTGCAGTCTACAAAAACCCACCCCTCTGTATCAACTGAAAGTTCAAATAACTCTTTTCTCCCTTTATCTCCCCTTCTATTTCTTTATTCTACATTGCCAATACTACATTTAACTTCAGATTATCCATGTAAAAGACGAGTATGCATTTAGAAAAGACTAAGTAAGGACCACATGATGCAAATGTCAGCTGGCCTGGGACTTTTGGTGGCATCATACTGAATTCTCTATTAACAAATGTACCGTCCTATTTATACTTCTATTAAACTACAAGAAAATAATTTGCATTCTCTGTATACTCAACTAGAATGAACAGCATGAAAAAGTCCAGAATCTGACTGAAAAAGAGAACTAAAATTTTTATATAACTAGCATTAATGTGGATACCTTTATTTATAACTCCAAAATTGTCAGAATATATTAACATTACTTGAAAATGTTTCAAAAAGTAATTTAAAAATATTGCTCCTACCACAAAACAGAAATAAATTCCAAAAGAGGGCCACATGGCGCAGTGTCAGGAGACCAGCTGGGGCTGGGACGAATCTCCGGCAGTCGGCGCACGGTGCAGAAGAAGCTCCTGGACCTGTGCGCCCAGTTTTCTTATCTGGAACATAACATTAGTACTCATCTACAGGGCTGTGACGATTAAAGGAGGCGATTTACCCAAAGTCCTAAGAAGACTGCCTAGATTGTTATTACCTGGGATCCATCACCCATTTGCTATTAAAACTTTTTATTTCTCCCTGCAGATAATAAGCTATCCGATTTTACAACGCAACTGTACAAATCTAACATCTCCAAGAGGTTTTTAAGGATACTGACATCAACAACTGGGCGCCTGCTTTTCAAAAGTAAATTTCAAAATGACAGGCTCTGCCATCGTCAAGTTCTATGTTCGGATTATATAACTTGAATTCTCAAGAAGAAAATTCACTCTATGGAAGTTGCCAATATGTAACAAAACAAAAATACACTTCTCTGACCTGAAATAATGTGGAAACAGATCTATAAACTCTTCCTTGGAATACAAACATTCTAGTGTATTCTCTACACAAGATCAGAAAGACCTCACAGGCCTGAAATATAACAAATTACAAATAGCAAAAAAGCCTTTAAATGCCTCTTTTAAAATAAAACCTCACAAAATAGCTCAAACCACTTCTCTCAGATTACAAAATGAGCATGTGGTGAAAGGGACAGAGAATACAAATTCACTACATCCTATACTGCCTGACAATGTTTGCTGCATAGCAACAAGACTGCAGTCTGAAAGCAGGACAAAATCCCTTTTCTTGATTTGCCAAGTCACAATTAACCCCATTAAGGTTGACAAAGTATGCAAAAGAAATCTGCATAGGCTACTCGTGACATCAGAGGTCTAATGGTGGAAATTCTTAAACTATGAAAATCCTCACCTGACCACAAAGCGTTGGTACACCCTCACTCCCAGTGTTTCTGTGTGCTGGCAAAGAACTGTTAAAGCTCATCTTAAACCACACTTTTTAAAAAGCATCATCTACAAATATTGTTTTTTTAAAAATCCTAGAAACTGGCATACTTGCACATCTTGATTCATAATTTAAAAGAATTAGATCCTTTTCATTTAGATTTTTAATCATAATTTAGAAGAAATGACTATAATTTCCTAATAATTTTAATCCTACTTATAATTTGCTTGAACTACTTTTATGGGTTGTCTATATATATATAGGTAACTAGTAACATTTCACAAAACTTGGGGTTTTGTTTTTTTTTTTGTTTTGTTTAGAAATTCTACTTCATCTAAAGAATGAAAATTGAAAGATTGAAGTTATTCTTCCCAAAACTTTAAATACGTTAATTGTTCAGGGGTTTCTACCTTTATTTCGAGAAAATTAAATGACTGCCAAGCACCACCTAAGAAACAGGTTAAGTACAAATAAGATCAACTACAACAGTGGTTTCTCAACCATTTCAAGAATGAGAAGGTCCTTTAACTTCATGAACAGTTGTTCTACTTTATTAAAGTTGTTTAGTTTATGTTGACTGAGAAAATGAAATTTAAAAGCTCTGAGGGGAGCGATGCGACTCAAGAGGTTGCCCGCCTGCCTCCCACATGGGAGGTCCCCCTCACTCAACTCCTCCCCCCATAACAACAACCTCCTCCATCATCATGAGACATTTCATTGCATTTGGTGAACACATCTCTGAGCACCGCTGCACCTCATGGTCAACGGTCCACACCATAGCCCACACTCTCCCACAGTCCACCCAGTGGGCCATGGGAGGACATACAATGTCCAGCACCAGCCAGGACAACTCCAACCCCCGAAAATGCCCCCACATCACATCTCTTCCTCCCACTCCCTACCCCCAGCAGCCACCATGGCCACTTTCTCCACTCCAATGCCACATTGTCTTCAATTACTGATCACAGTAGTTCATGAATAGAATATCAGTAAATCCACTCTAATCCCTACTCTATTCCTCCATCCTGTGGACTTTGGAATGGTTGTGTCCACTCCACATCTATATCAAGAGGGGGCTTAGATTCCACATGGATGCTGGATGCAATCCTCCTGCTTTCAGCTGTAGGCACTCTTGGCTCCCTGGTGTGGTGGTTGACCTTCTTCACCTCCCTGTTAGCTGGCTGGGGTAAGTCCAATAAACCAGAGTGTAGGAACTGCAAGTCCGTTGAGGCTCAGGGCCTGGCTATCACATGGTCAGTCCAGAGATTCAGGTCTCCTGGGTATACACTAAACCCCAGCACCAACTACAGACCCGGTAAAATTAACAGGAGAGACTTGTGAACAAAGATCACATTTAAGTCCAGCTCCATCACACAGAAACACAAACTCCAAAGTAGGGCCAACTGAGATGGCCCTGAACTCCATCTGCCATGACCATTAAGATACACAGATCACAAAAAAATGCTACATTAAAAAATATAGGGAAACGGACTTTGGCCCAGTGGTTAGGGCGTCCGTCTACCATATGGGAGGTCCGCGGTTCAAACCCCGGGCCTCCTTGACCCGTGTGGAGCTGGCCATGCGCAGTGCTGATGCGCGCAAGGAGTGCCGTGCCACGCAAGGGTGTCCCCCGCGTGGGGGAGCCCCACGCACAAGGAGTGCACCCGTGAGGAAAAGCCACCCAGCGTGAAAAGAAAGAGCAGCCTGCCCAGGAATGGCGCCGCCCACACTTCCCGTGCCGCTGACGACAACAGAGGCGGACAAAGAAACAAGACACAGCAAATAGACACCAAGAACAGACAACCAGGAGAAGGGGGGAAATTAAATAAATAAATAAATCTTTAAAAAATATATATATATATAAGCGGTTCCCCCATACCCCACCCCCCTCACCCCACTCCTCCCACATCAACAACCTCTTTCATCACTGTGGCACATTCATTGCATTCGGTGAACACATTTTAGAGCACTGCTGTAGTTCATGGATCATAGTTTACACTGTAGTTTACACTCTCCCCCCAGTACATTCAGTGGGCTGTGACAGAACAAACAATGTCCAGCATCTGTCCCTGCAATATCACCTAGGACAACTCCAAGACCCAAAAATGCCCCCACATCTCGTCTTCCCTCTCCCTGCCCTCAGCAACTACTGTGGCCACTGTCTCCACATCAGTGCTACAGTTTCTTCCATTACTAGTCACAACAGTTCTATAAGTACAAGGTCTTTACCAGAGTGACCTTGGCCACATCACTGAAGCTTCTACTTTCCTCCACCACAGAGCAGTAAACCAGCAAAGAACAAACACCTCTCCTGGTTTGTGCTCAATCATTCAAGGAACTGCCTCAGCAAAGTGCTTAGTAGCTACTATTTACCAACTCCCTGCTTATTTTACATATGTAAGTAGTCAGCTCATTGGGTCTGCACGCAGTGTGAGCAGAGGTCACCCAAAAGCTGGTCTCCAGATGCCCCAGAGCATCCCCAGGGCCTGGCACCTCATGCAGGGCATGTGTCAGATCTTCTGTTATCAAGCCTCTGGATTACAGAGGAAATTTTACATCAAGTCTTTGGAACACAAGATAATCATGAAAAGATCTTTAAAAACAAGAAATTAAATTTACTGTCAATGAACAATAAATTTAATGAGATACAATTTCTTTGAAAGTCCTTTTTCATCCTTTATATTCAGGTAATTCTAAGTTAAAAATGGGCTTATACTCTCAGGTTTATCAAATGATTTTTTAAATTAGATAAATTGTGAGCTTACGAAAGAGTCATGTATAATGTGCAGAATTCCCACGCATCATCCCTCTACCAAAACCTTACATTGTTAGAACATCTGCTACAGATTATGAAAGAACACAGTCTGGCGACCACCACTAACTGCGCTCCACAGCGTAGCCTTGGTGTGTTTTTGTCCTCACACCCCCTATTATTAACACTATGTATTGGTATTGTACATTTGGTACAGTTCATGAAAGAATGCTGACATTTGTACTGCTAATCACAGTCCATCTTCCACCACAGGGGTCATGGGTTATACAGTCCCAAGCCTTGTACAGTCCATCCAAAGGGGACACTCAATGGCTTTCTTTTATCAGAGTTCTGCAGTCATCACCCCAGTAAACCTTTGAATGTTTTCCTTAGTTCCAAAAAAACCCCATACCCCCTATTGTTGACCCTTGGCATTAATATAGTATCTTCTTTGACACTGATGCAGGAATACTGCAATATTGCTTTTAACTAGTCTGTAAGTTACATTGTTTTCCCCATGCATCACCATATTCTTACCACCTTATAATAGTGATGTACTTTTGTTCTAATTCATAGAACATTCTTGTATTTGTCCTATTAACCACAATTCTATTCACCTCTGGGTTTACTATATTATACAACCCCTACATGATTCTTTCTTTCAATTGACACTTACCTCCCTAGACTACCCCTTCCAGCCACAATCGCATTTATAAACCAGCTGTGTTAGTTCTACTATGATGAGGTGCCATCGACTCTATCCATATCCACTTTTACAGTCAAGATAACTGAAAATCCTACATACATTAACCATCAGTAGCCCTTCTCAGTCCTCATGCTATCATCTGGTAACCTCTAGTCTAGGGTTTAACTCCATGTGTTTATTCGTTTTTAGTTCACATTAGTGAGACCATACAATATTTGTCCATCTGTGTCTGGCTTATTTCACTTAGCACAATGACCTCAAGGTAATCCTGTTACCATGTGTTCCAATTTCTTCTTAGAGCGGCAGCACAGTATTCCATCATGTGTGCTACCCTAGCAGGGCGGGGGGGCAGAGAGAAGCAACCCGCACTCCCTGGCCCTGCCGCGCCCCGGCAAGTGTACAGCACCCACAGCAGGGAAGTGCACACAAGGAGGACGCAGTGCCTGGCTTCTCCCAACCTGGGGGTGTGGATTTATTATTTCTGGAAAACTTTTGGTGTAAAGTCCAAATTTCTTTTAATATATTATATAGACAGATAGGTATACACACTCATGAAATACATATATATACATATATATACATGTGTATATATATATATATATATATATACACACATACCAATATACACACACAAACATACTTTTGGGGGGTTCTAGTTATGTTCCACTGAGAGTCCTTCTTTTCTTCCAGCAATCTTACCTGCTGCTCTGTCCATTTTGTCAGATTCCTGATATTTTTGTTCCCTGTTGTTTAGTAAAGGCACTTTTCCTGGGATGAAATTAAACCCATTGTTTTTTGTGGTTTTTTTAGGTTTTTTTTTTCTTTTGATTACATGCTGAAAATGAAATGGGAGATTTTTGAAATATTAACAGGATAATATGAAGAGCACTTTGGGTTGTGTAGTCAACAGCCATCCATTTCTAAAACACAAGGACAGGGCTGTAAAAAAAGAAATGGAATTTTTTTTAAAATCTCTTGACCATAGATGTGAAGGTCTGCTTCTGAACCATTCATTCAGTTCCACTGGTCTGTATACCTAACTTTTGCCAGCATCATGCTGTTTTTATAACTGTAGCCAGGTAATGTGATTTACAATCCAGAGAGAGTCCAACAACTTTCTTTTTAAGATATTTCTGGCTAATTGGGGTCCCTTACCCTTCTAAATCATTTTGATAATTGTGTTTTCCATTTGTTTAAAAAAAAGCTACTGAATTTTTATTGGGATTGCATTGATTCTGTATTAATTTGGGTAGACATGACATCTTAACGATATTTAGTCTTCCCATCTATGAACATGGAATGTTCTTCCATTTTTTAGATCTTCGATTCTTTTAGCAGTGCATGGTAGTTTTATGAGTACAAGTGTTTTGCATCCTTGGTTAAGTTTATCCCTGAGTTTTTAATTCTTTTATATATACATACTTCTTTATTATAATTTCATTTACTGACCTTCATTTTATTTGTCTATATCTACTTTTTAATACATTTTTATTACAGAAGTTGTGAACATACAAAACAATCATGCACATGTGTAGAATTCCCTATATACCCCTTCACCAATGTACCACACCACTATGGAATATTTGTTAAAGATTGCGAGATGGTATCATCAGACTCTTACCATGATATGATCCATATTGCATATCTGCCATATTTTTTCCATACCACCCCCATTATCAACACAGTACATCTTTGACATAGATGCATGAATATTACTTATTACTGTTAACCACAGTCCACTGGTCACTCCAGTTGTATTTTTCCCATGTGTCTCCACATTCTGCAATAGTGACGTACATTCTCCACACTCTGCAATAGTGACGTACATCTGCTCTAGCTCACAGAAGGACATTCTTGCAACTGTACATTCAACCACAATTCTCATCCACCTCTAGGTTCACTGTGTTATTCAGTCTCTAGATTATTCTCTAGCATTCTTTCGATTGGCATTTACATCCCTAGACTATCCTCTCCAGCCACAATCCCATTTATAAACCAGCTGCTACTCACTATAATGTGTCACCATCAATTCCATCCATTTCCACTTTACAATCACATTAACTAAAACTTTTACATACATTAAGCATCGATAGTTCTTCTCCTCAACCCTCCTCTCATCTCCTAATAATCTATATATTAGGTTTTAACTCCATGCTTTTAATCTTTGTATTTAGCTCATATTAATAAGACCATGCAATATTTGTCCTTTTGTGTCTGGCTTACTTCACTTAACATTACGTCAAGATTCATCCATATTATCATACATGCCCCAATTTCATTTCTTCTTACCATAGCACAGTATTCCATCATATGCATATACCACATTTTGTTTATCCATTCATTGGTTGATGGACACATGGGTTGTTTCCATCTTTGGCAACTGTGAATAATGCTGCTATGAACACCAGTGGGAAGATGTCTGTTCGCGTCACAGTTTTCAGTTCTTCTGGATATATTCCTAGTAGAGGAATTGCGGGATCATATGGAAGCTTGATATTTAGCTTCCTGAGAAAGTGCCAAACCGTCTTCCACGGAGGCTGCACCATTTTACAATCCCATCAACAATGAAGGAGTGTTCCTATTTCCCCCACATTCTCTCAAGCACTTGTCTGTTTTTTTAATAATGCTCATTCTATGAGCGAGGTGATTTCTCACCGTCATTTTTTTTTTTAAAGATTTTTATTTATTTAATTCTCCTCCTCTTCCCCGGTTGTCTGTTTTCTGTGTCTTTTTGCTGCATCTTGTTTCTTTGTCGGCTTCTGTTGTCAGCGGCATGGAAGTGTGGGCGGCGCCATTCCTCGGCAGGCTGCACTTTCCTTCGCGCTGGGCGGCTCTCCTTACCGGGCGCACTCCTTGCGCGTGGGGCTCCCCTACGCGGGGGACACCCCTGCGTGGCACAGCACTCCTTGCGCGCATCAGCACTGCACATGGGCCAGCTGCACACGGGTCAAGGAGGCCCGGGGTTTGAACCGCGGACCTCCCATGTGGTAGACGGACGCCCTAACCACTGGGCCAAAGTCCGTTTTCCCTCACTGTCATTTTGATTTGCATTTCCCTAATAGCTAGTGATATGGAATGCTTTTTTCATGTGTTTTTTTGGCCATTTGTATTTCCTCTTTGGAGAAATGACTATTTAAGTCTTTGGTCCCTTTGTTTTATTGGTTTGCTTGCTCTTTCATCATCGGCTTGTATGATCTCTTTACATAGAATGGAAATCAAATCCATATTGGATATGTGGTTCCCAAACATTTTCTCAGATTGAGTGGGCTTGACTTTTCACCTTCTGGATGAAGTCCCATGAATCACAAAAGTGTTTAAGTTTGAGGAGGTCCCATTTATCCATGTTTTCTTTCATTGCTCATGCTTTCAGTGTAAAGTTTAAGAATCCACCACCTACCACCAGGTCTTTTTTTTTTTTTTAAGATTTATTTATTTATTTCTCCCCCCTCCCCCACCCCCCGTTGTCTGTTCTCTGTGTCTATTTGCTGCGTCTTGTTTCTTTGTCCGTTTCTGTTGTTGTCAGCGGCACGGGAATCTGTGTCTCTTTTTGTTGCGTCATCTTGTGTCAGCTCTCCGTGTGGATGGCACCATTCTTGGGCAGGCTGCACTTTCTTTCGCGCTGGGCGGCTCTCCCTACAGGGCGCACTCCTTGTGCGTGGGGCTCCCCTACGTGGGGGACACCCCTGCGTGGCACAGGGCACTCCTTGCGCGCATCAGCACTGCACATGAGCCAGCTCCACACGGGTCAAGGAGGCCCGGGGACTGAACCTCGGACCTCCCATGTGGTAGACGGACGCCCTAACCACTGGGCCAAGTCCGTTTCCCTACCACCAGGTCTTGAAGATGTTTTCCTACATTTTCTTCTAGGAGCTTTTTGGTTCTAGCTTTTATATTTAGGTATTTGACCCATTTTGAGTTAATTTTTTAATAAGGTGTGAAATAGGGGTCCTCTTTTTTTTCTTTTGGCTATGGATATCCAGTTCTCCCAGCACCATTTGTTGAGTAGACTGTTCTACCCAAACTGGGTGGGTTTGACAGGCTTGTCAAAAATCACTTGATCATAAATGTGAGGGTGTTACTTTAGTTTTTGTTTTTTTTTTTTTAAAGAAGCTTTAGATTACATAAATGTGACATAAAAAAATATAAGGGATTCCCATATGCCCCACTCTCTCCCCCTCCCCATCCCACTGAGAATCTGTTTCTGAACTATCAATTCAGTTCCACTGGTCCAGGTGTCTATTTTCATGCCAGTACCATGCCGTTTTTACTGTAGCTAGGTAATAAAGGTTTAAAGTCCAGAAGTGAGAGTCCTCCAACTTCACTTTTCCTTTGGAAGATGTTTCTAACTATTTGGGGTCCCTTACCCTTCCAAATAAATTTCATAATTGTTTTTTCCATTTGTTTAAAAAATGCTGGTGGAATTTTTATCAGGATTGTATTGAATTTGAATATATATTTGGGTAGAACTGACATCTTGATATTTAGTCTTCCAAACCATGACCAAGGAATGCCTTCCAATTATTTAGGTCTAGTTTTACTTGTTTTAGCAATGCATTGCAGTTTTCTGAATACAATTGCTTTATATCCTTGGTTAAGTTTATTCCTAAATATTTGATTTTTTTTTTTAAGATTTACTTATTTCTCTCCCCTTCCCCCTGTTGTCTGCTCTGTGTTCTTCTGTGTCCACTTGCATTATCCCGCAGCACTGGGAAACTGCATCTCTCTTTGTTGTGTCATCTTGCTGCGTCAGCTCTCCGTGTGTGCGGCGCCACTCCTGGGCAGGCTGCACTTTTTTCACACAGGGCAGCTCTCCTTGCAGGTGGCACTCCTTGTGCGTGGGCACCCCTACGCAGGGGCGTCCCTGCATGGCACAACACTCCTTGCACACGGCAATACTGCATGTGGGCCAGCTCACCACACAGGTCAGGAGGCCCTGGGGATCAAACCCTGGACCCTCCACATGGCAGACACATGCTCTATCAGTAGAGCCACATCTGCTTCCAATATTTGATTCTTTTAGTTGCTACTGTTAATGGAAATTTTTTTCCTGACTTCCTCTTCAGATTGCACATTACAATCGTATAGAACCGCCACTGATTTTTGCGTATTAGTCTTGTATCCTGACACTCTACTGAAATTGTTTATTAGCTCTAGCAAATTTGTTGTAGATTTTTCAGGGCTTTCTAGATACAGGATCATAGCATCTGCAAATAGGTAAAGTTTTACTTCTTCCTTTCCAATTTGGATGCCTTTTATTTCTTTTTCTTGCCTGAATGCTCTAGCTAGAAACTCTAGCACTCTATTGAACAACAGTGGTGATAGTAGGCATCCTTGTCTTATTCTTTATCTTAACAGGAAAGCTTTTAGTCTTTCACCATTGACTACAATATTAGCTGGGGGTTTTTCATCTATGGCCTTTATGATGTTGATAAACTTTCCTTTAATTCCTAATTTTTGTAGTATTTTTATCAAGAAAAGATGCTATATTTTTTTCAAATGCCTTTTCTGCATATTAACAGGATCATGTGGTTTTTTCTTCTTTATTAAAGTGGTATATTATGCTGGCTGATTTTCTTGTGTTGAACTACCTTTGCATGCCTGGGATAAAATCCACTTGATCATGATGAATAATTCTTTTAATATGTTGTTGGATTCAATTAGCAAGTATTTTATTGAGGATTTTTGCATCTGTATTCATTAGGGAAATGGGCCTGTTATTTTCTTTTTTGTAATATCTTCACCTGGCTTTTGTATTAAAGTATTAGGGTGATACTGGCTTCATAGAATGAATTGGTAGTGTCCCTTCCTGTTCAATTTTTTGGAAGAGCTTGAGTAAGAATGATATTAATTCTTCTTTGAATGCTTGGTAGAACTCACCTGTGAAACCATCTGGTCCTAGGCTTTTCATTTTGGGGCACTGTTTGTTGTTTCAATCTCTTTGTTTGTGACTGGTTTATTGAGATCTTCTATTTCTTCCAGGATCAGTGTGGTTGGTTGTATGTTCCTAGGAATTTCTGCTTTCATCTACACTGTCTAATTTGTTGGCACATAGTTTATAGTATCCTCCTATGTCTTTTATTTCTGTGGGGTCAGCAATAATATCCCCATTTTCATTTCTGGTTTTATTCATTTGCATCTTCTTTTTATGTCCATCTAGTTAAGGGTTTGTCAACTGTGTTGACCTTCTCTAAGAACCAACTTTTGGTTTTGTTAACTCTGTTTTTCTGTTCTCAATTTCATTTATTTTTGCTCTGATCTCTGTTATTTTATTCCTTCTGCTTGCTGTGGGCCTAGTTTGCTGTTTTTTTTTAACCTAGTTCTTCCAGCTGTGTAGTTAGGTTCTTGGTTTTAGCTCCTTCTCCTCCCCTCCCCGCAACGGCTCCCTCATCTCAATGTTGTTTTTGCTAGCTGTTTTCTGCTCATTGCCTGTTTTTTCTTTGGGAGGCACCAGGAACCAAATCCGGGACCTCCCACGTGGAAGGTGGGCACTTAACCGCTTGAACCACATCCGTTCCCAGCTCATTGTCTACTCACTGTTTGCTCACTTTTGTTTTGTTTTTGTTTGCCCATTGTCTACCCATTGCTTTTTCTCATCTCCTCATTGTTTGTCTTCTTTACGATGCACTGGGAACTGAACCCAAGACCTCCCACAAGGGAAGTGGGCACTCAACTACTTGAGCCACGTACACACTTCTTTCTTCTTTTTTAATGTAAATAGAGGGCTAAAAATTTCACTGCACCATATAGGTTCTAATTCTCATTCGTCTCAAGATATTTGATTTTTCTTGCAATTTCTTCTTTGACCCACTGATTATTTAAGAGTGTGTTGTTTGATATCTATGTTTGTGAATTATCACCTTTTCTGCCTGGTATTGCCTTCCATCTTTATTCCACTAGGATCAGAGAAAGCGTTTTGAATAATTTCAATCTTTTTAAATTTACTGAGATCTGCTTTGTGACCCAACATATGGTCTATCCTGGAGAAAGATCTATGAGCATTTGAGAAGAATGCATATCCTGCTGTTAAGGGGAGCAATGTTCTGTATTAGGTTTAGTTCATTTGTCCCATTATTCAAGTCCTCAGTCTCTTTACTGATCCTCTGCGCAGGTCCCTACCCAGTGCCGAGAGTGCCCTCAAGCCCCCAGCCACCGCTGTAGACATCCATGTCTCCCTTCGGTTTTGCTAGTGTTTGCCTCGTGTAATCTGGGGCATACTGGTTAGGAGCATTTACATTTATGGTTGTTCTTTACTCCTGGTGAGACGCCCCTTTTATTAATATAGAATGACCTTCCTTACCTCTAATAACAGCTTTGCTTTTAAAGTCTATTTCATCCAATATAAGTATAGCTACTCAGGTTTTGTTTTGTCTTTTGGTTTTTTTTTTTTTTTGAGGTACCGAGGGTCAGGGATAGAACCCAAGGCCTCATATGTGGGAAGCTGGCACTCAACTACTGTGCCACATGGGTTCCTGAGTTGGCTTTTTCATTTGTTTTGCTTGTTGTTGTTGTTGTTTTAGGAGGCACTGGGGACCAAACCTGGGACTACCCACGTAGAAAGCCATATCCGCTCCCTCCAGCCAGTTTTATTTTTATTTTTTTGGTTACTGCATGCATGGAATATCTTTTTCTAGCCTTTTCTCTTCCAATCTATTTGTATCCTTGGGTCTAAGTGAGTCTCTTGCAGACAACATATAGAAAGTTTATATTTTCTTACACGTTCCACCAGGCTGTGTCTTTTGATTGCTGGTTTATTCCATTAACATTCAATGTCATTACTGTAAAGGCAGTTCTTACTTCACCCATTTAAATCTTTGGGTTTTTATCTGTCATATCTTCTTTTCACCACTCTTTTTATACTTTTCTTTTACTGATAAAAACTTCATTTCTAGACTCTCTTCAAAGCTTCTCTCCTGTCTTTTATTTTCAGGTTATAGCACTCCCTTTAGTATTTCCTGCAAAGCTGGTCTCCTGGTTACAAACTCTCTCAGATTCTGTTGATCTGTTACTACTTTAAACTAGCCCTCATTTATGAAAGACAATCTTGCTGACTGAAGATTCCAGGCTGGCAGTTTTTTCTTGAAGTATCTTAAACATATATACCACTGCTTTCTTGCCTCCATGATTTCTGAAAAGAAATCAGCACTTGTTCTTTTGGGACTCCCATGTATGTGATGGGTCTCTTTTAGTACACTGTCCTACTTGGACATAGATATCAATGTCCTTCAATTGGGTTTGGGATTTTTCTATCATTACTTCTTCAAATATTCTTTCTGCCCTTTTCCCTTATCTTCTCCTTCTGGGACACCCATGACACACGTGTTTGCATATTTCTTCTTGTCATTTAGTTCTCTGAGACCCTGTTCAATTTTTTTCCATTCTTTTGCATGTTCACTTTTGGAGGCCCTGTCTTCAAGGTCACTGATCCTTCCTTCTGCATCTTCAAATCTGCTGCTATATGCCTCCAGTGTATTTTTTATTTCATTTGCTGTGATGGTCATCCCCACAAGATCTGCTATTTTTCTACGTATAACTTCACATTCTTCTTTGTGCTGACCCAGTGTCTTTCTGATGTCCTTAGTCTCTTTAACCATCTCACCGAATCTGTTAAGATCTGTTTGAATATGTATGATTAGCTGTCTCAATGCTTTTATGTCATCTGGAGGCTTAGTTTGTTCCTTTGGGCCATATCGCCCCGTTTCTTGGGATGGATTGTAACTTTTTGTTGGTGTCTCAGCATCTGATTCACTATTTGGTTTTGGCCACTTTTCTCTCTTTATCCTAGGGCTTTCTATTTTATTGGCTTTGTGCTACAGTCCTTCTTTGATACTTGGTTCAACTTAATTTGGAACTTCATAGTGGCTCGTGCTTAGCCAATTCGAATTATTCAGCTCTTTTTCATCTGTTTCTTGCCCTTTTCCCTTTCTGGTTGTGGAAAAGGAGTGAGGATGTGGTTGGTACTTATA
Source organism: Dasypus novemcinctus (assembly GCF_030445035.2). Taxonomy (NCBI): domain Eukaryota; kingdom Metazoa; phylum Chordata; class Mammalia; order Cingulata; family Dasypodidae; genus Dasypus; species Dasypus novemcinctus. The sequence goes on from NC_080685.1 coordinate 206,335, forward strand.
AGTTTTGGAGGCTGAAGCTTCCCAAGTTGCCTCAAGAAACGATGAAGCTTCTCCCACCTTTCTCCACTGCCAGGGGTAGGGATATACCTTCAGCTGTGTGCAGTAATCCTAGCCATGGAGGCCAAGTCCATCTATAGTTGCCCAGACAGACTGAAAAAGCTCCATGCCCCTTCTTCCCCTGCCTGTGGTGGGAATGAGCTGCAGGTGTGGGCAGCAAACTGTGTGTGAATCAAAACTGACTGCAGCCACCCAGAAAAACTGATGAAACACCAGCCCCCCTCCGGCCAGGGGCGGAAATGGGACCTCCAGTGCACCCAGCCATCTAATCTGTGTAGTCAAAAGCACCCGTGGTTGCCCAGAGAGCCTGAAGGCCTTATCCCTCCTGCTGGAGGAGTCAGACGTGTCCAGCAGTCTAGTCCATGCACGCTGAAGGCGGCTGCAGTTGCCCAGAGGGGCTGGGAGCACTGTCCCTTCTGCCCATCAGGGGCAGAGATGGAGCCACAGCAGCACCCGATACTCTAGTCCATGCAGGCGAAAGCTCCTGCAGTGGCCGGGAGAGCTGGCTCAGGCCCCCAGCCTCCCCCGAGAGAGGTGGGGCTGTAGCCTAGGCTAGAGCTGCAGTCCAACCTGGGTGGAAGACACTGGTCCCACCTTCAGTGTGACTTTCATCGGCCCCACGTCCCCTCAGGCCGGGGGTTGGGGGGTGGCAGAGTTAAAATGGAGGCTACCGGCTTTTTTCCGACTTAGACAGGTTCAAACTTTAGCTTTCTTAGGACTGGCTTTAGCCAGCTGAATTTACTAATCTGTAGCCGAAGTCAGTGCCTGACCAGCTTTTCCTCCCCCTTTGTGGGACATGGAGCTTCCAACTCCAGCCAGGGAACAGGTCCCAAGGCGGGGGATGGCTCTGGCCTCCGCAGCGTGGCACGCTCTACTAAGGAATCCCACTGCAGATCAGCAGTCTCCTCCTTCCCTTCTTCCAGGGATGTTGCAGGATGCTCTTCTGGTCTCCTGATTCCCCCAGACAGGTGCCTTAGATAGCTCTAGGTGATTAATAACTGCCCTGAAGGACGAGCTGACCCTTGGAGCTCTGTACTCTGCCACATCTTGCCCAGACCTATCAACGGATTTTTAGAATAGAATACATTGTCTTGAAACACTGTTTATCAGTTGTGGTTGTGTTATCAGGCTAGCCCAAAAAAGTTGCCTGGAGACATGTGAGATGAGTGGGGCTGCGCTGCATCTAGTGATGAGACCAGGGATGCCCCCAGAGCACAGGACTGCCTCCCACAACCGAATGACCTGCAACCACATGTCCACCCTGAGGTCCAAAGACCCGAGTTTAGAGGCAGGCGTCAACGTGAGGAAAGCACTGAACTCTTTCAAAACCTGGAGCCTAGACTTTACCTGGCACCTCTCACTATGTAAGGCCTCTTCCTCATATACACAGAATAAATCTGTATCCTGGGGAAGGCCTATGGCCTGGTTATGACTTAATCAGAACTTTTAAAATAAACTGCATTGAGAAGTGTACTAGAGCCTGACCAGGAGGGAGTGGACTGGGCTCTAGGCATCCTACCTCCAACTTTCATTTGTCTAGCACACTGGGACTTTAAAATTTAATTCAAAGAAGGGGCTCCCCTACAATCAAAGGCTGGAAAATACCGATCTTACTCCATCCACAGTGAGTGTAAGTTGATGTAGCTTATTAACCATTGCAAAGCTCTCAGGGCTCCTGGTTCATAGTCAGTGCTCTGAGAATCTCATATCCTCTTTTCATCCCTGTAATTTAGCCAGTAGAAAGAAGGTCTTATTGACAACGTGGACTAGAAATTATGGCAGCATTTGGGAAAATGGGAGGCAAGGGAAGAGCTGATTTGGAGATCATAAAAAATAAACTACCTACATTTCATAACCGTATCCAAAATCTGTACAAGTCTATATACTTACGTTTTCATTTTAAAAACCTTACTAAGTTTATAATTTTTTACAAACTCCAATGGAAAGAACTATAACAGTTACACTGTTAGAGGAAAACAGGATTTTTGGCTGGGTGATAAAGTACTTATTTTAAAGATTTCCAAGCTGAAAAAGCAAAAGAAAATGTACATTCGATGTTACAATTACATATTAAGGCAGCAGACTTGGCCCACTGATTAGGGTGTCTGTCTACCACATGGGAGGTCCACGGTTCAAACCCCAGGCCTCCTTGACCCGCGTGGAGCTGGCCCATGCACAGTGCTGATATGTGCAAGGAGTGCCGTGCCACGCAGGGGTGTCCCCCACGTAGGGGAGCCCCACGTGCAAGGAGAGCCGCCCAGCACGAAAGGAAGTGCAGCCTGCCCAGGAATGGCGCCGCCCACATGGAGAGCTGACACAACAAGATGACGCAACAAAAAGAAAACACAGATTCCCGTGCTGCTGACAACAACAGAAGCGGACAAAGAAGATACAGCAAGCAGACACAGAGAACAGACAACTGGGTCAGGGGAGAGGGGGAAGGGGAGAGAAATAAATAAATCTTTAAAAAAAAAATAATTATACATTAAGTACTTTTACTCACTTATTCATAGCTTTATATCTTTACTACAGTATTAAAACATATTGTATATAATATAAAATTGTTCAAAGTACTGCCCCAAAATACTTTATAAAAACCATGTGCTTATCTAAAGAACTAAAAAGAGAAGGTCCAACAATCAATAATCATGCACTTAAGTTTTTAAATTTATTCAAAAAGTTACTGGAAGTCCTTGTTTTGTACCCAGCATCGTGCAAAGTGCTTAGGAAAATATCTCACAAATAAACTGGGGGAAGTTGACATCTGAATGACAAATGAATTGGACAGTCAACAGATGCTGTGAGCCCAGCATGTGGCCTGGAATGACCACTAAAGACAAACTCAAACAAGAAACTGAAGAAGACAGAACTGAAGAGAGCTCAGAGGCGGCTTTCCAGGCTAGAGGAGAGCGAATTTCCACGGGTGTGCCTGGGGACTTTTGCAGAGAATTCCCATGGGGAGGACTGAAAGGTCCGGCTGGGCAGTCCCGAGGGCCCTAAGGGTCAGGCTAAGACACCTGGACTCACAGGAGTGTGTGCACTGCAGAGTGCTGCTGAGGGAGCCTGCAGAGGGGGTTCAGGAAGAACAGGCTACAGGGACAGGCACTACAACGGGAGGAGAGGGGAGACGTGGGGCGGGACGGGGAGTAGGGGCAGCTCATTCCTAGTGAGGCTGTACTCCAGAAGCTGCCTGCTAACTCAACAGCCACCTCCAATGCTAAAATGTGTTGTTAAAACATTGGAAAATATAGGTATTAAAAGAATTTAATTGGCCCCTTGCCTAGAGGGCCAAAAATTTTTTTTTCAAATTAAAGGTTTTATTAAAAAAGCAAACAAACACATTCAGAAATTTGAACTTCATTTTTTAAAAAGTTATGGTACAATACAAAGAAAACAAAAATATACCAAACCCCATAAATATATTACACACACTGTGGCAAAACTCAAAACAAAGTACTGAGTTACATTAATCTCATTTTGTAGATGAAGAAGCCAAGGTCTGGAACAGCTAGTGAACAGAGGGACAGCTTTAGAATCTGTTACACTTGACTGTCTTTTCCCAAATCGAAAACACCTGGAAAAACATATACACGGGAATAAAAAATGAAAAGATGGCATCTAAAGGGATTTCCTTTAAAATAGAACAAAATAGCACTTTTTTAAAACAATACAAAACACAGGCAGTCTGCTCTTAAAAGGCATAAATGCTCTAGGAAAATTTAAAATATTTGTAGGTGACACTACTTAGAAAGGAATCCATCAAAAATACATGGAATGACCCCATCCCTCATCCTCACTCTTGACAGCCCCTAAAAATGCACACCCTGGGGAGCGGCTGTGGCTCAGCAGCTGACACCTGCTTCCCATGCACGAGGTCCTGGGGTCTGCTGATACTCAGTACCTCCTAAAATATAAAAGTAAAAACAGCACAGCCCTTGAATATGGCTTCGTGCCTCTTCCTCCACGAAACCAAAGCATAAGGGATAGGCTGTGTAAGCACAACTTCACTTATTTATGAGAGATTTCTAAGGACTTCCTACTAGGCCATTTTACTAACTCTGGGGTCAGAAAGCAAGGGGGGCAGAGCTTCAGGCATGGGGAGGGGTCTCGTCTAGATCATGAGCAATGGGAAGCCGCTTAGACGTGAGGCTGAGCTGATCCTACGTGAGCTGGTCCCTGGAAATCAGACTAGATGGGGCAGAGACCAAAGGAAAACACAAGAATCCAGAAAGAGCAGATGTGAAAGTGTAACAAGAGCACCACAGCGGCAAGGCCGAAGGCAGAGGTTCCCTGTCAGACCCCCCAAGCTGCCAGTCCCCCCGGAAGCCACAGCAATCCTAAGGAGAAAATTTCACCAGTGAATGGGCGCTTATAAAGTGTGTCCCGGCCCAAGCATCCCTCCCTAGGTAGCAATAGCCCCCACATCAGCCCATTTCACCCCTGCTCGTCAATTACAAGGCAACACTGGTGCAAATCACCTACAAAGGGTAAAGGCAAGTCTTCCCAACGATGTAGGCCTTTGTGATCGTGCAAAGCACCCCATGAAGATCTGAGGACACCGCAACCCCCACGTCCTACACCCCATCCTGCGGCCGCGACCTCATTTATAAACACTGCAAGACCCTGCTAAGAGGAGGCCCAGTTACACGAGGGTGGAGGGCTGGAATATGCAGAGGAAATGTGGGCACAACACCAAAAAAAGCACAGGAGGCAGAAGAGGGACAGCACCGTGCTGGAGGCAGAAACACACCACGGACCTCGGAGAAAGCACGGCCGGCCGGCTCCAAGTCGTAGGACTTCTGCTTCAAGCCAACCACCTCGTGGTATTTTGGCAAACTAAGACAGTGAATGGGAAGGCGCACGGGGGAGCTTCCTGGGGTCACGAACCTACTCGTGAGTACACAGGCACGCACACGCAGTGAAGTCATCAAGCTGCACACACACTGGTGGTCTGTGCGAACACACACACACAGTGAAGAGCCATCAAGCTGCACACACATGATGATGGTCTGTGCGTACACAGGAACGCACGCACAGTGAAAAGTCACCAAGCTGATGGTTCATGCATTTACACCCTTTTTTAAACACAAGAAATGGTTCTCCTTCCCCCACAGTCACTGGGTCTGAATGTGAAGCCCGGTCCTTCTGTGGTCTAACTGCTGCGACTGTGAAGGTGATGCTAACCCCAAAGGGGACAAAATATCTGGGTCCTCAGAACCGCAGCGAGCCCCTTAGTGTAGCATGCCTGGACCCAGCCTACCACAGAGCCTCAGAAGATGACATACTGCCTTACTAGCAGGAGGAAGCATGACTGATACGATCAGGTAATACCTGGAGGAAGCTAACAAGAATGACTTACTAAGAGGTCAAAAGAAAATCTGTAGGTCAAAGTGAGACCCTTGGGAAAACTGAAGCGCTGCCTTTGATTATTTTGGCAAAAATTACTTGCTTCATATTCATACTGGAAACTCCATCATAACATGAAAGGTAACAGTTTCATGCTCTCTTGTAATTTTGCCAAAAAATTATGTAAAAAAAAGCAATGGTTGATTAATTCTCTTCCATTCTAAGAACTTACCACACAGTTGCAAGCATAACATGAATGTTTTCACAAGTTTCTTTCATTTAATATTAAAGCAAATGAAGCCTTTCTCTCCTCACCCCTGCTATGCACTATTACCTCTGAAATGGTACTTCTATTCTAGGTCAGCTCCTTCCACATGCCTTGTTCTTGTACTTACTATTTGCAGAAAATAAAGACCTATTATATGAAAAAAATCACACAAAAACTAAATTATCCACTCACACATAAACATTTAGGAAATCAAATACAGAGCTTGGTTCACAAAAGTCAACCTTTACAAAATTCCAGGAGTGTGCTGGCTGAAAGCAAGGGCTACAGCACCATCCTGCTGGGTAGAATCCCAGTCCCATGCTTTGCCACTGGGTGCCTCCGGGCAAGGCGCTCGGTCATCTACAGAGCGGGGATAACCAAGCTCCTGCCCTGTAGTTATTACAGGAGTGCTGAATAAATTAATGTGTAAAGTGTTTCAGGCAGAAAGTACTAATTAACTGCCAGCTATTATATTTCAAAAACTCAAAGAAAACTAAGGAATATAAATACCAATACTTTGGAATTCAGATAACCAGCGGCAAAGAAAAAACTTCTTAAAAATACAAGCTTGGGAAGCGGACTTGGCCCAGTGGTTAGGGCGTCCGCCTACCACATGGGAGGTCCATGGTTCAAACCCCAGGCCTCCTTGATCCGTGTGGAGCTGGCCCATGCACAGTGCTGATGCACACAAGAGTGCCCTGCCACGCAGGGGTGTCCCCCGCGTAGGGGAGCCCAATGTGCAAGGAGTGCGCCCCGTAAGGAGAGCCACCCAGTACGAAAGAAAGTGCAGCCTGCCCAGGAATGGCGCCGCACACGCGGAGAGCTGACGCAGCAAGATGACACAACAACAACAAAAAAGAGACACAGATTCCCATGCCACTGACAACAGAAGCGGACAAAAAGAATATGCAGCAAATGGATACAGAGAACAGACAACTGGGGCGGGGGGTGGGGAGGAAGGGGAGAGAAATAAATAAAATAAATCTTAAAAAAAAAAAAAGAATTATATTTAAAAAGAAAAAAATACAAGCTTTAGGGTAGCAGATGTGGCTCGAGCAGTTGGGCACCCACCTCCCACATGGGAGGTCCTGGGTTCAGATCCCAGTGCCTCCTAAAGACCAGTAAACAACAAGTGGGCCAACGAGGTGAGGGAGCCATCTGGGGGGGATGAGAAATAAAAATAAAAATTCAAGCTTTATATCCTTTAAATACAAGCACATGTATTTTAAACAAATTAGGACCAAACATGAGAACAGATTCATTCATAGTAAAAATGAGCTAAATGTTTAAATTTTTTTCCTAGACTCAGAATCTAGAATATAAGGTACCAGTGGCCAGGGCTGGGAATAGGGAGTTAATGCTTAAGTTTACAGGGTTTCTATTTAGGATGATGGAAACATTTTGGTCATAGATGATGGTGATGGTAACAAAGCATTGTGAATGTAATTAACAGCACTGTTACATATTTGAATATGGTTAATGGGAAATTTTAGGTTGTATATATGGTACTAGAATAAAATGTATTTTAAAGTTTAATTTCTAAATATATAAAAATCTTATTTAACAAATGTTAATACAGCCTAATAAATCCTTAAGAATATAAGCAAACACTTACTGGTCAATGACCAAAAGATTTGAGTATAGACAAATCACTTGAGAAAACAAACATCAACATCTGAAGAATATATCCCCCTTCACTAATATTTGTAAATTTAAGTTTCTTTAAGGCACACCTTAATAAAGGTGAAATTAAAAATCTGATTACACAAAGAAAGGAAAAAATGGAAAAAAGTAAAATGGAAAAAAGGGTTAATCTTTCCTCATCCATATTAATCCATTAATTTAACACAATTCTAATTAAAACACCAACAGGTCTGGGTGTGTAATTTTTCTTTTTTATTTCTCTCATATTGTTTTAATTGATAAATGATTCTAAAACTAATCTGAAAAAACATATTTAATGAATAGCAATTAAAATTTTGAAATACAAAAAAATGAACAGTGATATGCCGTCATAACATGAGGTTAGAGGAATCAAAGCTGTGAAACAGGGCATGGATGGAGCTCAAGCGGTTGCGCGCCTGCTTCCCATGTACAAGGCCCCAAGCCATTCTCTAGTACCACCTAAAAACAAAATTAACTCTCATTGGGGAGCGGATATAGCTCAGTGGCTGAGCACCTGCTTCCTGTGTACAAGGTCCTGGGTTCAAACCCAACGCCTCCTAAAAAAAAAAAAAAGAGGCACCAGCACAGAATTAGGCAGATAAATAAAGATCAATGAACCCAGACATAGAACTAAGTATTTATGGGAATCTGGTATATAATGAAAACAGCATTTCAAATCAGTAGGAATAGGATGGATTACTCAATTAATGATACTGATGAGATTAAATGTCTGATATTTAGTTAAATACTAATGTCCCATCTTACGCCAAAATAAATTTCAGGTGACTTAAATTAAACATCAATGAAATCATTGAAGCAATTAAAGAAAATGTAGGTGAATATGTACATAATCTTAGGTTGGGGAAGGCAGGACACCGACACAAAAACCAAAAAAATAAAAACTGACAGATTCGACATAAAATTTTAAAACTATACCAACAACAAAACTAAAGGACAAGCAGGAGAGCAGACGTGGCTCAAGCAGCTGGGTGCCCACCTCCCACAGGGAGATCCCAGTGTCGGTTCCTGGCTCCTCCTGAAGATGACGAGCAAGACCGTGAGCCGACAAAGGGCTGGCACGGCAAGCTGATGCAAGAAGATGTAACAAGCTGATACAATGCAATACGGCAACAAGATGAGGCAAAGAGATGTTATGAGATGACACAAAGAGGAAACACAGGAAGCAAAACAATCAAGGAGCAGAGGTGGTTCAAGCAACTGGGTGCCTCCCTTCCCCATGGGAAGTCCCAGGTTCAGTTCCCAGGCTTCCAAAAAGAAGACAAGTACACAAGGAACAGACACAGAGTAGACAGTAAGTGAAAACGGGGGGGGGGGGGGGGGGGGGGCGGCAGGGAAATAAATAAATCTTAAAAAAAAAATTAAAGGACAAGTGACAAACGTAGAAGCAGATTTGCATCCTGGTCTCCAGTGAATCCCAACTCTCAACATGGCCTTGTGTAGCCTCCTCCCACTCTCACTCTAGGCTTGACCAGGTAATGCTTTGGCCACGGAGACAGCAAACAGGACTGAGCAGGTCTGACTGCACACTGCAACATGCCCTCACAAAGACGCCTGGTCTAGGTTCCCTGAGGACGCAGTCACACGGGGCTGCGTGAGATGATGAGCAGACAGAGGGAAAGGTGGGAGAGAGAGAGGGCGGGGGGCAAAGGAGTCAGAGGGAACGACAGGCACAGGCCAGTAAGCCCAGCCCAGCCCCTAAGCCAAGCCCCACGGCAAACCAGAACCACCTCCCAGCCAGCCCAAAGAGCCGCCCAGAACCACAGAGTTGCTGTTTTTACATACACAGTATCCTAGGTTTTGAGGCAGCTACACAACAATAGATCATTGATAACTGATGAGATTCACCTGCACTATGAAGGGTTAGCAGCCTTTTTTTTTAAAGATTTATTTATTTATTCCACACCCCTCGTCGTTTGCACTCACTGTCTGCTCTCTGTGTCCATTCCCTGTGAGCTCTCTGTGCCTGCTCCTCTTCTCTTTAGGAGGCACTAGAAGCTGAACCTGGGACCTCCCATTTGGGAAAGAAATGTTCCATCTCGAGTCATCTCCACTCCCAGCTTTGTTGTGTCTCTCATTGTGTTTCCTCGTGTGTCTCCTTGATCCATCACCTTGTTGCGTCAGCTCACCACACCAAGCTATCCCACCAGCTCCCTGTCTTGTTCATCTTCTCCGGGAAGCATCAGGAACCATACCGGGACCTCCCATATGGTAGATAGGAGTTCAACCACTTGAGTCACATTGATTTCCCAATAGCCTTATTAAAAACACCATAAACCATGATGAAAAAACCCAAACATTCCACTGGACAAAAGGATAACATACAAGAACAGACAATTCATACAAAAATAGAGACATCCAATAAACACAGGAAGAGCCATTCCACCCTACCAGTAATCGAAGCAACACAAATTTTTTTTTTTTAAAGATTTATTTATTTAATCCCCCCCCCTCCCCTGGTTGTCTGTTCTTGGTGTCTATTTGCTGCGTCTTGTTTCTTTGTCTGCTTTTGTTTCTTTGTCCGCTTCTGTTGTCAGCAGCACGGGAAGTGTGGGCGGCGCCATTTCTGGGCAGGCTGCACTTTCTTTTCACGCTGGGCGGCTTTCCTCACGGGCGCACTCCTTGCGCGTGGGGCTCCCCTACGCGGGGGACACCCCTGCGCGGCAGGGCACTCCTTGCGCGCATCAGCACTGCGCATGGGCCAGCTCCACACGGGTCAAGGAGGCCCGGGGTTTGAACCGGGGACCTCCCATATGGTAGACAGACGCCCTAACCACTGGGCCAAAGTCCGTTTCCCCCGAAGCAACACAAATTAAAACAATGACCACCTCCTGCCTGTCAGGCTGGCAAAGATTAAAACAGCTCATAGTGTTCAGAGTTGCCAGAATGGGGGGAAACTGACACTCATATCCACCAGTGTTAATTTGGTAATGTGTATCAAAACGGGTAAAATCCCCCTTGGTCTGGTCGTTTCATTTCACTTATTATTCACTCAAATATTTACTGCCTACTTACAGAAACCGGTACTAGGAACTACAATGCAGTACAACAAGTCAGCAGGCCCTACTAATCTTGGTCTTATTATTAACTCTCGGGTTTAACTGTAAGAGCAATGGAATGCCACTGAAGGCTTTAGCAGAGGAGTAACAGCATCTGATTACCAGCTTAAGCTCATCCTGCTGGAGCATGGAAACTGGGGCAAGAACGGAAATGAGGAGGCTAACTGCTGCACTGTCAGTGAGATGGACGGACGTAAATGGAGGTACTGGAACTGACAAGTAAGAAAAAGGAAAGAATTAAACATACTCCTTGATTTGACTTCCAGGAACTTATTTTAAATTGTAATCAGACACATGCACACAGATACGTATCCGAAGATGTTCACAGGAGTGTTTTACTTTTTAGACAAAAACCATTTTTTAAAAATCTGAGTCTACCCCTAAAAGATGAATTAACTATTAAGGTCTTCCAAATGAATAAAATACCATGCAGTCACTTAATATTACACAGAGCTGCATTTAATGACAAGAATTGTGCGACTGGCAACCGCTCACTGGTATTTGGGCTTCGCAGCGCTCACCCTCCCATCCTTTCGGTATGAGTTCTGTGTATCAGCTCGGTGTAAAGCAGAACAGGAGAGAAATGTAAAGCAAGAGGAGGAGCTGGAGGTCAGGGCATGGCAGGGCATGGCAGGTCTCTGCCATACAGAGAAGCCTGGGTTCTGTCTCCAAACCTTCTTTAGAAAACAGGAAGATGGCAATTTAAAGCATTAATCCAAGTAACTGTATTAGAAACAATAAATGTAAAGGAAATGAAACGCTCGTCTTACATTATCTGTTCTAATGAATAGATGAAACTAATAATCCAAGGACTGGAAATGGGGAATAACAGAACATAGCTTTCCACAATTTTTTTTTGGAGGGGAGAGCTCTTCTACTGAAATATAATTCCCAAACCATAAAATTCACCATTTTAAAATGTAAAATTCAGTGGTTTTCAGTATATCCACAAGGTTATGCAACCATCACCACTGTCTAATTCCAGAAGATTTTCATCATCCCAAAAAGAAACCCCATACCCATATTCAACAGTCTCTTCTCATTCCCCCTCCACCCCACCCACTCCCAGGGGCCCCGTAACCACTAACCAACTTTCTCACCATGGATTTACCTATTCTGGACACTTTATGTAAATGAAGTCATACAATATGTGGCATTTTGTGTCTGGCACCTTTCACTTGGTATAGTGTTTTTAAGGTTCATCCATCTTTTAGCATGCATCAGCACTTCATTCCTTTTTATGGCCAAGTAATATTCCGTTGTATGGATGTACCAAATTTTATTTATCCATTCATCAGTTGAGGGACATCTGGGTTGTTTCCACTTTTTTTGCTACTATGAATAACGCTGCTGTGAACCACTGCATACAAATTTTTTAATGGATATATGTTTTCATTTCTCTTGGATTTACATGATTAGAAGTGAAATTGCTAGGTCATATAGTAACTTTATGTTTAACTTTTTGAGGAACTGCCAAACTGTTTTCCAAAGCAACTCCACCGTGTGACGTGGTTTCTCACATTCTTAACATAAACTTAAGAAGAGTGGTCAGACTTTTATAAAAGTAGGGGATTTACTGTTATCAAACCCATTTTATGTGCTGTTATTCTAGGGTTTCATATAACTTATTTTTCCCAGCTACACAATGCAAAAATCATCTCCATTTCACAGAAGAAGAAATACAAAACTTAAATTTTTGAAACCTGCTCCAATGTTAATTAGTAAATGTCAAAATCAGAATTCTAACGTAGATTCCAAAGACTGTACTCTTTACCCTGCATCATGCAACCTCTATACTTCTGTATATGCACACTGCTTACACCAAAAAGGATTCTATAGAAAAGGTGCATGTTAATTAAATTAGAATCATAAACCAGAAGCTACCCAATGTCTAGCTATTTCTAGAAGAGGGCTCTTCCATAAATCAACCCCAATTTATCTTTAGTAAATGAGTTCTACACACAGAGTTCCTTTAAACACAACCAATCTATAATTTACCTATTCATTATATAGGTGAGCATCTTCTGCCAAAGTTGTATGCACTGACAAAAAAAAAATGCAGTTATCTTCATTCTCGAATATCATAAGCCACCCAATTATTGGTATCTTAAGCGTTGTTAAGAATTAAAACAAAGCAGTCATTAAATGGAGTAGATATAGATAAGATAAACTAATAGCCGTATAAGCTTGTTGCTCAAAAATATTTGTGATACCCATGAGCAAAGAGACTGTAAAGTACAGAATGATAGCCCTTCTATTAATCCAGGATTTTAATGAGAAAGTCAAGGAAACAGTCTCCTCAAAAGGTCTTATGGTTTAGCCACTCCAGAGCTGTGAGGAGTAAGGAGCAAAGTCCACACCTCTCCATGGTCAAGATGCCGTTTTGCTGGTTTAAGTAAATAGCACTTATTAACATTTACTGTATGTTAAAGACTATATTATCCCCAAAACCGTCTCTAGGCCACTACAAGTGCTCCACAAATGGTGCTTGTCGCTGCTGTTGTGGAATAGATTCTGGAAGAGAGACCACGAACTCCAGCGTTCACACGGCACCAGCCACTGGCAAGCACAGTGAAGGCGCCATGAATACAGAAATGCAGTCCCCACCCTCGAGGGACTCGTGTAACTATAAAACAATGGGGTAAAAGCAGCAGCAAAAAGCACACAGCGTGAATAGAACACGAGGCAGGTTAGCTCGGTGGGATCCCCTTTCTGCTCCTAATCCAGAAAACTTCCTGAGCCACGACTTGGGGAAGCCGCACTGAAGCAAAGCCTCAGCGCAGACTCACCGTAGAACTTTCACTTCCACTCAGTTTTACCCATCAATTTCAAAGAAAGGGAAGAAAAGAGAAAATAAGGAAAAAACAACTTTAAGTTGGCACAGGAGGGTTGAAGTACCCTTTTCCTCCTCCACATCCCCTTAAAAGCAGAGATGACATTTTTCCAGATCTTTCTTACACTCGTAAAGACTGGGTGTGTAAAAGTTACACAATCACTCATATTTAAGTTATGTCTAGGCTAAGTTACCAAAACCATCAGTCTTGTATGTAATTTCTTCTATATCAGGCAAATCAGGCCAACCTGCTGGTTGCTTTGTTTATCCCAACAGGGATAACAACGCATCCAAACCATAAACACTACGTAAAACTTCAGTAAATTTTCTCTATTACTCCACATGCTTATTCAAGATTTATTCACCTAATACATATTTATTAAACGCCCACTATATCCAGACACAAGGCACTGACACACACAAAAAATGAAGATTTGAGTCCTGGTCCTAAAATAAATCTCTTTGGGAAAATCAAACATCCAAGAGCTACCCCAAGTATCAACAGAGACCCACAGGAACAGACCATTGCTATTTGTACCCCTTCATGGTTATCGCCCTGACACAAGCCTGAGAAGTCACAGGACTACCTCCATTTTAACCAGCTTGCTCAATTAATGAGTCAGCTACAAGACTGGCCCTTCTGATGCTTGACTGTACCAACATTCTAAAACGCATATTAAATTCATCATCACAAATGTAGATAAAACCAGAGGTATTTCAAAGACCTGGGATGGAACCATGAACAGGAAGGCTGGACTCAGACCACAGCTGGTAAAAGGAACATTCCAGGAAGTTTCCCACTGTGGCCCTCTCTCCCACCAAGGCAAAAATGTCCTTACAACCTGGAGGTCACTAGCAACTGGAGTATGTGGGCAAAATGTAAGCAGCTGCCATCCACAAACTAGCTAAGGCCCAGCAAGGAAAAGCCAGTTGCCCAAAAGTTTTAAGTAGCTAGTCCAAAACTAGGCCTAGAAACAAGAGGATTATCATGCCTGTATAAAGTTTACAAGTAAACAAAGCACCTCCTGTCTAGTACCATTTGACCCTCACTCCTCAGTACAGAGAACTGTCCCTATTCTTACACAGGGAAAAAAGCTGGATCAGTGAAGCAGTGGGATTAGCTCAAGGTCATTCAGCTATTAGGTGGCTGGGATGAATCCTCACACCCTCCTGCACCCTTTAACGTGAGAAAATGGAGACTTGGCAAAGTCACAGAATAGGGTGGAAACCTGGATTACTTAACTCAGGACCAGGTGTGTCATTCCAAAATCTTCTGAGCTCTTTTTAGCCACTAGCTACATGAAAGTACTTTAGATCAGACAAGCTCCACTACATACACACAAACCCTAACCTACCCCAGTCACCAGAAATCTTGTACTTCTGAAACATTACATAAATGAAAAATAACAGAACCCAAAGCCAGGTGACACGGAAAATACCGGTTTTTCGGGGTCTCAACTCTTCCAATGACTTGCATAACAAAAAGAACTCTTTAATTCTCATCTTAAAACAAAGTATTAACAAGCAATTCTATGTAAAGCACTTTACATGTGTAAACTGCCTTTACTACTGTTTGAGGAATGTAAAGTATTATTCAGCTCTCTTCTGTATAAGGATTATGACATGATATCACAGTGACCAAGCAATTCCTAAAAGTAAAGTCATCTGAGCGCTCTTATCAGAAACATTTAAACTGTAACATATTCATTATGTCCTCTCCAGAATTCTGCCCTGCTGAAGTGGAAATTCTTGCCCAGGCATTCCTATTTTTGGATAGTCTTTTAAACATCAACTATCCCTTAACATAATTAAAAAGATTCATGTTAGTAGGCTAGCAGTTATGTCCTACAGTACTTGAAAGTATCATTGAGGCTAACTCAAATATTAATATAATCTGAGTAGCCCTTCTTTAAGCACCAACGTATTACAAAGGCTTTTACCCTTCTAGCCCCATCTTCACCATGATTCAAGTTTTGCAGTATCAACAGCCTACAAAGAATTACTGCAGACTGTGTGAACAAACTTCAGGTCTGTGCACCACGTTCTGTACTTGTGCTATTGGAAAGCAACAGAGTCCTCCCTCTGTACATTTAGATGAGGAATAGCACAAGAAACGAGCTTAGGCATTACAAGTTACTTTTTATTTAGAAAAGGAACTTTCAAGTGAAGACAATTTGTCTGTGACTGACAGCTATACACAATAGTGGTTATACTTCCCTGAGTATTAAAAACTTTAACTTGTTTTTGGTTCGCAACCTCCGAATTAGACAATTTAACAATTGTTTTTGTTTAAAAGTATCCCACTTTAACTGTTTTATATTTCCTAATGCTGACATGTTTGCCCAAAGATTGGAAAAAACTGATAACTTCTGGCCTGCAAGTCCCCTAAAGAATTAAATCTCTACAGCAGAACTCAACAATATACAGTATTAAAAGATAAAATATGTATTTTATTATAGTTCTGAGTTTTCAAGGACCTCAGTAACTTGATTTTTTAAAATGTTCAAACACTACTCGTTTTTCAAATTGTATTTTATAAAGATTAATTATGTTTTTTGGTTTGTATGCCACAATGAAATTTTAAACTGATGCATTACATTTGAAAATGAGTTGTATGAAATCACCAAGGAAAAGTGGTCACTTAGCCACGGAATTAGGCAAATTTTTAAGGCCATCGTAAACCTCTGGAACTTGGAATCACAGAAAAAAAATAATTCAAACTCAAGAGTAAGCTTAATTGAAAACTCAATACAGATACATTAAAAAATATTAAAAAGCAAAATGCAAAAGTGTTTAACTTTGATAGAAAAAACACGGAAACTAAAGTTTAAGATGGAAACTACTTAAATTGAGAAAGAATTCCAATGACACGGCGTTTTCCTGTCAAAGCAATTTGTGGATTGTATCGCTGAAATCCCACAGTATTACATTATAAAGGTCTTGGCAAAGGATGGCCATTAATCTTTAACACAAAGGAGATTCAAATCCAAAAGAACTGTAAGTCTATCTCTTCCAAGGGAGAGAAATAGAGTAATTTACTTTATTCCCAATTGTCTACCCTAAAAGGGAGGTCTACAAGGATGATACCGCAGAACGGACCGCATTCAGCCTAGCAGGTCCCTCTCCTCACCAAGTCTTGCACCAATCCGAAAAGAGGTGGTTATGGACACAAAACAGGCTTAGAAAGGCTGAAAAAAATCTCCAATGAATGACACACTACATCATGGTTTATTCTCTCACACAATTGGAGAAACAAAAAAGAAAATATCACACCATATGTTCCATCGTTGCAATTAAAAATACATTTTACGACAGTACATTCAATTCCTTCCTTTGGGGCTGAAAACATAATTTAGCTTCTGTTTTATTGATTACACAGAGGAAGGGGGAAAAGGCAGCTGCTGCAATGCAACACAGGCTGCTACAGAGGAAGGGGGAAAAGGGCTTTCCAAACAAATTCCACCCCTCCCGCTCGCTTACACACCCCAACAACTTTACTTAGTTGTCCCCCCCCAAATTAAACTGATTCTTTCCCTTTCCCCACCACCGTAAAATTTCACCATTCATAGATCCGTCACCCACCCCTGCCAAAGCACTTTATCACCCGAAGAGATTTCAGATGTCAAACTTTTCTTCTTTGTTAAAAAATACTAAGCACGAGCGTTGTAACGCAAAGCGCCTGAAATCTGTCCGTCTGCGCCCGTTTCCCAGCAACATGCGCGCTCGGGCTCTCCCGGGCCTCCCGCTCCCGGGTTTCGCTCGCTAAGGCCGGGCGGAGGGAGCCCACAGGAAATTTAATCTAGGAATGGGGATCCTGGCGGAAAGACGAGGCTCCGAGGGGGCCGAGGGCCGGCGGCGCGAGCCCCCCAGTCCGTGGGGGCGGGGAGGGCCGCGGGAAGAGGAGGAACGAGGGACAAAGGGCGGGGGCGGGGGCTCCGCGCCGCAGGCCCGCGGGGGGCGCCGGGCGGGTCCGCGCGGCGGGGGTCGCGGCGCCCGCGGCACAAAGGCCGGCCCCGCGCGCGCCCCTCACCTCATGGTGCCGGCGGCCCGGGGCTCCCCGCAGCCGGGGGCGAGGCGCCGAGCCGAGGGTCTTCTCCCCGCGGCGGGGGCGCCGCTCCGGGGCGGGGCGCGGGCGTCGGCTCCTCCTCCGGGGGCGAGGGGCTACACCATGTCCCCGCACCAAGCCGAGGCGCCGCGGTGCGCGACAGCACGCTGGGCGCGGCCTCCCCCGCGCGCGCCGCTCCGCTCGCCGCGCCCTCGCCGCAGGCTGTCCGCCGGGCCGCCGCCCGCAGGCCGTGTGCAGCGCCGCGAGCCGCGGGCCGCCTCGGGCGGGGGGCGGGGCGGGGGGCGGGGCGGGCGCCCAGCACGCAGGCGCCGCCCTCCGCCCGCCTCCCGGGGGCGCGGGGCGCGGAGGGCCCGCCCCCGCGCGGAGCTCCTCGCGGGGACGGCCTGGGCCTGAGGCGGGGGCTCCGGCCTGCCCGGCGCGCGGAGGCCGCGGCTCCCGGCCCCTCGGGACGCGGGACGCCGGCGCGGGGGGCGGCGGGGCGCGCGGGGGGCGGCGGGGCGCGCGGGGGGCGGCGGGGCGGGGTGGAATGTGAACTGCGGGGGTCGCTGCTCGCGGCGCCGCTGCCCCCGCCCAGGGCGGGAGTCCCGCGGGCCGCGGGGGGCGGCGGGCGGCGGGGGAGACGCGACCTGACGGCGCTTCTAAATCCTGCACCTTCACTTGGTCTTTTAAAAGGTGGGTTTAAGACCCTGGCAACGCGAACTCGTGCAAAGTTCACCGAGCAGGGGTCATCGAGGCCGGAAATTTACAGTTGGGGGGGGTTCGGCGACCAAAACCAAATCCAATAGACTGAAATGTAAAGCGGGCACACTTCAGCCCTCCTCTAGTCTTTCTTCGACATAAACGAGGACGGGCTGGAGAAGATGCTGCTGAGGACTGCCTCTTGCTGAGGCTTTCATCCAAAATGGAGGCCGGCCCCGCGCCGTCGCGCGCGGCGTCTGTGGTAACGCGGGCCCCGCTCAGACTCCGGCCTGAGGCCGCGTGTCCACTCCTCATGTGGCCCCTCCTCGGGGCCTGAGGCCGCGTGTCCACTCCTCATGTGGCCCCTCCTCGGGGCCTGAGGCCGCGTGTCCACTCCTCATGTGGCCCCTCCTCGGGGCCTGAGGCCGCGTGTCCACTCCTCATGTGGCCCCTCCTCGGGGCCTGAGGCCGCGTGTCCACTCCTCATGTGGCCCCTCCTCGGGGCCTGAGGCCGCGTGTCCACTCCTCATGTGGCCCCTCCTCGGGGCCTGAGGCCGCGTGTCCACTCCTCATGTGGCCCCTCCTCGGGGCCTGAGGCCGCGTGTCCACTCCTCATGTGGCCCCTCCTCGGGGCCTGAGGCCGCGTGTCCACTCCTCATGTGGCCCCTCCTCGGGGCCTGAGGCCGCGTGTCCACTCCTCATGTGGCCCCTCCTCGGGGCCTGAGGCCGCGTGTCCACTCCTCATGTGGCCCCTCCTCGGGGCCTGAGGCCGCGTGTCCACTCCTCATGTGGCCCCTCCTCGGGGCCTGGCGCGCCGTGGCAGCGCTCGCCCGGTGTTCGCTGCAGACGGCCTCCCGGGTCCGGAGCTCGGTGCTGACTCCACCGCTTTCTGGAGTCGGCAGCCTCGGACCCCACCCCTGTGGCCGCGCGACCCGGAGCCTCGCAGGGCCAGGCTGCGGGGTGCCCGGGCTGCGGGGTGCCCGGGCTGCGGGGTGCCCGGGCTGCGGGGTGCGGGGAGGACGGTAACGTCCGCCCACGGTCCTAATTGCAGCTTGCCGTCACAGAGAGCCTTTTATTCAAAGTTCTCCAAGCCCTGGAGAGAAGACACCTCCCAGTCAAATGTCCTTTTTGCCGTATTAAAAGTAAAGGCAAGAAATTATAGAGCTCAGGTAACTTGATGAGTTAGTGCCTATGATTTTAATTCATAACGAGCAACTTGTTCATTGTCTTAACATCAGTTACTCACTGTAGGTTAAAACATATGCACTTCAGATACTGTCCTCCAAAACTAACCAAAAAACATTTGCTGTGGGAAAGTATTAATAAGACATTTTGGACCATCTCAAAAAAGTACTAATAAGACATAATCAACCACAAAGAAGTCACACCAATTTGCCTTGGTCCATTCATAGCAAAACAGTAAATCTAGCAGAGTTTAGGTTTCACAGAAAACTACAAAGGGCCAAAAGGGGTGGAGATTTTGCTGTAATGACTCAAACTATCTCCTGCCAGAGACAAGAGGCAAGGATAAAAATTCCTTACAGATGACTCCATAACCTACTTCTCATTCCTGAAATTAATCCATCCTGCGCTAAATAAGTGCTATATCACATCAGCTTTATCCTAACAGCAAATGTTCCAATGGTATGGGCACCAAATTAAGCAATCCAAGTGGAAAATGCTGTTCTTATTTTCTGTGTTTATTAGAAACATACCAGCCAAGAATTTTGGCTGCCTCCAGCCATTTCCATCCTCTCTGAGGGCAGTCTGCCAGCTCACAAGGTGATCACACCATTGCCTTTGGGTTCAGGTACTGCGATGGGTGGCCTGGCCTCCAAAGGTCATTCTGGGGAAGGGCAATTTGTTGGCTGTGACAAAATGTTATTGCTTCTTGTTCATATTTGGTTAACAATCAAAGAGGGCAAAAGGGAAATGTCAGCTAGAAAATGAAAGACTAATTCTAGTTACAAAGGAAACTTTGTGGAATGTGTTACCATTCTAGAATAAAAGAATTTTAGAGATGGAAAGAATCCTAACAATCAAGTCCAACCCACTTATTTCTCAAAATAGGAAAGCGAGGCTCAGAGAGGTCAATTAACTTGCTCATGTCCACATAGTCCCTTTATGGTAAAACTGGAACTTAAACCCAAGAGTTCCAATTCTTAGTTCATTCACCTCATCACACCACCTTCGTCTGGCATAAGTAAGAGTGAGTTAAAGCAGTAAAAATTAAAGCAGACTCTACTCTTCAGAACCCTGTTTAAAAACTAGCCGAGACTCTCTTGGCTCAATGAATTCTTCTCTCATTATGATTATCCAGCCCATAGTCCAATGCCTGCCCCATGCAGAAACGTGGATGTTTGTAAGGTGAATAAAGGAATGAGTGAATAAACTAAGATGAAAAAATATTCACCAAAAGAAACTTAGTCTCTTAACACCAAGTACATGGACCTCAACCGTGCCTTGCAAAACTCTACCCCAGCTCAGGACACAGGGAGGTCTGCTTCACAGCCTCTGAGTACAGCCCCTCAAGCTGGTGTATCGGCCTGTTGTCAGGTGCCCAGGCATAGGGGAACAAAGCAGGCTTCTGCTGGAGAGGATGGTTGCAGGATGCTGTCAGTCTGGCTCTGGGGAGGCTCTCTCAGAACATGCCTTACATGATCCACCTGGTAGCAGCAGTGTAGACTGGTCCTCCATGGACGGGCATGGAGAGGAGACACTACTACTGCCTGATAGCAGCAGTGAGGACTTGTACTCCAGGGACAGGCACAGAGAAGAGGCACAACTACTGCTACTCAGCCCTCAGGAAATGGTGGTCTCCTGCAGCACTTTGACATGGTTATAAACTCCAAAAATGGATACTGGGTTATGTTTGTAATCTGATCTGTACCTGGGCATGATCAAGTTATGATTAGGGCTTTGATTGGGCCACATCATTAGGGCATTGATTCCCCACCCCTTAATGGGTGGAGCCTCAGAGATAAAAGGCATGGCAAAAGACAGAGTTGAGGGTTCTTAATGTTGGAGCTTTGATGTTGGAGTTTGAGGCTGAAGTCTTAAGGTGGAGTCCCAGGGAAAGAGACAGAGCCGTTCACTTTAGCCTACAGCTGACCTTGTGGAGAGAGACAAAACCTAGAGAGACTCAGAGTCTACAGCTGACCTTGTGGAGGAAACAGAGGAGCTGAGCCCAGAGGAACCCAGGGAGCCTGAACCCTCACAGACATCAGCAGCCATCTTGCTCCAACACGTGGAAATAGACTTTGGTGAGGGAAGTAACTTGTGCTTTATGGCCTGGCTCCTACCCCAAATAAATAGCCTTTATAGAAACCAATCAATTTCTGGTATTTTGCATCAGCATCCCTTTGGCTGACTAATAGAGAATTTGATACCAGGAGTGGGGTAGTGCTTTTGCAATTACCAAAATGCTGGAACAGTTTTGTAAAAGGGTAAATGGTATTTTTTGGAGGAATTGTGAAATGCTTGGAAGAAAGACCTACAGTGCTTTGAAGGGACTGTTGATAGCAATATGGATGCGAAAGAGTTTTTATGAAGCCTTAGAAGTAAATGATGAAACTATTATTGAAACTGGAAGAAAGACAATCCATGTTTTAAAGCTGCCAAGAAATTAGCAAGATTAACTCCTGGTGTTTTATGGAAGGCAGAATTTGAAAATGGAGAGCCTGGGCATTTAGCTGAAGAAATTTCCAAAGGAAACCCAGAGAATGCAGCTTGTCTTCTCCTTGCAGCTTATAGCAAAATGCTAGATGCAAGAGATATACTGAGGACTGGACTGTCAGGCACAAAGAAAATAGAAACTAATTCTAGAAATTCCAAGCCTCTGGAAAGCAAGCTTCCAGAAGAAAGTGCCCCATTGGAGGACTTAATTAAACTTGGAACTTGTAAATTAAGATTGAAAATGCAGTTATCTCAGAAAGACTTGTGGAAAGTCTTACTGTCTGATGACTTGGACCCCTGCTTCTTGCATGCTAAACCAGCAAGGTTTTTGAGAGAGCAGTATGAACAAAACCACTGACTAAAAAGCACGTGGAAAGGAGAGATTGAAGGAGAAACAGCTTTAAGAGGAAAACCATGGAAGCTGAGATCTGGAATTAAAACATCACCTTGGGCCAAGAGAGGAACCCCACCCATGTGTACAGAGGGGAAGAGTTTGCACCAGTAGTTGAAGATGGTAGATGTTCCCACCCTCTGTTCTGGGAGAGTTTTGTCAACCCCAGAGTACAGAGAGGGTGGAGCACATCCCCAAGGATTATGGTAGTTAAGGTCAGCACCCCGCAGGCCTGGGAGGGGTGGACCTGTCCCCCATGGATTAGGAAGGCCAGGTGGTCAACTCGTTGCTCTGAGAGGGTTGAGCCTGCATGCCAAAGGTTAGGGAAGGCCAAGTGGTCAACTTGTTGCTCTGAGTGGGTTGAGCCAAAGGTTAGGGGGAATGTTGTCTTCATGTCACTGTACTAAGGGGATTAAGACTCTAACGTAAAGATTGGGTAAGATGTGGCAAAATCACCCCTACACTCTTGGAGGGTGAGGTCTGGAGCTTGTTCAACACCCAGATGCTTGTTGAGGGTGAAACCAAGAAAATGGCCGTTGGACAAGCACGTGGAAAGGGTGGGCTCCCATAAGGCAGGAAGAAGAAACCATCATCTTAAGAATGACTCTCAGATTGAAATTGAATGGAGGATGCCTTGCAGGTTTACTGAACTGTAGAGGACCCATGACTCATGTTTCCCTCCCAGTTTCTCCTTATTGTAATGAAAATGTTTATCCTTTGTCTGTCCATTTGTGTATTGAAAACAGATAAATTGTTTTGTAAGTTTCAGAGATCTATAGCAAACAGAACTTTGCCCCAAGGCAAACTGTATTTCTTTAAATTGATTGTGATATGATTTAGTACTTGCATTGTTACTGATTTGAAGTTTTTTTGAATATTGTAATGTCTTTTTGGAATTCAAAGGGTGGAGTGTAGCAGTTTGACATAGTTATGAATTCCAAAAATAGATATTGGGTTATGTTTGTAATCTGATCTGTATTTGGGCATGATCACGTTATGATTAGGGCTTTGATTGGGCCACGTCATTAGGGCATTGATTCCCCACCCTTTGGTGGGTAGGGACTCACAGTTAAAAGGCATGGCAAAGGACAGAGGTGAGGGTTCTTAATGTTGGAGTTTTTTTTTTTAAAGATTTATTTTTATTTATTTCCCTTCCCCCCACCCCCAGTTGTCTGCTCTCTGTGTCCATTTGTTGTGTCTTCTTCTGTGACCGTTTCTATCCTTATCAGCGGCACTGGGAATCTGTGTTTCATTTTGTTGCATCATCTTCTGGTGTCAGCTCTCCGTGTGTGCAGCGCCATTCCTGTGCAGGCTGCACTTTCTTTCATGCTGGGCGGCTCTCCTTATGGGGTGCACTCCTTGCGTGTGGGGCTCCCCTATGTGGGGGACACCCCTGAGTGGCATGGCACTCCCTGCATGCATCAGCACTGTGCATGGGCCAGCTCCACACGGGTCAAGGAGGCCCGGGGTTTGAACCGCGGACCTCCCATGTGGTAGGTGGATGCCCTATCCATTGGGCCAAGTCCCTTTCCCAATGTTGGAGTTTTGATGTTGGAGTTTGAGGCTGAAGTCTTAAGCTGGAGCCCCAGGGAAAGAGACAGAGCCGTTCACTTTAGTCTACACCTGACCTTGTGGAGAGAGACAAAGCCTAGAAAGCCTCATAGTCTATAGCTGACCTTGTATAGGAAACAGAGGAGCTGAACCCAGAGGAACCCAGGAAGCCTGAACCCTCACAGACATTGGCAGTCATCTTGCTTCAACACATGAAATAGACTTTGGTGAGGGAAGTAACTTACGCTTTATGGCCTGGTGTCTATAAGCTCCTACCCCAAATAAATACCCTTTATAAAAACCAACCAGGGAAGCAGACTTGGCCCAATGGATAGGGCGTCCACCTACCACATGGAAGGTCCGCGGTTCAAACCCCGGGCCTCCTTGAGCCGCATGGAGGTGGCCCATGCGCAGCGCTGATGCGCGCAAGGAGTGCTGTGCCACACAGGGGTGTCCCCCATGTAGGGGAGCCCCACGCGCAAGGAGTGCGCCCCGTAAGGAGAGCCGCCTAGCACGAAAGAAAGTGCAGCCTGCCCAAGAATGTCACTGCACACACGGAGAGCTGACACAACAAGATGACGCAACAAAAAAACCACACAGATTCCCATGCCATTGACCACAACAGAAGCAGATTAAAAAGAACACACAGCAAATGAACACAGAGAACAGACAACTGGGGCAGGGGGAGGGGAGGGGAGAGAAATAAAAAAATAAAATAAAAAATAATAAATAATAAAAACCAACCAAGTTCTAGTGTTTTGCACTAATACCCCTTTGGCTAATACATTTCCCCATTACCCCAAAAAAGGTTCTACTGTGAGAAATTGAGAGTTACATGGGGACAAGTGAGGAGAAGGTTATTATTGTCTCCCGTTGTGATAATTAGTTCACAGTGTAATTTTTGTCTGTGTCCCCAAGAATGGGGGAAAAAAATGTAAAATATGATATTCCAGTAGGATTAAAGATATTTTTAATACTCATCTTTCAGCTTCAGTTGCCTATATAAAATCTTGGCCCTAAAATGTTATCAGGAGACAGCAGCATTAGCAGAAACTATTTGCCTATGGGCCATTTACATTTTTCTTCTATTTGTCAGTTTTCTCCCTTCCAAATTAGGATTTATGCAGTTAATTTCATTCTCTCTTCCACAGAATCTCTTTCTCTTCTTAGCTCTACACTGTTTAAGTTCAGCAGAAGATTCCCAAAGCCTGAACAATGTTGGAGTAACATTAATCAGTAGAGACTATATTCTATAAAATGCAATGCGTTATTTTCACATAATTCTGTCCTGGCTGCCATTTAAAGAATACGATTGGTGGTCTCCATTTCTAGGTAACAATCAAATCATGCTGCTTTAGAAATTAGATTGAAAGAAAGCATGGCCATAATTTAATACTGAATGCTTCTCTCTCATTTTATAAAATCTAGCTGGTAGCTTGGGGAGGAAAACAGTGTAGTTGCCCTCTTTCTTGCATTGAACTGATTTACTTCTCCCATTTACTGTACTCAAACTTGAAGCAAGTTCAATTTTCTTACAGACGTTATGATGAAGTGACAAATGGCCTTGGAGCATTTCCTCAAAGGAGATCAGGAGAAAAGTTAATAAAGAAAAGACTATTTTCTGGTTAATCGTGGTAGAGAAGAAAGATTTTACCATAGATTGTATCCTGAACAAGCTGTCTAAAATGAATCCACACTGCTTAGCATCACATCTTTTGTAGCTTTTATCCCACTTTTTAGGTAAGTTTCAAAGCTCATTAAATTATCTTTCTCTTCAAAAATGTTGCTAAGCATGGTGAACTGGCCAAATTCTAGTTGAGAAATTATCCCTGCATCTTCATTCTCTTGGGCTTAGGGTCAAAATCCAATCTCTAGTCAAGTCTTCTTAAAGTAAAAAAAAGTAACAATTATTATGTGCCTTTAGTCATAATACTTTCATTTGACCTCCAAACATTTTAATACCCTTAACTTATTTACCATTAGTACCAACTTGTGATGAGATAAAATGGTAAGTGGTTGCATTAGTCAGCCTAAGGGGTGCTGATGCAAAATACTAGAAATCAGTTGTTTTTCATAAAGTGTATTTATTTGGGGTAAAAGCATATAGTCACAAGGCCCTACAGAGTCCAACTCAAGGTACCATAAGAGGTACTTTTTTTTTTAAGATTTCTTTTTTATTTCTTTCTCTCCCCTTCCTCCCAGTTGTCTGCTCTCTGTGTCCATTCACTGTGTGTTCTTCTGTGTCCGCTTGCACTCTTGTCAGTGGCACCAGGAATCTGCATCTCTTTTTGTTGCATCATCTTGCTGCGTCAGCTCTCCATGTGTTCAGCACCATTCCTGGGCAGGCTGTGCTTTTTTCGTGCAGGGAGGCTCTCCTTGAGGGGCACACTCCTTGCACATGGGGCTCCCCTATGCGGGGGACACCCCCGCATGGCATGGCACTCCCTGCATGCATCAGCACTGCACTTGGGCCAGCTCACCACATGGGTCTGGAGGCCCTGGGTTTGAATCCTGGACCTCCCATATGATAGGCAGATGCTCTATCAGTTGAGCCCCAAAGTCTGTTGTCATATGTTGAAGCAAGATGGCGGTGACATGTGCAATGGCCCAGCCTTCCTCTTCCTCTTCCTCTTCAGGCTCCATGGTCCCAGCTTGTTCCAATCTCAGCTGTAGGCTGGAAGGAGTCTCGTCTCTCCCAGGGCTCGTTTCTCTCCAGGCTCAGCTACTCTGCTTCCTCCACAAGGCCAGCTGTAGACGATCAGGCAAACAGCTCGTCCCTCTCCCTGAGGCCTCTGCCATGTCTAATGGAGCACCTCTCTCCGTCCTCACAAATCTGCTTCTCCGTGTGTTTACTTCCCAGGCTCCAAGATTAAAACTCCAACCTTCCTAGTCTGCGGTGAGGTTTCTCTGTGAGTCCCCACCCACGGGGGCGGGGACTCAATGTCCTATTGATGTGGCCTTGTCAAAGCCTTAATCGTTATTTAATCAAGTAAGAGTGAAACCTCTGAATCCATCCAATCCAATCTAATATGCCCAGAGGAACAAACCAGTTTACAAACATAATCCAATATCTATTTTTGGAAGCCATAAACAATATCAAACTGCTACAGTGATGCAGTTTCCATTTTATATATGAAGAGTCTGAGTACTTTGGTCCAAGTAGCCAGCAGCTAAATATTATATTATCACTGATAATATAACATTATATTAAATGAATTCACTATTAATCAAAATTTAAAGTAGTTGGGAAAAAAAATCTAAGCAGTTGCAGGCAGAATTTAGACCCCCATTCCCAGCCCTGCTCTGAATGAATACCTACCTTAGATGGAACCCAACATAGACAAGCTTCCGAAAAAATTCTTTGCAGACGCAAGGAATGTAAGAGGAATGCAGCTAGAAAAGCTTGGCTAGCCAGTGATAATCGTTGGTAGCCAGCTGAGCGCTTGCACATTGACTCGGTTAATCTTCACGGCTCCCTTAGGTCGTTCTTGTACCTTGCTCGTGATGGCGTGTGAGGCTGCGTGGCACAGACTGACCGGAGGGACTTGCCCAAGGCCACAGCCAGCAAACCTGGAAGCCAGTTCTGCAGGCCGGCTCCTAATCGGAGCCATGAGGCCTCCTGGATTTCACTTTACTTCCTCTAGTGAAAGGAAGAAAGGAAAGGCGGGAGGCAGGAAAAAGAAAAGACTCTCAATCCCCTTGGGAAATGAAACTAGCCTGGTTAAAAAACAGCAACCTACTCAAGTCAGATTTCTATCACCCTAAACCTATAAACAAACCCCTCCCTTAGGCAGAGATCTGTATCTCTGGTGCCTAGACTTGTGCTTTGTGCATTGTCAGGACTCATGTTCAAATTAGGGAGCTCCAAATAAGGCTAGGACTTTATATCCAGAATACTGACTCTTGAGAAGTGGCCAGCGGTAGCTAATTCAGTCACCACTCCTTCAGCTGAGATATCCCAGGCACACAACTAGCAGAGGTTTATAGAAACTGTAGGGGTAAAGTTTCTTAAGTCACTAAACCAAAAACGCATATAGAGGTGCTTGGTGTTTATTGGCTAGCATTTTTCTATTGAGTAAATACAGCACCTTGTACTTACTCCTTATAAATGGAGAGAAGTCAAGCCCCTGAATGTTTTTAGAAGGTGTTTAAAGAAGTGTCTACATTTTCTCTATTAGCATTCTAATTAGTATCAGGGAGATTGGGTGGAGAATACAATTCCTATCATTAGCTTTGGTAGTTTGTAAAGCAATTGAGCATAAAAGTCGTAGTCTAGGAGAAACTTCTTTTAAAATTTATTTCTCCCCCCTCCTCATTTTTGCACTCACTGCCTGTTCATTTTGTGCTTGTCTTCTTTTTAGGAGGCAGTGGAATCAAACCAGGGACCTCCCATGTGGGAGGGAGGAGCCTAATCACTTGAGCCACCTCTACTTCATGTTTTATTATATCTCTCATTGTCTTTTCCTCCTTGTGTTTCTTTGTTGCATCATCTTGTTGCATCCGCTTGCTGCGCCAGCTTGCTGTCTTGCTCATCTTCTTTATGAGGCACCAGGAACCAAACCTGGGACCTCCTATGTACTAGGTGGGTGCTCAACACTTGAGCCACATCTGCTTCCTGAAACTTATTTCTTGATACTTTAGAATGTCATAAAAATCTTTGAAAAGAACTCATCTATTTCTTCATGTCATGTTACAGAAAGACTTCTTAGTACTAACATATTTAAAACTTACCACCAGTGCACATGGTTATAAAAATCCAGTGGAAGGCCCTAAATAGGGCCTACCATCTAAGCTTCCCACCCAGGTTTCCCATTCAGGTGGAATTTTTTATCTGTCAAGTGGCTCATAATTAGTTTTTTCTTTAACTAGCTTGTGTTTTGGGAGTGTGTATGTATTTGTGCGTGTGATGTTCCTTTCACTGAGCATCTCATTGTACTTGATTTTATTCAGTGCTCCTCACCTGCAGATAATGGTTTCCTTCAGAAGTTCACAGTCTGGTCTTTTCCTTCTTATTTTTCACTTTATTTTCTCTTCTACTGCTAAGATGGTGATTCTTGATTTATTTTAATTTTTGAGTTATTTATATCCTCAGGCCTCTGTTTAACATCAAGTCTGGTTTAGCATTCTTTTCCTACTGAGTGATGCCCAAATTAAGTTAAGAAATGATTCCTACGGACCCTGGCCTGTGGTTCATCTTCTGGTGTCCCAACCACTGGACAGTCTGTTTAATGTTCAAAGTTAATGTAACCAGCTAAGTTCATAGTTTGTCTGGTTTGGTTCAATGAGTGCTTTCTAGAGTAAGACTGGATGAGGGGATATAAGCAGGGAAAGGGAAATTAAACCAGTGGAGGTGGGGATTATAAATGGAAAAACGGCTGACATGGGCAATCTCTTGGTTTTAACTCTCACTCCTCTGGCAGCCCACAGTGTATTAAACACTTCGCCCTCTCCTAATGATGGAGTTTCTAATGAGTAAGAGTCAGCAGGTGTGGTAGTAACGTGGCACCCTGATGCTAAAATAAACGAGCCACTCGCATTGACATTATCCCCATCCAGGAAAAAGCTTTTCTGCTTTGACTTTCTAGCAGGGTCTATTTGTTAGGGCTCTGGTTGCACATGACAGGAACTCAATTCAAAGTAGCTTAAGCAGAAAAAAAGGAATTTATTTGCTATTTTATCTGTATATTTCTGGTGTAGTTTTGGGTTTTTTTCTTTTCATTTGTTTGTTTTGGTTTGGTTTTTTTAGGAGATACCAGAGATCGAACCCAGGACCTTGTACATGGAAAGCAGGCACTCGACACTTAAGCTGCACCTGCTCCCCTGGGTGTAGTTTTGAGAGTAGCCAGACCCAGAGCTCAAGCCACATCACCATTTCTGCCTCTTGGTTCTGCATACCTACACGTTTCTTTGTACCTTGATCTCATTCTCTCCCATTATACTCAGTTCTAAATTCACATTCTCCCAGCACTGGGATTCCACCAAAACAGTACTGGAGAAGCCATGCATTACATGGCCATCCTGAGCCAATCGCTATGGGCAGATTTGGCCAGGACCAAACCATGTGCCCAGCCCATCCGGCCATCAGGAGGACAGCTCTGTTACTGAAAGGAGGTGGAACAGAAAATACCGTGCTGGGCAACAGATCCAGAGCTACTCACTGAACTTCCTATTAGGGAGTGTGTTTAATGAAAGAAGCACAAAATTCTTGGGTGGGGTGGGGGGGTGGTTGGGGGGGTTGGGGGGGTGGGTAAAATGGTTTTTCTTCCATAGTGGAAGGCAGTATACAAAGAACAGAACACATAACACTTGGGGGATACTGTTTCTGTCGACCCAGATGCAGCCACAGGTGCTTCTGTGGATGTCCTTGTCAGCTATGAATTGAGCTTGTGCCAGTAGCTGCTCTCCTCGCGTAGCAAAGGCTGCAGCTCCACAGAGCCCATGGGTCTCCCTCTTTCTCTTCTTTCTCTTTATCCCTCCCTCCTTCCCAAATGTGGTAGATTTTTTGCAAAAATGGTCATAAAAATGGTCTCAACATCCATGCCTTAGGGTTGGCCTCCTCCTCCTGACTCTGAACATGGCTGAGCCTCCACCTGGCCAAGGAGACGACAGTAAATATGACAGAGCAGAGACTATAAAAGAGTTGCACATCAGGGCCTGTCCTCTCTTGCTATTCTTTGGAAACTTGAGATGGTCATACCAAGAAACGGGGCTAGTTTGCTAAAGAACGGTGAGCGAGGCTGGAGCTGCTCCAGAGCTGCTCCAGAGCTGCTCCAGACCAGCAGAACCACCAGCCGCCCTCAGGGTTATGAGAAATCATGTTGTTTCGCGGCCTCTAAAGTTACCGGCCTGTAAAAGTTGTTTTACAGGAAAAGCCACCTGCTCTGCTAAGTCTTCTCTTCAAGAACTCCCCACGAGTCCTTGGGTAGAGTAACAGCTGGTGCACTGAGGGGAAACTGCTCCATTTGGAGGATGCACTTTGCCAGGGTCTCATGTGAGACAAAGCTCTTAAGACTTCTCGAAGTCCACTGATGCACACAACCACCTACAACCTGTTGGTTGGTTGATGTACCTTGGAGTTCTTCCTCCAGAAGAGACAAGAAAGCCAGGATGGAAGGACGGACAGGGTGATAGAAAGGTAGGACTTCTGGGGGCACCAGATTCCATGCAGATAGGACAGGGGCTCTCAAGGTGACATGCCAGAGCTGTTACTTAAAAGCTATTTTTCTCCTTCAGATTATTTTCCTTTTGATATCCACAAATCTTTATTCTTGTTTGGATGTTCCAAACTGTTCTCAACTGGTTCCCAGAGTATTAAAGGAAGGGCCCTTTGTCCTAGCTCAAGATCAAGTTTCTATGAGGAGCGGATTCTTTGGTGGCCAAGGTGAAAATCAAGAACATACTCCCCGAACCCACAAATATTAGGAATCAGCTTCTACTCAGCAAAGTTTTCAGTGAAAGACCATCGTCTGTATGTCATGGCTAAGGAGCCAGGCTAGAGTTAGGATGAACCCATGTTTCTCTCTAATTTGAAACAACCCTGTGGTCTTCCACCGAGGGAGGCAGAGGGGACGAAGCAGTATTTCAGGTCTCAGCCTTCAGAATTACTAGGCACTATTTAACTGCAGTGAGGCCAGGGTAGTGAGAGATCCAAGAAGGCTGTAGGCAGGGAACAAGCGCTCCAGACACCGAGGTCTCAAAGAGGCAAGGGTCAGGGCTGATTGGCGGGGAAGGAGAAACCCAGGCCGTATTCCTGGGGTGCTGTGCCCAGAAGGGGGCCCAGAGCCCAGCTGTGAGTACACCAATGCCGGGGACCCTTCGATTCTTCTTCTCCTTAGGTCCCACGCCACTCAGCTGTCCAGGAAAGGCTGCAAAGGACAGAGCCAGCTGGAACCCAGGGACTCAGTTCTTAAGTGAGGAAACCTCAGGAATGCAGGGGCAACCAGCGGCTCAGACATGCAGGACCCTTTCTCTGTCTTTGGCTTTTACTTTTCTCTCTGAGTATTAGCTTCTTTCTCTCGGGTTAGCTTTTTCACCAAGCTCTTCGCTCGCCTCTTCCTTGAACACCAGGGAGGGAAGGCACTTCTCCAGTAAAGTCTGTGTGGGGAAAATGCAGAAAGGCTTTGACTGACTGCTCGGGTCAGGCGCTGGTAGCTGAGGGAGGATCGCGTCCAAACGAGAGCCCCGGAGGGAGGGGCAGCAGCTCCTCAAAAAAGAAGCTTTGCCCTGAAGAGGGGGAGAAGAGAGTTCTCAGTTCTTACGTCTGTTTTTTTATTCCCCGCCTCCCCTTGCGGCTTGCTTGCTGTCTGCTCTCTGTGTGTATTCACTGAGCGTTCTTCTGTGTATGCCGGTGTCCCTGTGCTGGGTCATGTTGCTGCAGCAGCTCTGCATGGGCGTGGGCCAGCTTACCTTCACGAGGAGGACCCAGGACATGAACCCGGGGCCTCCCACATGGTAGACAGGAGCCCAATCGATTGAGCCACAGCTGCTTCCCTCTTATGTCTTTTTCACCAATTTCTGCTGCTTCCTAGTGGATCACTTATTTAAGGAGTCTGAAAATAATAGGGAACATTCAAAATAATGTCATAGTGTCTACAGAACAAGTGCTGGACAATGTATCTCTCTTTTTTCACTTTATCTCTCCATTATTTTACTCTCTCCCTCAGATATATAATTAAAATTATAAAAATAAGAATGGAAATAAAAAAAGACATTGAACAGCAGTATTGAAGATAATCCAATATTTTATTAATCCTAAAGGCAGAAATGC
The DNA here is from genome assembly GCF_030445035.2 of Dasypus novemcinctus. Taxonomy (NCBI): domain Eukaryota; kingdom Metazoa; phylum Chordata; class Mammalia; order Cingulata; family Dasypodidae; genus Dasypus; species Dasypus novemcinctus. The sequence continues at coordinate 238,709 of NC_080685.1, forward strand.
ATTTGAAACATAGAAAAGCATAAAAGTAGCTTTTTAAATGGGTAAAAGGTGGTGTACAAAGTCCTTCAAATTATTTCCAGTTCTAGTGAGGCTTACTAATACCATGTCTTAGATCCCACAGGGCTGCAGAGCAAAGTACCAGGAATGGGTGGGCTTTTATAACGGGAAATTGATGAGGGGTGAAAGGTTACAGTTCCGAGGCCAAGAACGTCCCATCAAGGTAGCGCGGGGGCGCTTTCTCCCGGGTGCCGCGGCTTCCACGTGGCGCACAGGTGGCCGCTGCGCCTGCGCGGGCTCGGCCCTGCGCTCCTGCGCGGGGGCTGCGCGGGGGGCTCCGCGGGGGCGCCAGGCCCCGGTCTCTCGGGCTGTCCCGTCCCGCTGCCGCGCCTTGGGCCCGGCTGCCTCTCCGGCCTCGGCGCCCGGCCCGCCCTGGCTCCCGCTCCCGCCGGCCTCGGCTCCGCTGGCCCCGGGCTCCCGCCTGCTCGCCCCGGGGCTGCGGGTTCCTGCCTCCTCTTCCCGCCAGCGCCGCAGGATCCACACGGCGGCTGCGCACGTGTCTGCCTGTCTGTCCGTTCACATCTGCTCCAGTGAGAGGGTGGAGGCCCAGGCCGGCTCCCGGCCAGTCAGAAGGGCCTCCCGCCCCCAAGAATGGACTAGGTCAAAAACATAATCTTTCTCTTTTTGTCACTCATAAAACCTTCAAGCTGCCACACCACCTAATTTTTGCTAACTGGTTGAACTGGGCTCCCTACTATACTGGCTGTTGAATTTTACTATTTAATCCTCTCTTCTCAATTGGTTGAATGAAGTGAGGATCCTTTTGTTTCTATGTGTTTCTCTTTGGAGTGTATTAAGATATCAATTCATAATTGGATAGAACCAAGAAAAAAGTCTGTAAAATCCAATCAACAGGGCAGAGGACTCGGCCCAGTGGTTAGGGCGTCCGTCTACCACATGGGAGGTCCGAGGTTCAAGCCCCGGGCCTCCTTGACCCGTGTGGAGCTGGCCCATGTGCAGTGCTGATGCATGCAAGGAGTGCCCTGCCACGCAGGGGTGTCCCCCGCGTAGGGGAGCCCCACGTGCAAGGAGTGTGCCCCATAAGGAGAGCCGCCCAGCACGAAAGAAAGTGCAGCCTGCCCAGGAATGGTGCCTCACACACGGAGAGCTGACACAACAAGGTGATGCAACAAAAAGAAACAGATTCCGGTGTCGCTGACAACAGAAGCGGATAAAGAAGAACACAGAACACGCAGCGAATGGACACAGAGAACAGCGGGTGGGGGGTGGGGGGGAGATAAATAAATCAATCTTAAAAAAAATCCAACTACCACGTTTTTTTATAGTTTATTTCAATCACCAAGTTCAATCTGTTACTTTATTCATTTTTTAATTAGAGAATTATATGCAGAATTCTCATGCATTACTCCTCCACCAAAACTTTACATTGTTGTGGAACATTTGTTACAGATTATGAAAGAACTATTACCACTAACTACGGTCCACAGCGAACACTTGGTATATGTTTGCCATGCACCCCCTATGACTAACACCATGTATTAGTATTATACATTTGTTATAACTCATGAAAGTACTCCTATTTGTACTGTTAACTGCAGCCCATCTCCCACCACATGGTTCACTGTGCTGTAAAGTCCCATGCCTTGTACATTCTATACGCCGTGCACACTAAGTGGCTCTCACTTTCATCACAGAGTTGTTCAGTCATGGCCCCAGGAAACTTTGAATGTTTTCCTTAGTCCAAAAGAAAGAATCCCATGTCCCCCTATTATTGACCCTTAGCACGGATATAGTACCTTCTTTGACACTGATGCAAGAATATTACAAATGCTGTTAACTATAGTCCATAAGTTACATAATTGTATTTTTCCCGTGCATCACCATATTCTTACCACTTTGTAATAGTACCATACATTTGTTCTAGTTCATAAAATAATTTGTACTATTAGCCACAATTCTTATCCACCTCTGGTTTTATTATGTTATTCAGTTCCCTAGATTATTCTCTAGCTTTCTTTCATTTGACACTTACATCCCTAGACCTCCCCCTTCAGCCACAATCCCATTTATAAACCAGCTGTATTAATATACTCATCATTTACTGTTACCATTAACTTCATCCATTTCCACACTTTTACAGTCAAGATAATTGAAAATTCTATGTACATTAAGCATCAGTACCCTTTCTCAGTCCTCATCCTGTCTCTTAGAAACCAATAGTCTAGGTTTTAACACCATGTGTTTATTCTTCATTTTAAGTTCATATTAGTGAGACAAAATATTAGTTGTCTTTTTGTGTCTGGCTTATTTCACTTAGCATAATGTTCTCAAGTTTCATCCATGTTATCATATGTGTCCCAATTTCATTTCTTCTTACAGCAACATAATATTCCATTATAGTATTTACCACATTTTGTTTATCAATCCATTGACTGATGGACACGGGTTGTTTCCATCTTTTGGCAATTGTGAATAATGCTGCTATGAACATCCATGTGCAAATGTCTGTTAAAGTCACTGTTTTTAGTTATTTTTGATATATTAGTAGTAGAGGGACTGCTGGACCATACAGCAGTTCTATATTTAGCTTCCTAAGGAACTGCCAAACTGTCTTCCTCAGAGGCTGCACCATTTCACAATCTCACCAACAGTGAAGGAGTGTTCTATTTCTCCACATCCTCTCCAGCACTTGTTGTTTTCTGTTTTTTAAGTAATGGCCATTCTATGAGGTGTGAGATGATATCTCATTGTAGTTTTGATTTGCATTTCCCTAATAGGTAGTGATAGTGAACATTTTTTCATATGCTTTTCACCATTTGTGTTTCCTCTTTAGAGAAATGTCTACTTAAGTCTTTTGCCCATTCAATTGGATTGCTTGCTCTTTTATCTTTGAGTTGTATGATCTCTTTATATGATATGGAAATCAAACCCTTCTTGGATATGTGGTTCCCAAATATTTCTCCCGTTGAATGGGTTGCCCTTTCACCTTCTTGAAGTCCTTTGAAGACAAAAGTGTTTAAGTTTAAGTAATTCCCATTTATCCATTTTTCCTTTTGATACTCATGCTTTCAGTGTAAGGTAAGAAACCCCTGCCCACCACTAGTTCCTGCAGATGTTTTCTTACATTTTCTTCTAGGAGTTTTATGGTTCTCACTTTTATATTTAGATCTTTGATCCATTTTGAGTTAATTTTTGTATAAGGTGTGAGGCAGAAATCTGTTTTATTTTTTTTTAATCTATTATTTTTTAATGAACTTTATTTAGGTATAATTTATATAATATAAAATGCACCCATTTCAATTGTATATCATTTCAATGCATTTTAACAAATATGTATGCCCATAAAGCTACCATCACAACCATGATAAAGCAATCCCATCACCCCAAAAGCTCCCTTCCAGCCCTTCCTAGACACCCCCCCTTACCCTGGCCTCAGACAACTGCTGCTCTGCTTTCGGCCACTGTTTCTGTCTGCCGGGCTGCCGAAAGCAGTATACCAGAAATGGGGCAGCTTTTTCAGTGGGCATTTATTGACTTGCATGCTCACAGTTCTGAGGCTAAGAAAAATGTCCACATCAAGGCACCACCAGGCACTGCTTTCAACCTGGAGACGGGCTGCCTGAGGTCCTGGGCCCGGCGCCACAGGCAAGGCACACGGCGGCGTCTGCTGGTCTCTCCCTTCTCTTCCGGGTTTCACTGATTCACCTTCTGGCTTTCCTGGCTTTTCTCTCTTTTTGTCTGAATCTCATTCTCTTATTAAGGACTCCAATAAGAAGATTAAGACCCGCCTGAGCCATGCCTTACTGCGGTTACCTAATCCGAAAGCCCCACTTACGAAGGCTCACACCTGCAGGAAGGGATCAGCTTTAGCACATAACTTGCTAGGGTCCATCCAGCTTCTCTTGTCACGGGCACTATCGATCATATTTGTCTTTTCTAAAGTTTTATATATGCGTAATCATACAGTGTGTACTCTTGTGTCAGCTTTTTTCACTCAGCATAATGTATTTATGAATCTTCCAAGTTGTATCTGTGTATATCAGTAGATCATTCCTTTTTATTGCTGAGTAGTATTCCATTGTGTGAATAAACCACAATTTGTCTCCATTTGTTTATCCATTTACCTGTTGATGAACATTTGCTTTTTCCAGTATGGGTCTATTTAACTGTTCAGCACATTCATGTACAAGTCTTATGTGTGGAGACGTTTTCATTTCTCTTAGGTAAATAGTTAAGATTGGACTAGCTGAATCATATGGTAAGTGTGTATTTAACTTTGTAAAAGGATGAGCAACTCTCGATGTGCTTATTGGCCCTCAGTGTATCTTCTTTGTTCCCCGTTATTGCCACTCTCCCATGACTAGGCACTCGCCTGTCTAGAACATAATTTCTAATGCAGCTCCAGTGTAAACCCAGCGTGTGTACCCCAGCCCGGGTCAGAAGCCCTTTTTCCTCAGAATGCTAGATCCATGCATCTTAGCATGACGTACCAATGTAGCCACACGGCACTTTAAGACCAACATCCTGCCTTTTTTCCCTGGCCCCCACGCCCCAAACACTCGCCAGTTTAACTGCTGAACATCCCTCCTCCTGCCATATGTGGGTTTGTGGCTTGGCTCACGCAGTCTCCTCTGCCTTGGTTTTCTTGACGGGCCGCAGTGCTCAGAACACCTGTTCCGTGAGGTCTGCCCCAGCCCCTTGCACGCTGGCCGCTGGTCTGCCCATCGTGAGGGGCTCACCACAGTCCTCGCGTGGCTGGCTGGGCAGCGGGCTGCTTCCTGCTGGAGCTCCATGACTGCAGGCCGCTCGGGGTCTTCCCCTTATCCTAAGAACTATGCACTGGCTCCTGCTCGGAAGCACTGGTTGACAGAGCGTGTGGGTGGAGGGCTGGGCGAATCAGTGAGCAGATCTGGCTTTCCGCAAGCTCCCTCTCCCCGTCACCTCTTTTTTCTTTGTATGCAAATTGAGAGAGTTTAAATAGCTGATTTCTATAACATCTTTCTAGTTCTAATGCTTTTTAAAAAAATTCTTAGGGAAACAGATGTGGCTCAACCAACTAGGCTCCCATCTACCGTATAGGAGGTCCAGGGTTCGATGCCCAGGGCCTCCTGGTGAGAGCAAGCTGGTCTGCACGGCGAGCTGGCCCACACGAAGTGCCAGCCCATGCTGGGATGTTGTCCCGTGCAGGAGTGCCAGCTGATGCTGAGAGCTGGCACAGCAAGGTAACGCAACAAAAGACAGAGAGGACAGAAAATACGAAGATGTAAGAGAACATGGAGCTGAGGAGGCGCAAGAGAACGATCACCTCCCTCCCACTCTGGAAGGTCCCAGGATCAGTTCCTGGAGCCGCCTAATAAGAATACAAGGAGACACAGAAGAACACGCAACGAATGGACACAGAGCAGCCAATGGGGGAATGGGGGGAGAAATAAATAAAATAAATCTTTCAAAAAATGTTCTTAAATTAAAATTTGAAATCTAGTAAAATAGCATGCTTGAACATATTTCAAAACTGGGTGATGGGGGGGCAGGTGGAGCTCAGCAGCTGAGCACCTGCTTCCCATGTGTGAGGGCCTGGGTTCAATCTCCAGTGCCTCCTTAACAAAAAAAGCTGTGATGGGTCGAATGGTGCTAATTAGATAATGCTGGATTATCATCGACACAGAAGAGTAGCATCTTATTACTATAAAGTGATAAGATGAAAATAGTAGGATTCTTCTGAATATATACTTATTAACTTTGCTAGCAGAAGTGACAATGAAGAACTTCATCTTTTAATCTCTGCAGCAGCAATAGATCCTCACCTTTTCCTGTAAGTTTGTGCCTTATGTTTCTATATCTGATATTTTTTTCCTGCTTTAACAGTTTGAGGAAGGACAAAAGGAACAAGAACGATAATACTTAGGAAGATACAGTCTACTATTTAGCTGTACAGTCATGATTGGCACAATCTAGTAATTATATTTAAATTGTAACTTGTAGTAGTATAATCTTTTTTAAAAAGGTTGTTTACTCAGGTATATCAAGCTTAAAATATAAGATAAAGAATATAGGATATGACAAATATTATTCTAAATAATGCAAATCATCCGTCATAGTTTTTGACTCATAAATCCAGGAGTTTCTTTTCCACATGATTTCCTGGATAAGGTTAGAAATTGAAACACTCTATGATCGCTTCTTAACTTTTTTCCAGTAGTACAGCGTTTGTTAGCTGGCAACAGCCAGGGCCAAATCCACAATATGAATTTCAAGTTTAGTAAGTGGTAAATCATTGGGAAGACCCAAAATACACAAAGCTGCGGCAGTGACAATATCTTCCCCAGGCATTCCAAAAGGCTCACAGCACAACTCCCACATTTATTAATTGTTGTATAAGAAGACACACACGAAGGCCCAAACCTCGAAGATCTGGCAATGGCCAAACATCATCGGACTACCGTTAACTGTCCGTTAACTCCGAAGCGAAAGCTGCTCATGAAACTACATAGGAACGAATAAGCTGCCTACGTTGTTTGGGAGTTGCTGTCCAAACCGAGGAGTCTTCTCCTCTGCAAGTGCAGGTGTTGCATTTTGCACCAAAATGTTAACCAAAAGTGTCTCTGGACAGTGGCCTTATTGGTGACTCAGATTTTCTCTTACTTTTCTAAATAGTTTCCAAATTTTCTATAGTGAACATACATTACTTTATAATAAAAAGTTGTCTTAGGAGGCTCTCACTAGAGACTTCTTTTAATTAGTTCCTCTATTTAAAGTATGATTTTTCTTACCACAGCTACTGGAGAAAGTGAGACACACCTACTTAGTTTATTATGTGTCATATTGGAAACACTCCCACGAATCCAGAGATCTGAAAACTGCTCATTTTCACTATCTAAAAGGCAATCAATAACAAAAATAAACAATAACAAAAAGTCATGAACAGGGTTTTTAAAAGATGAGTGTTTGAATATGCAGACACTTAATTCACACTGCGTTCCTCGGGCTGTTGCTGGGAATGTTTTCCGCCTTTTGTGCTGCCAGTCCCCACCCTATCCAGGTTAAAGTCAGCAAGGAGACGTGGCTTCCAGAATCAGGAGCAACCGCTCTCAGCTGGAGGATGGTGGAGGGGCGGGCGGGAGTGTGGGCAGGGAAAGAGGAGACTCGGGTCCCTGGGGCCCACACATCTGAGTAAGGGGCCTCCAGAGCCACAGCAAGGCAAACTGAACTGTGCATAAGAGGGAATACATTAAGAAATTCCAAAAACAAAAATGTTAAAAAATGTGCACTTGGGGCTCTTAGAGGACTATGCCAGTTACCTGGAAAATCCACTAACATCGACACGCTCGTTCCGCTCTGCGTCAGGGGAAAGAGTGCTGTTTGTAAAACGTTTGCGCGATCCCACAGGTCGGTGAGCTCAGCGCCACCTTGGCCACAGCCTCTCAGCAGGTCCCTCAGCACTCCCACCTCCACTTCCACCTCCTACAGGCAGTCCCTGCGCGCAGGGACCAGCGCCTCCAGAGCGGCTCGAACCCTGCGCTTGGCCTGCGACTCCCTCCGGTCCTTCCTCTCCATTTGGGCCGTGGTTGTTATCCACACGGAGCACGCAGTGTCCTCACATCTGCTCAACCACCGCTATGGGCTAGGCCCTCCGCAATCACCAGAATGGAGAGCTGCAGCGCTTCTAAGGTTGGGGGTGACTTTCTTAGAAAAATCAGTTTTGAGATACTGAGGGAGAATCACCTTTGAGACGTCAGGGGTATTGGGAGGCATTGGAGCATTTACCTTCTGTAAATGCCGCTCGCCACCTGGAAGAGAGAGCGAGGGAACGATCTCGAGACATCGTCCAGCAAGCTCGGCCCATCTCCCAAGGCTCCCCAAGCCATCCAGTGCACGGCACCCCGTGGGGAGAGTTGCGGGTCCCTCACCCCTTCACTCAGAACAGCTTTGCCTTCATTAGTTTTAATTTCAGATACATTTTCCTTTGGAAAACCCTGAACAAAATAAAGTCATGTTTCTGCTTCCGGAATGGAAGGGCTGAGGGCTCTTCAGAAGGACAGGCTGGTTGACGACAGTCCCAGGAAACCAGGATGAGAGAACGCAGGCCGAGCGCTTAGCCCGTGGCTTGACTTACAGCGAATCCTCAAGAACCTGCAGCCGCCAATATTTTAAAAGTTTAAAAAGCATCCCTTTTTGAGATGAAGCGTGGGGAGAATTCATAATTTATCCAAAAATCAAATTGGTAATAGCACAGCCAGAGCTCCCGGTCTGCGAGAGCCAGTTTCACCCCCTTCCCAGCGCTCGGTCTGTCCCTGTCACTTGGAGAAAGGCACACGTTTAGATTCGGTCCAAGCCGCCACGTCTTAGGCGGGAGAACCCGGACGTGAAATGTTTCTGTTCACTCCTGCCTTAACCTTCCCACAGGGTTATTGTGAAAATCAAATGAGGTGACATTTACAGCTTTCGAGTTTAAAATGATTTAAAAATATTTATGTTGAATGTGTTGAAGCAGTGAAATTATCAACATTTCCACTTACAGAATGCCTCCAGCCTAATTTGCCCAAGGCCAGATGCTATGCTGTTTGCCTCCTCCCTCTGTTTTCTTAAACTCAGGAAGAACTTGTAACACGATCCTGTTTCAGCCAAATAGAAGGCTTGGGTGCAGGACCTTCAGTCAGAGGTAAGGGGTGGCAAGCACACTCTTGCTGCTTGGCCGGCCTAGCCCGGCTTCCGGGTCTGCCAGGGCCTTTCGGGCGGCTCGGGTGGGAGTTTAGAGCCCCCTCTCAGAGGCCGTCCCTGACCCGCTCCCCAGGACTGTGAGCGCGGCAGTCCCGGGACCCTAAGGTGGGGGGAGCGCAGAGGTGAGGCTCCGCCCCGGGGAACCCACCTGCCCTTTCTCCTCTTCACCCCACTCTCCACTCCAGTGACCAGAGCCATCAGGAGCGGAGAGAAGGAAAAGCCACATCTCCCAGCAGGAAGATCAGGAACCTCGAGCGACGCTTTTTTCAAAAGATCAAATTCACGTCCAGGTCCAGTTCCCTGACCACCGTGTTAGAAACTAGAGATGACGCCTCTTAGGCCCCTACCTGTCCTGTTTGTGCCTCTTATTGTAAGACTGGCTCAGCTTGTAAATTATATCGTTATTTCTCACTCACAAATCAACAGGAATGAATAGGATTTGGGGCATAAGCTAAAAGCCTAATTGTGCTGGTAATCTATACTCCAATGAATATTCTTAGCAAGTCAGGAAACTGTTAGCTACTTTCCCACTCTCCGTTTAAAAAAGACTCAGGTGTCCTTAAACCCTTTCAGAAAAGTAAGGTGGGATTCTTGTACTTCATGGCATACCCCTACAAACTCACTTGAATTAAAATGTGGGTAACATTGGAAGAACCCCCAAATCCAGGAATGTGAAATGCCTGAAGAGACGCCAGGGAAGGCTTGATTTACTTAGGCTGGGTCCAGTCTTGTGGGAAGGAGAGGCGCCCTGCTCAGTGGAATGCCTTCTTCAACAACGAGCCGTTCATTCACTTGTGATTGCACCAGGAGAGAATTACCAGTTCTTCAAAGTAGCTTTTTAAAACAAGAAATCAGCCTTTTGGGGATGAGACAGGCTGGGAATGGGTAGGGGGTAGGAAATTGGACCAGTCTCATTTGGCCGCGGCCACCCAGGACCTGAAAGTCAGCCCTAAACTGAGGCCCCTTGTCCGGTTTCTAAACTGGTGGCCCTATTACAGCTGTGAGTGCAAAGAGCTCCTCATCGCACCAACACGGCCAGCACCAGTGGAGAACTTACCCAGTCAGCTCAGCAGAAGGACCTTTCACTCTTTTTTTTTTTAAGATTTATTTATTTATTTATTTATTTATTTATTTCTCCTCCTCCCCAACCCCTCCCCCCCCCCCGCCCCAGTTGTCTGTTCTCTGTGTCTGCTGTGTCTTCTTCTTTGTCCACTTCTGTTGTTGTCAGTGGTATGGGAATCTGTGTCTCTTTCTGTTGCGTCATCTTGTTGTGTCAGCTCTCCGTGTGTGCGGCGCCATTCCTGGGCACTCTTCTTCACGCTGGGTGTTCTCCTTACGGGGTGCACTCCTTGTGCTTGGGGCTCCCCTACGTGGGGGACACCCCTGCGTGCAGGACACTCCTTGCACACATCAGCTCTGCGCATGGGCCAGCTCCACACGGGTCAAGGAGGCCCGGGGTTTGAACCGCAGACCTCCCATGTGGTAGACGGACGCCCTAACCACTGGGCCAAGTCCGCCGCCGGGCCTTTCACTCGTGAAGCAGTGGTGGAACAGGTGCAGGGTGGTAGAATGAGGCACCTACTCATCCTCTTCGGAAGACAGTTTTTCTGCCAGAATGGTCTACACAGCTTTACTCATCTGGGGTGAATTCTCCTTAAAATTAAAAACTCTATCAGAATGATCTTACACAATTTGAGGGACCCATAACAGTATATTGTCTTATTAACCAAAATTAACAATGGGCTTTAAGGTTGGGAGAAATGAGTTTTCGAATGAGAACAAGAGACAGTTCTGGCAAAGAAAACCATTCTGAAATAAGAGCTGATCCTGGGAGAAAGAGCACAAACAGAGAAGAGGAGGACGAGCCGGCACCCAAGGGAGGGAATGGACAGACCCAGCTCTTACCATATTTTATTTTTGAGCACGGAAATCATCTCCCTGCCTTCCCGTATAGTTTGAACACACAGACCAAAACCACCTACTGTCTACTTTGATATAACATTATTATTCCATTGTGTTCACTCTTTCCCAGGCAAAGCCTCAACAGACAATTTATGCCCCAAGACTCTCAGAACATCTGATCCAAAACCCTTGCCTTGCTGTTTCCACCAGTCCTAACCCCCACGTGAAAGACCCAGCTTAAACCGAACTTCACTCACTCACCAATTCTGACCTTGCTCTTGCATCCCTGAGGCAGCAAGCCGGGGAGGGGTGCTCTTCACTCAGCTTCATCTCACCAAGAGGCTTGTCGGCAACACTTGGAGATACAGCATTCAACATACTGATAGACACAAGATGTTAGGTAGGTTGATAACCACTACTTGTCACTTCAATGGACAAACAATGTAATATTTTACAGAGCAATACAGTGCTTTACCATTTACAAACCACTTTCCCATGTGTTATCTCACTGGGCTCAGCTGCAACTCTGAGAGGGATGTAAGTTAAATTCTAGCATCACCACCATGCCACACAAGAGAAGAACTGCCCACAGAGGACCGGTCATTCATCTGAGGTCCAACAGCTATTAAACAGAGGAACAGAATCTTTATTCCAGGTCTCCTAATTTAAAATGTTGACCCTAAACCCACAGAGGTCATAACCACGATATTTAGTAAATAGGAAATTAAAAGCATTTTCCCAAGCCTTAACCGAAAGATAAGAACATTTATTCTACTCTTGCAAGCCCAACATTCTGTAATCGCTGCTTTTATTCCAGTAAATCATTGGAATTAGGAATATTTTGCTTTTTTGTTTTCTCCAGGTGCTGGGGCCAGGGCGTGAACCCTGGACCGCTGACGCAGGAAGCCAGTGCTCAGCCGTTGGAGCTACACCTCTCCCCAGGAGGTTTTAAGACAGTGACGTTTGCCTTGGTGTACTGCCCTTAGGACCTTAGGGTAGATGCATCTCCTGGGCTATGTGGCTAATTTCACTTTATTCTCAGAAATAAGCAATCACAAATACTTAATGAATTATTGAGCAAAACACAGGCCTAGAAGCCACCATTCGTATTCAGGTTAAGGGACACAGATGTTTCGGCTGAATTCCGAGAGCGGCAAGTGAGTCTGAAGCATCCATTTGGGGCTGGTGTGTGCCCTTCCCCTGGTAAACGGGTCTGAAAAAAGTACCTTATTTTAGTCATTGTAATGTCCAACAAAAGCAAGCAGGGAACATGTGCTGCTATGAACTTGAGTGAATTTATTGTGGAAATCTTTTCTACCTTCACATTCAAAAGCTAATTCTGCTCCTCAACAAGGGTCTTGCCTGAGTCATCTACTAACTATGAAAATAAGTCAAAGCTTTAAAAGAACCAATGAAGGAAAGTGGATGTGGCTCAAGTGATAAGGCCTCCGCCTACCATATGGGAGGACCCAGGTTCGATCCTTAGGGCCTCCTGGTGAAAAAGAAGAGAAAGCGTGCCTGCGCGGTGAGCCAGTGCCCACGTGGTGAGCCAGTGCCTGTGCAGCGAGCTGAGTGCCCACGTGAATGCCTGTGCGGTGAGCCAGTGCCCGTGAGGTGAGCCAGTGCCCGCGTGGTGGTGAGCCAGTGCCTGCATGCTGAGCCAGTGCCCGCGTGCTGACCAGTGCCCGCGAGGTGATCCAGTGCCCATGTGGTGAGCCAGTGCCCACGCAACAAGCCAGTGCCTGTGTGGTGAGCCAAGTGCCCACACAGTAAGCTGAGTGCCCACGTGGTGAGCCAGTGCCTGCACAAGTGAGTCACGTAGCAAGATGATGACGCATCAGAAAAGAGACGAAGGAGAGAGTCAAGCTGAAGTGCAGCAGAGACCAGGAGCTGTGGGGGCACAGGTGACAGGGAACCTCTCTCCATATCAGAGGTCTCCAGGATTGAATCCCAGAGAATCCTAGAAGAGAAAGATGAGAAAAGAAAAAAAAAAGAGGGAGAGAGAAATAGATACAAAAAAATTGCACAGAGAATGGACATAGACAGCAAAAAACAGCAGGGAGGGGGAGGGGAAGGAAAAAAGAATTACTTTATTAAAAAAAAATCCCTATGGGGGAAAAACTGAAAAAATAAAGAAAAAAGAAGAAAAAAAGAGAAAAATAAAAGGAAAGGAAGAGAGGGAGGGAGGAAGAGAAAGAAGAAAGAAAGAAAGAGAGAGAGAATCAGTGAGGACAGCCTAAAAGAGTTTTTTTTTTCTTTTTCTTCTTTTAAGTCCATTTTTTGTTGGTTTTCATGAAAATCTCTAGTTTGAGAAAGAAAAGTATATTTGCACAAAGTAAATGATGTTTTTTGAGCCAGTGAATTAGAAATGTTTTTTTATAAATTAATTTCATTTTTATGTAATGTTGTATACATTTGAGGCATATGAAACATATCTTTACACTATAAATATGATAATAAACACATGGAAATCCAATTTAAGAACCAGTACATTACCAGTGCCTCCCCCCCTCCTCTAGAGGTAACCACTATTCTAAATATACTGTTTCTGTGATTTCTTTGATTAAAAAAAAAAAGTTTGCTACACATACATTGTCTCTTTGTATTTTGCTTCTTGGGAGCTTTATAAAAATAACGTGCTGTGTGTATTTTTATCTGAACGTCGAGTTGCTGAGATCTAGCCCTATTTTGCATTCAGCTGTAGCGCATTCCTTTCCATTGCCGTGTGTTGACCATCTACAATTTGCTTTCCCATCCTCCTGGCAACGAACGACTGAGTTGTCTGCAGTTTTCTGCTCTTGTGAATAAAGCAGTTATGAACTCTGTCCACCTCCTGATGCACATGACAGAGTAGGGCACTCATTTTCAAACTTAAAAAAAAATGTAATAGATATAATACACACATATTACATGTATTTTATGGTTACAATAAAAAACTTCACATCACAACCTGGGACACACGTGGGTGCACACACGAAACAGAAACAAGCAGCCTTCCTGCACAGCCAGGCCCTCCAGGTCGTCCTGTTCTGCGGTATTCTCCTTCATTTGCTGAGAACGTTAGCTGTGTACCACCAAATTGGATTCACAATCCACTCTCAGGATTCTCATGTCTCTCAGGATTCTCATGTCTCTCAAAAGACATGTTAAAATCTAAACCTGTGGGAGGCAGATGGGACTGAAGGGACTGGGCTTGCCCTGCCGCGTGGGAGTCCTGGGTTCAGTTCCTGGTGCCTCGTAAGGAGAAGAGAAGCAGACACTGAGAGCCCGCAGCCAAAGGACACAGAGCGCAGGCAGCAAGTGCGAACAACAATGAGGCAGGGATACAGGAAATAAAATAAATCTTAAAAAACAATCTTGACCTACGTTCCTGTGGAGGCTCTGTAAAGGGAAGAAGCTCAGACACAGTCAGAGAAAGCCAAGGAGGAGCGTAGCTGGCAGAGGGGAGGCCCCAGCCAAGGAGCCCCGCACACTTGGGAGAGAAAGCCTGGCCTGATAAGACATTGCTTAAACACCTTCGGAACCGTGACACAGCAAATGCTCGTTGTGTAAGCCCATTGCTTGGTATTTGTCACAGAAGCTCTGGCAAACTGAGACAAACAGATCACATTTGAAACAACTTGATCTAGCATATACCCCTGGAAGTGACCCTGAAGAGCTGTAGTTAGGTACCTACACCGTTTTACAGCAAAACGCCAAATTACTTTCCAAGCTGATAAAACCAATTTACACTCCCCCACTAGGGATGTGTTTTATATCCTCTCCTAGATTTGACGTTGCAAGAGTTCTTAATGTTTGCTAATCTGGTAGGTAGAAAATGTACCTCCCTGTGGTCTTCATTTACAACTCCCTGAGGAATAAGTTGGAATAGACTTTTTTTAAATTTTGCATATCCTCTCTGTGAAATGCCTATAAGTATCCTTTCCCCACTTTTCTGTTGCTTTTTAAACAAGACACTTGTTCAAGAATTTGCATCACATTCTATGGTATTGTGCTCACTTAACGCAGTACTTAAATGGGAAGATTCTTCTTTTGGGGGTGAATCAGGAGTCAAGGAACTTGACTCTGTTTAGGGGGTGTGGAAGGGAAACTGATACTTTTGTTTTCCTACTGAAACCTCCTATTTACCCTGGTCAGGAAAAAAACCTGCTTCAGTGACTCTGCCCTCTGGCAGCTGGGTCCAGCACTTGGCAGGCAGTCTGGGGGTCAGCGGCCACCCCCTGCCGTTGTCTGAGGACCGGCGGGCTCCTCCCTGTTCCCTGCTGCGGGCCCTCCTACCCCGAGGGTCCCACTGCTCTCCACCTGGCTCTGGGCTCACGGCTCCTGCACACTGCAGAGGCTTCTTTGGATGTCATCTGTAATTTGATATGGAGCTGGAATTCTGGATCTTTTCCTTCCCCGGCCTTACTCTTCCTTGGTAGTTCACCATTCACCACCAGAGGTGCGAGAAGGCCGGCCGGCAGTCACGGCAGCCTGACCCGTCTTTTGCCTGGGTCTGAGCTGCTGAGTCAAGGCGAGCTTTTGGTAGCAGTGCATTCCTTAAAACCAGTACAGAAAGAGGATCTTATTTTTCTATGACAACGTTATAATTGGGGTTGTATTATTAAATAAATCAATCACAGACTTAGCCATCCCAATATCTTAAAAACAGAAATAGAATAACATGTCTCTGTAATTACAAAGTTATTAGCTAGTACTAAGCTCTTAGTTAGGCCATGAGTTCAAGCACGTCACTTGGATGATCTGGAGCGTGACTCATGACTGGAGGTTCTCAGTGGTACTGATTTTGCTTTGATGACATTATCCTCGGGCTTTGGGCCCTATAGCGCAGACGTTTTCAGACTGGGTTCTTTGGAGCCCCACTGTTCTGGGGGAAAACTGAGTTGATGGGATATTGGCCCCTAAGCAGCCAAGAAAGAGAGCAGGCATCAGAGCTCTGCTTCAACCAGAGCAGCCTCTTATTTTCTTTTTACAAATAGTGTCCCATGTAAGAATTCATGTTTTTAAAAGTACCTTCTTTTTTAAAGGATTGAAAATCTCTGCGGCAGCTCACCTTGAGGCAAAGGTCCTCAGAATAGTTGGGGCTACAGCCAAGAAGGAAGGAGGGGATGGTGTTGGCTGATGACATATTTCCCTTCGAGAGACGAGCAGCTCCTAACAATTCCACCTGCCGTGCTTTTCCCTCGACATGGCACTTCTGGTGGCTGATCGCATGTCCACGGGTCCCCTAGGCCCACCCGATGTGGCCTTCTGGCTCCTTATTGACCCCGCTGTGCTCTTGTCTTCCCAGCAGCGGAGCTCCAGCCTGCAGGCAACCGCCACTGCCCGGCGCTGCGTGGCTCTTTGGCTACGCTCTTGCCAATGGACTGCGAGCAGGGGTGTCATTCCCACATCCCTTGTTTCAAAGGAAGCTGCGTATCCTGGACTTTTCCTCCACATTTCCACCTTCCCACAAGCTGAGCACTGACATGCTGGTGACCCTGAAACTTCCCCGCCACCCCCAGCAAGGACAACTCCTAGGAAAAAAAACTGTGAGACGCGGTTGCCCCATCGCTGTGACAGCTCCCCTCCAGGTTGTTATAAGGATCTGCAGCAAATTGCCACGTGCTCTGCAGCCCACTAGCTCATGAGGTCGCTCATCTGAGAGTCCTGGAGCTGAGGAGGTCTTCGGGGCACCCAAACTGCTTCTCCGACGGACATCCGTCTTGGATGGAGAAGCGATTTCTGGGGTCTCAAGATCTCAGAGAGCTGGGGTTTGGAGGAGGCACGTTTGACACAGGACTGAGGAGGGACACTGCTGGAACAGCCCCTCCCTGCTCGGAAGACCGGAAGTATAGGAGGGGCCTGGCTTGCCTTGCTGGAAGCAGCCAGCCTGGGGCCTCTGGCAAGCCCCGCTTTGGGATCTCTTCTTTGGGGACCCTCCTCTGCTCACAGATAAGGAAGCTGAGCTGCGTGAGACTTGCCCTGGCCAGGCAGTGCTTTAGGCAACGCTGGGGCTAGACCCCCGTCTCCAATCCCGCTGTTCCCCTTATCCGGATTTGCCCCCAGACATTCCTCACTCTCCAGGCAGAGCCCCTTGGGTGATGTTTCTGAATCCTGGCCATCTGACAAGGTCGTCCCACTCGCAGGGAAAAGAGCCTGTGTGTCTGGAGTTCTTGGTGCCTTGTCTGTTCTCCTGCCAGATTCCTGCTTTTGTTCCAGACTCTCTTGCCTACAGCGCGCCCTTATCCGAGTGTCCATCTTCTCCACCTCCGCCTTTCCGTCACTTCCCTCCACGCCACCCGGGTTCAGCATGGAGATGTGGCGCCCCAGACGCCAAGACAAACACGGCAGAGTCTTGGAAGCGCCCTCCGAGGAGGCCGCGGGACACAGGCCACACTGGCCGCAGTGTCTGCAAAGACCACCCTCCAGCGCGGGGAGCACGGGCAGGATTCGCAGCCCCGCCTGCCTCGTGGGAAGAACGCCGACCCTCACGGACCGCTCCCCGCGCCCTGAGACCAGCAGGCCTCACACGGGTTTCCCCTTTCCTCGTTCTTCTGTAAATTCAGGTCATCCCACAGACAAGGGCCATAGCTAAAAACACACCCTCATTTTCCGGGGGTGCCTACGATGCCATCGCCCCGTATGCCCGGGTCTCCAGACAACGGGCCCCGGAAGGCCCCGGCTCACGGCGGCTGGTGCTGGGAAGGCCACTGTTCTCCACGTCACGTCATCTTCGTCCAGGGGTCTTTGCTGCTTGTTCTTTTTTTTTAAAGATTTATTTATTTTATTTATTTCTCTCCCCTTCCCCCCCCCCGTCCCAGTTGTCTGTTCTCTGTGTCTATTTGCTGCGTCTTCTTCTTTGTCCGCTTCTGTCGTTGTCAGAGGCACAGGAATCTGTGTCTCTTTTTGTTGCATCATCTTGTATCAGCTCTCCATGTGTGCGGCGCCATTCCTGGGCAGACTGCACTTTCCTTCGCGCTGGATGGCTCCCTATGGGGCGCACTCCTTGCACGTGGGGCTCCCCTATGCGGGGGACACCCTGAGTGGCACAGCACTCCTTGTGCGCATCAGCACTGCACATGGACCATTTGCTACTTGTTTAATTCTCATTGAGGTGACATATGTTCAACATAACAGACCCCAGGGTAACCACATTCAAGCACACAATTCCAGGCTGTTAATCACACTCGCCATGTCGTGTTGCCCTCACCGCCATCCATCACCAAAACCCCAACAGAAACTGCGCCCCTCGCGCCGCCCCCCGCCCCCCCCCCCACCCGCAACCTGGACTCGACTTTCTGTCTTTGTAAATCTGCGTATTCCAGTTTGCCCAGGGCTCCTGACCTCATACCTCCCCAAGGAGTTAAGTGGTAGTAACTCCATTTTTCAGAACGACATTGAGGCCCAGTAAAACAAGATGGCTAGACTAACCGGAGAAGTTTCCAGCCTATTAGAAATAAAAACCGTGTTGTGGAAAGCCCAGGAATTTACAATTTCGTCTGTTTTTCTTTTAGTAGACACCAAAAGATGCTCAACACGCAGAGGGTTAAGCGTGGGGAGAATAAATTCAGAGGTGTCAGCTCAGGACAGAATATATTTGGAATGAATAATAGAAAAACAGCACTCTCACCAAGCTTCATTACTCCAGCAAATTTGTGGATTTGGGTAAACCGAAGATGGAATTCCAGAACTCAAGTTACCCAAGTGCAGCAGGCCAGGGACTTTCTATTGGCTGGACGGGAAATCGTCAGCGTCAGCACTCATGCTCATCTGTACTCAGCGTGTTCACCCAGTACCTAACTTCCTCCCGTTCTTCTACTGATAAGGAGTCCAAAGTCTGGAGGTCTGTATTCACCTGAGCCTAACGCGGATGTGGCACGAGTCCCAGAGGAGGCCACCTGTGTCCATTCCCATCTTCGAGGGCCTGGTGCGGAGACGCCGACACCTCGGCCAGGAGGCCGGCCAGCCTTGACCGCGTCGTGCATTTGGTCACTTCATCGCAAGCTGCTGCGAGACCCCCGCTGGCTGTGCTGGAGAGCTCCACCGCCCCGAGGAGGCGCTGTGCCAACAGGAGCATCTTCTGTTACTGCCGCAGCTCCTGCTGTCCCTCTTAGTTTGTCACAGGGCTGCCAACGCAAAGTACCGGGAATAAAGGGGGTTCACTTGGGGTAAGATCTTACACTTCCAAGGCCAGAAGTCCCAGTCAAGGCACATCAGAGACGCTTTCTCACCAATGCCAGCTGCCATGTGGGGAGACAAGATGGCGCCCATCTCTGCCAAAGGCGCTGCCTTCTTCCCCTCCGGGACCCACCGGCTCCCAGAGCTCAGCTGTGGGCGCCAGGCACGGCTTGTCTCTCCGGCCTCCCTCTCAGTCTCAGCTGCTCCACTTCATTCCCGAGTTCGGCTGCAGGCTCTCCCACACAGACTCCTCTCCTAGGCCTCGGCTCCCTGAGCCTCCCAAGCCTCCTCTCCTCGCAGCCCAGCTGTGGGCGAGCACCAGTCCTTGCTCTCACCTGTGGGGTCAAATGGTGGCTCCCTTTTCCCCTGCGTGTGTCTCTCTGTGTCTTGTTAATATCAGCTCAGAAAGAGGGCAGAGACTCCCTGACGCACTCCAGTCAGAAGGGTCTCACGCCCGCAGGAGTGGGCTAGTTCAAAAACACCATCTTTCTCTTTCAGGGATTCCCGAAAGAGTCCCTGTCAGTTACGCCGTCAGTCAGACTTCCATCGGGGACGCAGGCCACTGTAAGGCGTAAGGGCTGTACCAGGCAATTACGGGAGAAGCTGGGGAAGTAGAGGTGAATGAAGGATCGTTGGAGGGTCAGAGTACCCGGCCCTCCTGAAGCACAGGTGTGCAGGCAACTCAAAGTTTGCCAAGAAACGCAGGAAGCCAGGCATGTCCAGCCACTGTGCAGGACTCGGCTGGAGAGCTGCTCATCAGGGCTGGCTGTCAGGAAGAACTGCTTGGCCGAGGAATGGGAAGGAGGAGGGCCAGTGGAGCCCACCGGCCACTCTCGTCTCTCACCACGTCCAACCGCGATGACCTACGGGGTCATGGCTACTGCTTTCCCTGCCACCATCCAACTCTTGCACTCATTTCTCTTGGGCCCAACTCCAACCCATGGTCATACTAGTCATAGTCAAGAGAAGGGGACCTTGGCAGCTAATTCCAACTTAACCAAGTTGAGACAGTTCAAAATCAGCATGGGCAGGCGATAGTGACTCAGAACTCATCTGGTCGATTTCTAGTGTCTGATCCAGAGTCAGTCATAGTTCTACCGCCAACCAAAATTGTGGTCTAGGGCCAGCAGCTTGATCTCTCTGTGCCTCAGGTGCTCAGACGGGGAAGAAGACAATCGCTCACCACCTCTTGGGAGATCCACGTAGAGTGAGGGAGCAGAGCAGTGAGCCCTGAGAACTTCCGTCCAAAGGCTCCAAAAGATTAAATTCTGAACCATCACTTCTCTCAGATTTTCTTACAAGTGCATTTAAAGCACATCTATTTAGAGCTGAGTGTCCTGGCTAAAGCATAGGTTTGAAAATGAGAAATTCTAGCTATTTTTCCTCTAACTAATCTTGGCATGCTATGAAACTTGGATCAAGTCATTACACCACTTGCTGTCAACATTTACTTACATTCAGAATGGGGAAAATAACATTCTGACAACGTAATTGCTCATTTGCTAAGGCCCTTAAAGAAACGAAGTCCCAGGGTATGCTGTACCCGGCACAGCAGAGCTACCATGAGCATCAGCAGAGCAGCGTTCCGCAAGATCCAGGGCCTGCCTCTGCTTCTCTTTCTTGGGGCAGCAGTCAAGATCTCACCAGAGCTTACTGGTCAGCCAGCCTGTCCCATGCCACCTCTACCTGAAGTGCTGGGGCTTGCTTTCTTTCACCAAGTACCGTCAAATACAGAAAAGCAATCCACTTCCTTGTGCTCATCCCACCTTTGGCAAACCAGTAAAGAAGATGTGTGCCCCTCAGGTCCACAGGAGGTGGCGGCAGGGCGCAGGAGCCATAGGAGAAGAGTCAAGGTCAAGGCCCACAGGGCAGGGCCTCCCAGCAGCTGCTCCCCAGGACTGGCCGTCCCCGACGGAGCCGCGGTGGCTCTGCTGAACCCCAAGACCAAGGTCATGTCAGTGCCCTGAGAAGAGAAACGGCGGCTCCAACGCCTAGAGAACGCAAGACACAAACCCACCCACTTCACCCTCCTCCCCTGGGTGTGGAGCGTTAGCTTCAGGGCAGACAGAGGGTCAAAGGAAGGAACACGCAACTGTGTTTTCCCCAGGCTTTCTCTCCATGAACGACACGCCCCTTCCCAGGTCTGAGGGCCTCGGTGTCCACCCTAATAGTATTCAGGCCATTAACCATTTCAGCTCTTTCTTCCTAACATAACATCCCTACGCGCCAACCAGAACCCTCTAACAAATATAAACACCTGGCATTTGGACACAAAGTCGTGTCTCCTGCCTTCAAAGCTGACTCCACACAGGCTAGCATTTCCGTCCCAAGCATCCTGCTGTGGGCATGCATTATCTACGACGGGGAGGCCTTGTGCTGCACCACCTCTACACCTCTGTGGTCCCGGGAAAGCCCCAGCGAGTTGGCTGATGGCCAGAATGAGGCCTGAATATCTGTAGAGAGCGGAGGATAAACTGCAGTACTTTAAAACCCAGCATAAAAATAGCAGCATAGGTATTTCATGACAAAAATAATCAGTTCCGAAGCTCTTTATTAGTTTGCCCCTTTCTTAATTGGAAAATTTTCATGTGACTTATAGCACTTGGGTTCAGCATCAGGTTTTCCGCATTTATAAAGTAGTCAAAAACTCTGGATAAATATGTATGTAGTTACAAAACTTTTCACAGGCCCCAAACTTGGAGTAATCCAAAAGAAAACAAAGCACTCCATTTTGGGCAGTCGTAAATCCTAGTGTCAACCTGACTTGGACGTGGGAAGGCAGGAGGGAGGCTGAATGGCTCCCATATGTTTGCCGGGACCTGGCTTTGGGGCTGGGGTGGGCGGGGGAAACAGGCTGCCCCTGGCTGCACTGGCGCCCTGAGCCCACGCCGAGCACCACTGCGCTCGTCAGCTGTCGCCGGGCGGTGCCTGATTAGTGAACGATGACCCTGCAGGCTCTTCTTACCCTGAAAAATTCAGTGTGCACAGTTCTGGTGGGTTCCGGATCCAGCCTCTCTTGGTCACTGTGGAAATACATTTGCTCCCTGGGCCATCAGGGAAGTTCCTGCTTTCATGAGGGAGCTGAGGCCTCAGGGCCAAGCCATGTCGTTGCCTGGACGTGGGGCCACCTGAGGAGCACTGGGGTCTGGAGAAAAGGGAGAAGCATCTCACACCGGGCTGCTCCTTTGAGGCAGTCAAGACCCAGACATGCATGCTTTAAACTGTAAGCACTTAAATTTGGCGAGAGAGAGGAGGCGGAGGGGCGCCTCGGCTTGCAGCGTCCTAAGGCAGCCGTGGAGATGCAGTCCCGGGTTCAAACCCCAGCTCCACCGCCTTGTGGCTGAGATTCTGGGCCGGGACTCTAAAAGCAGCCCTAGGAACTGTACCTACCTGGTGGAGTTGTGAGAATTAAATCCAACGCATACAAATTGTTGTGCACGCTGTCAGGATCAAGGCTATTACTGAACTCTGGAGACACTGCTTCACTGCAAGGGGGCTTTAGTACTAGACGTTTAGCTGGAAGCGCTGGGAAGACCGGGCGTAAGACGGTCTGGAAGGGCTTGGCTGGGAGGAGGGCGTCGAGCTGCTCCGGGAAGGCCGAGGAGCTGGCCCGGCCCTCGCGCCCGCGCGTCCTAGAATAGTTCAAAGCATTTCTCGGGCTTCGGTGGCGGGCAGGGGGCTCTCGGCCAGGCCTGAAATAGCTCTGCGGCCGCGGCCGACAGCTGGGACCGCGGCAGCTGCGGAGGCCCCGGGCGGGCGCGGCCGGGAGGACGGGGCCTGGGTCGGCGTCTGTCTGGAGGCCCGTCTGCTCCAGGGTCCCTCTCCCCAGGAATCCCGGCGGGGGCACAGGGCCCGCGCTGGGGGCTGGAGGGGGCTGCTCTGCTCCTCTGCCTTCAGGACAGTTTCCTCTCGTTAAAGCTCAGGTCAAGGTCTCGGCTTCCCCGGGCGGTCTGAGCGCGCGCTGAGCACTGAGCAGCCTCTGGGGCGCAGGAGAGATGCAGGCGCCCACCCACGGCGCGGCCGCAGGGGTCTCGGCGCCCTCGTGCGCCGCGCACGTTAACTCATTTACTCTCGCACCGTTAACCTCCAGCACCACGCCAGCCGGAAGTGATGAGCTGAAAGCAGTCCCTCTTTCCCCTCTATGGAAGACTGCCTGGTTTTTCAAGGTGTCTCTTGAAACATGTTTTCTTCTTAAAAATAGTTTTAGAAGTTTTCTGCTTATAAAAATAACGTAAGTCCGTAATAAAAAATTTGGAAAATATGAAATGCATAAAAATTAGTAATCCTTTCACTTCTTATATAACTGCTGCTAACTTTTTAATATGTTATTATATTGTTAATGATTATTAATAATATATATTATATTATTTTTCCAGAAAATTGGGATCTTGAGCCCTTTTAGAATTTCCAAAGATTTTTAAATCTCCTTGAAATGCTAGGAACCCTGTTCTACCCAGGGAAACAACTACGGGCTTCTGAAGTTTGAATGTAGTTCAGAAAACTGACTCCAAGAGGGGTCCGAATGTGGCAAGATGCCCGTTTCCACACCGCTGAAGGCTGTAAGTGCCGTCTGTTTTCCAGCAGGACCACTTTCCAGCGGTAACAGTGGCCATTAGTGTCAGGGGAAGATCTTCAACCTCTTTGGGCATTAATCACGCACCGGATGTTACAAAAATGTGCATATATTAAAGTCTTCAGCTGCTGCCTCAAGGTCCTGGGGGATCTTCATTTTCTTGACTCAGTGCTTCAAGCAGAGCTCATGGGGGCGCCCGCCCCGTTGCACGCCAAGGAGGCCTCCTCGTTCATCCCTTCTGGCGTTTGCACTTTCAGGGGCCAGCCCGGGGCCTGTGTGTGCCTTTTCAACGTCTCCTCGGCTAGAAGCCCCCATGGGCTTCTGCTGGGGGGGAGAGGGGGTCTGCCCGGAGCTGCCCTGTGCCCCAGACCCCAGGCAGCCGCAGCTGTGCACTCGGACATGATGGAATTATTTTCAGTCGAGGCCGCTCTGCTTGAGAGTCGGCTTAGAATCTTAAAGCGCCTTCACGCTGGGACAAAGGGGCTTCTCGTGGTGCGCGTCTGGACCGGCAAGGCCGTCCCTGCCCGAGAGCACAGCCGAGTTCACTCCTGCTCGTGTGTCTGGAAAGCTCAATGGTCACTTTGGTGCTGAATGTAGCACCTGCGACACGGCGTTTCTGACAGCAACTTCCTGAGTTTTATCCCTAATTGTTGTGTAAACCGTTTTCATTGGATCTCAGCAGAGGTGAGTGGTGCTGAGAGAAGCAGACGGACCTGGCAGCGGGAGCGGCGGAGCGGGTGTCTTCCCGCGGCCCTTCCAGTGTTTTTCACGTCCACTTACCCACGGCACACACGCTCCATTTCACTGGAGCCCTGTGGGAAATGTGGAGGCCACGTAAGGAGCCACAGGGCTCTGCGTTCTGGGTAACTTGAAGACGGGATTCCTCTGCTGTGTGTCACTCACCTCTGTTGCCGCGGTTGCCCAATATTTCGTAACCATCCATTCTTTGCCAGTGCCCACATGCAAAGATGGGTTTGTATTAAAAAATAAATGAGAACAGCACATTCTGATGTGGTGTAGTATGACAGCATTTTCCACCAGGAGCTGTGCTGCTTGCCCTTCCCCTTTTAGGAAACAAAGGACACAGGCAACGCCTGCTTCTCCTGTTTCAGCTCCTGGTGTGAAGCAGGAAGGGATGTCAGAAATAAAAGAAAAGTCTTTTTCCTTTGAAATACCTAAATGTCCAAAGATGGGAACAGCCACAGGGGGGAGAATTTTGTGCTATGCAGGTTGATCTGATTTTATGGACCATCAATTTCCCAATGGAAAGCTCAATTACTTTCAACTGCAAGAATTAGAAAACCAGGCCTGCAATGGCTTCAACATACAGAGATTTATTTTTCTCACATAACAAGAAAACTGGAAGTGCGTAGTCCGAGCTGGGTCATCAAGGACTCTGGCTCTTCCTTCTGTTCCATCAAACATAATATGCTGGATTTCCTCCTTGTGCTTGTTGCCTCATGGTGTCAAGATGACTGCCGTGATCTGGGGCTCACAACTGATTTTCAAGGTGGGAGGAAGCAGACAGGGCCGTACCAGCAACGTGGTCTCCTTTCATCTAGAAAGCAAAAGGTTCCCTGGACCCTCAACAGGTTTCTGCTGCCACCTCATTGCTCAGAATTGTGTCACATGGCCATTAACTGGTGGAACCCAAAACACAGTCCTTGGGAAGCGTACATGGCTCAACTGACAGAGCGTCCACCTACCATATGAGGGTCTGGAGTTCGATCCCCAGGGCCTCCTGACCCCTGTGGTGAGCTGGCTCACGCGCAGCGCTGCCGTGTGCAAGGAGTGCTGTGCCATGCAGGGGTGTCCCCACGCAGGGATGCCCACGTGCAAGGAGTGCACCCTGCCAGGAGAGCCGCCCCGCACGAATGAAAGAAGTGCAGCCTGCACGAATGAAAGAGTGGCACCGCACACACGGAGAGCTGACGCAGCAAGATGACACAACAAAAAGAGACACAGATTCCCCGTGCTGCCCGACAATGCAAGCGGACACAGAAGAACTCACAGCAAAGGGACACAGAGAGCAGACGATGGGGGGATGGGGGAGAGAAATAAATGAAATAAATCTTTAAAAAAAAAAGGAAAAAACACAGTCCAGTCCTCAAGCTGCAAACTGTTTGTTATTACTCAGCAACAAGCATAAGTATAGAAATTGAGAGGAAGCATTCAGAAACATTTATAGCAATTATAAAAGTGTAGGTATGCAATGGTTTGGAATTATTTAAATAAATAAATAAAACTAGTCCTTCCCCACAAGTAGTTTAAGAAACAGGGCTGTAAGTTAGATTACTGCAAACTGTCATCACACTAATGAAATGTAAGCGTTTCTCCAACATCAAGAGCTTGGCAACAACTGTCGCCAGTGGTCAGAAGCTGGCCACAGAAGGCTGGCCCCAGAAGGTTTCCACCAGAATGCTGGCCATAGAAGCTGGCCACAGACGGCTGGCCACTGACGCTGGCCACTGAAGCTGGCCACCATGAACCACCAGAAATAGGAAGCTCGTACATCTGAGCCTCTGAGTGGAGCCTAGTTCCCTCACTTCCCAGCAAGTTACTTAACTTAGGTAAGTTACTTAACCATCTGTGCCTCAGTTTCCTCATGTGTAAATGGGGATAATAATAGCACCTACATCATAGTTTTGTGAAAAATTAAATGGAGCAATTACCTGCAAAACATTTAGAGCTGAATCTGGCACCGTTGAGCACGATATAAGTGTTTGCTCTTATTGCAATGCATGAAAGAACCGTTTTGCACAAAATAAGAGGATTTTAAAAATGAAACATGGTTTTGATTAAAATAGCACTTGTGATATAAAAGTACACTGAACAGAGATTGGTATCAAACTGACATTGAGAACAAACATCCTGCTGGGAGGGCCTGAGGCTGTGTGTGCCCCCAGCAGGCTGAGGCCGGCTCTGACCTCATACGAAGAGAAATGTTTGCATAACGGAGCTGCCTGTGCTGGTTCTTATATGGAAAACTCGCAGACTGGACGGTCAGAGGCAGAGAAGGCGTGTGTGTATACTGATTTTGTTTTTGTTCTTTTCTGTTCAGACCCAAGGTAGATGCTTGAAATTTGAAGGAGGTAATGTAAAATGTAGTGGAGTTAGGGTCCATGTGAGGATCCCCCGGGCGTTCACACTTAGTATGAAGAAAACGTCTGAGGAACGTGGACCGCAAGCTGCTTATTCCTGCCTTAGTCCGACCCGGCGCCTGCCGCGTCACTCAGCGCCAAGCTGAGCACGTCCTGATGCTCCGGCCCCACTGCCCGCCCCGTGCCACATATTTAGCCCTAATCTCTGTTCTGCCACCCACTGTCCAACACCATTTCACACGTTTCATCTCACAGGCATCTCGCGTTCAGGGGTCACACCTTAGCTTTTTGGTGGCCCCTCCTTCCCCAGCCCGGAGCTGCACACGGGAAAGGTCTCCGATGAGCGCTTGTTGGGTGATGGGCAAGAGGAGGCAGGAAACCTGGGGAGCACTGTCGGTAGAGTCTGGGGTAAGCCTCGGTTTTGGGGATGGAGATCGTCACTGGTGACCCTGAACGGATCGTTTTCCCTGAGGTGGGGCAGGAGTAAGGAGCAAGGGTGGTGAAAATAACGGCGGCAGGAAGTGTAGTGGGAAGTTCTTTTAGAAGAGTTTATTGTTAAAAGGAAGGCAAGTGGACGTGGAAGATGCTCCGGAGAGAGGAGCCCTGAGCCCATGTGTGCACAGAAGGAAGAGGCTGAGAGCAAGCCGCGGCAGGCACAGAGAGAGGGGCGCGGCTGGCGAGCGGGGCCTGCAGGCTGGAAGGCGGAGGCGTGGGGGTGCTGGGAGGTGGGGTGCTGGGAGGCGGGGTGCTGGGAGGTGGCGGTGCTGGGAGGTGAGGGTGCTGGGAGGTGGGGTGCTGGGAGGTGGGGGTGCTGGGAGGCGGGGTGCTGGGAGGCGGGGTGCTGGGAGGTGAGGTGCTGGGAGGCGGGGTGCTGGGAGGTGGGGGTGCTGGGAGGTGAGGGTGCTGGGAGGTGGGGTGCTGGGAGGCGGGGTACTGGGAGGTGGGGTGCTGAGAGGCGGGGTGCTGGGAGGTGGGGGTGCTGGGAGGCGGGGTGCTGGGAGGTGGGGGCGCTGGGAGGCGGGGTGCTGGGAGGTGGGGGTGCTGGGAGGCGGGGTGCTGGGAGGTGAGGGTGCTGGGAGGTGGGGGTGCTGGGAGGTGGGGGTGCTGGGAGGTGGGGGCGCTGGGAGGTGGGGTGCTGGGAGGTGGGGGTGCTGGGAGGCGGGGTGCTGGGAGGTGAGGGTGCTGGGAGGTGGGGGTGCTGGGAGGTGGGGGTGCTGGGAGGCGGGGGTGCTGGGAGGCGGGGTGCTGGGAGGTGGGGGTGCTGGGAGGCGGGGTGCTGGGAGGCGGGGTGCTGGGAGGTGGGGTGCTGGGAGGTGGGGGTGCTGGGAGGCGGGGTGCTGGGAGGTGGGGGTGCTGGGAGACGGGGTGCTGGGAGGTGGGGGTGCTGGGAGGTGGGGTGCTGGGAGGTGGGGGTGCTGGGAGGTGGGAGTGCTGGGAGGTGGGGGTGCTGGGAGGCGGGGTGCTGGGAGGCGGGGGTGCTGGGAGGCGGGGTGCTGGGAGGTGAGGGTGCTGGGAGGTGGGGGTGCTGGGAGGCGGGGGTGCTGGGAGGCGGGGTGCTGGGAGGCGGGGGCGCTGGGAGGCGGGGTGCTGGGAGGTGGGGGCGCTGGGAGGCGGGGTGCTGGGAGGTGGGGGTGCTGGGAGGCGGGGTGCTGGGAGGTGGGGGTGCTGGGAGGCGGGGTGCTGGGAGGTGGGGGTGCTGGGAGACGGGGTGCTGGGAGGTGGGGGTGCTGGGAGGTGGGGCGCTGGGAGGCGGGGTGCTGGGAGGTGGGGGCGCTGGGAGGCGGGGTGCTGGGAGGTGGGGGTGCTGGGAGGCGGGGTGCTGGGAGGTGGGGGTGCTGGGAGGCGGGGTGCTGGGAGGTGGGGGTGCTGGGAGGCGGGGTGCTGGGAGGTGGGGGTGCTGGGAGACGGGGTGCTGGGAGGTGGGGGTGCTGGGAGGCGGGGTGCTGGGAGGTGGGGGTGCTGGGAGGCGGGGTGCTGGGAGGTGGGGGTGCTGGGAGGCGGGGGTGCTAGGAGGTGGGGTGCTTGGAGGTGGGGGTGCTGGGAGGCGGGGGTGCTGGGAGGCGGGGGTGCTGGGAGGTGAGGTGCTGGGAGGTGGGGGCGCTAGGAGGTGGGGCGCTGGGAGGTGGGGTGCTGGGAGGTGGGGGTGCTGGGAGGCGGGGTGCTGGGAGGTGGGGGTGCTGGGAGGTGGGAGTGCTGGGAGGTGGGGGTGCTGGGAGGTGGGGTGCTGGGAGGTGGGGGTGCTGGGAGGTGGGGTGCTGGGAGGTGGGGGTGCTGGGAGGTGGGGTGCTGGGAGGAGGAGGTGCTGGGAGGTTTGCTCTCAGGCGGGCGAGGTCAGGTGCTCTTTCACCCCTTCTCATCCCAGGCCCTCACTCCGAGCCTGAGGCCTGGCAGCGTGGGAAGAGGCTGCGATTCCAGGACAGGAGTGCGGGAAGCGGTTGGCGCTGCGTGCTCTGAGTCAGCACCAGCGTGCCCGGCTCCCTGGGCCCCTCGGCCGTCCAGACAAGACCAGCCGCAGACCCCTGCGGCCCGCCCCCCGGGGGAGGCTCCAGTGGAGGGGAGAGGGCGCAGCGAGGGGTCAAGGCTGCCGTTTTAAAAGGTGGAGTAACCTGGATTTGTGGAAGAGCGACGTGTACGAGCCTGCAGCCCAAAGGCTACAGGCCCAGAGGAGAGAAAATCAGGGCAGGTGCAGTTCCTTGAGGAACTCGGGACTCAGAACAGGGAGCAGGGACCAGCACTCGTGAGCGTGATCCAGGAACGAGGGGGATAGCCGGTTTGTCGGGGTTTTCCACATAAACCCGACGGCCAGGGTGCACAAGTGTGAACACCAGGGGAATTATTGCAGGAATCGGCTGCTGCGACCGCAGGGTCGGCAAGTCCGAATTCCCGGGAACAACAAGGAATTCCCCAGAACAGCTGGCGGGAGTGGGAAAGGGATTCTCTGACTGCCGAAACCACCACTGTGACTCGAAGGCTTTCGAGCGCCTGTGGACTGTCGGCAAGGCGCGAGGCTCGCCGCGCGGGTGCCATCAGCTGGCCGGTGATGTCCTCACAGCAGCGTCAGCACCGCACTGGCTCGACTGGACACCAGGCAACCGGCCAGTCGACGCGGGGCTGAGCCTCGCCAAAGGCCGGCCGTGGAGACCGGGCCCCGCGGGCTTCAGAAGGACAGTGCACTGCGGGCCGGGGCCCTGGTGGGCGTCTCCAGCAGGAGCAGGCACAGGGGCTGCAGGCCGGGGCCCGGTTTCCCCCTCCCCGATTCTGCCTTTCGGTCTGGACAGCACTCCTGCTGAGGCGAGTGTAGCTCAGCAAGGAGGAGGCGTCTCTGGTCCCTGCCGAGGCCCATTCCTGTCGGGGCAGCAGCGCCACTGCGCCCTGGAAAACTGTGTCGCAATGGCCACGTCCCCGCCATTCTTGTGATTTTTCACTGGCTCTTACAGCAGCTTTGCAATTTGTCCTGAATCCTATTTTTTTTTTATTTCTCTCCATCCACACCCCCTCCCCCAGTTGTCTGCTCTCTGTGTCCATTCGCTGTGTGTTCTTCTGTGACTGCTTCTATCCTTGTCAGCGGCATGGGAATCTGTTTCTTTTTGTTGCATCATCTTGCTGTGTCAGCTCTCCGTGCGGGCAGCACCATTCCTAGGCAGGCTGCACTTTCTTTCGCTCTGGGCGGCTCTCCTTACAGGGCACACTCCTTGCGTGTGGGGCTCCCCTACGTGGGGGACACCCCTGCGTGGCACGGCACTCCTCGCGCGCATCAGCACTGCACGTGGGCCAGCTCCACACGGGTCAAGGAGGCCCGGGGTTTGAACCTTGGACCTCCCATGTGGTAGATGGACGCCCTAACCACTGGGCCAAATCCATTTCTCTGAATCTTATTTTTGACACGTCAAATCTAACAGTTTTTAGTCCAAAATGCCTCATTAGTTCTTCCACTCATTTGTTTGTTGTCCCTGCCCTTCGAAGCCAGGAGAGCCAAACTAGAACGCAGATCCCACGAGGTCCGGACTTATTTGTGGACACTCCTGCATCCCGAGCCTGGGACGCTGCTTTGGGTGAAGTAGCTGCTCAGGAAACATTTGCTGTCGGCAGAGGGGCCTTTCCTGTGAGGCCAGTGGAGCTCAAACTCACCTGCAGCTCTGGACAGATCCTCCTAGCTGCTTTTCCCTTTACTTTTTTCTTTTTAGGAGGTACTGGAGATTGAACCCAGGACCTCGTACATGGGAAGCAGGTGCTCAGCCACATCTGCTCCCCCTCCTCTGTGCCCTTTTGGTTATGTTTTTAATGAAATTTCATATTTAACTGGTTAAGGCTCCCGTCTCTACTCCAGCTTCCCCTCCGTCACCTTCCCTGGCTGTGGGCATGTCGGTGGTCCAGGTAACAGGAAGTTGCATTTGGGCATCTAGGACGGGGCTGGGTCATCCTTAGTGCAGTTAAGTTACTGCTAGCCACCCCGTGCAGGGACCCTCCCGCAGCTGCAGTTACCCGGCGTCACGGCGCCAAGTGCAGGTCGAGGTGGCGCCACAAAACCAGCTTGGCCTGGGCTTCTGGCTCTAGAAGCTGTGGGCGGTGGAGAAACGAGATCCTTCCTGAAGAGCCTCCAAAGGTGGTCGGGCCCTCGCCTGCTCACCTGCGCTCGGCCGGGCGAACGGGTGGGTCGGGTCCCCGCAGGGCTTGCGCCGTCCTTCACCCGGCACTGACCCTGGGGCTGCTTCAAACCTGGCTCCTGGTCCTGGGAAGCGCTTCCGACCCCCCGGGAGTGGCAGAGGCTTCCTAAACGATGGCCTTTGGTGCTCTCCAAGGGCGGTCAGTCAGAACCCAGAAGCCAGCATGCCCACACGCTAATTCCTTCAGAGGTACCCTAGCAAAGACTGCACTGCCGAATTCTTTGTGCCAAGGGCTCTACAAGTAAAATCACGACACCTGAGAGAAGGAGGGAAGGCCTTCCGCTGGCACCCGTTCATTCAGCAAATTCCCCAGTCCTGTTATGAGTCAGGCATTGCGGGGACGTTAAACAAGACACAGTCCCCTTCTTCAAAGAACTTTTAATCTAGCAGGGGAGTGGCACGTTTCAGCAGGAGACACTGAGATGGGGGCTGAGCTCAGTGTTGTAGAAGCCCTTGGGTGGAGCTCGGCAAGTCAGGGGACGCTTCCTGGAGAAGCTGAGTCAGCCCCGTGGCGGGTGCTGGAGGCTCCAGCCCTGGGTGGGAGGCTGAGCTGACTCAGAGTTTCCCACGTCTGTCTGAGCATCAGAATCACCCGGGGAGCGTCTGCGCTGTAGACGCGCTGACTAGACTTTCAGTGTGGTGAGGGAGCCCCAGGAATCTGCCCTTTTTTATTAAAAAAAAAAAGAAGCACCTCTGGTGGGTGTTTGTTCCTTGTTCTGTTTTTGTTTTTCTCTCTCCCCACTTACTAGAGAAGTTGTCGGCTTAGAGAACAATCAAGTATAAAATGCAGGGTCCCCCCCCACCCCGACGCCCTGCATTGGTGTGGGACCTTGTGCGTTGACGGCGGCGTGCTTTCTCAATTGTACCGTTAGGTGCAGTCCCTGGTGAAACTTCAGGTTCACTGTCTAGGTAGTGGAGTTCCACGGCTTTTTTAAAAAAACTGTAGACTCTCACCATGTACACAGCCCAGCATCTCCCCCTTTTATGGCATTCAGAGATAGGTTCCCGTGCTGCTCCGTGTTCATGACGTGCCACCGTCGCCGGGTAGTGCTTTTCATCAGCCAGCTTTGGTGACTGTGGGGGATAAAGAGGACAGCCTTGAGGGAGGGGCTTTCCAGGCGAGGGAGCAGAAGACCCTGGACGGGCTGGTGTACCAGCCTCAGGCCGTCCAGAGCGTTCCTTCCGTAGCCGGCAGATCAGACGGCCGATGGCTAATGGGCTCCGCAGCCACGCGGCCACCGAGGGCAGGTGCCAGCCGGGGGCAGGTGCTGGAGCAGGGGTGTGAGCCCAGAGCTACGCGGAGGGGGAACGCGCAGGCTGCGCATGGCCTGCAGCGGCTCCTGCAGGCTCGCGCTGGCGCAGCCTCCAAGCTCTAGATGAAGAGCCAGCTCCTCGCGTCCTCCACCTCGCTTGTCTCTTCACAAGAGCTTTAGATATAATTCACATATCATTAAATACCCCCTTTAAAGTGCACGATTCAGTGGCTTTTAGTATATTCACGGAATTGTGCAACCATCACCATCTAATTTTAGAAAAATTTCCATTTTCATCATTCAAAAAAAAACCCCACAAAAAGCCATGCCCACTGGCCATCGCTTCTCCTCCTGCCCCGGCCCCTGGCCCGGGGACTCCCCAGCCTCTTTTCTGTCTCTACAGAATTTTCTATTCTGAATGTTTCATATAAATGAACTCATACAGCGTGTGGCCTTTTGTGGCTTTCACTCAGCATTTTGTTTTCAAGTTTCACCCATGTTACAGTGTGTATCAGTACTTCATCTCTTTTTTATTGTCAAGCAATATTTCATTGTATAGATGTCCACATTTTGTTCTTTTTTTTTTTAAAGATTTCTTTCATTTATCTCCCTGTCCCTGTCTGTTCTCTGTGTCCGTTCGCTGAGTCTTCCTCTGTGTCCGTTTCGCTTACATTCTCGGCTGCACTGGGAAATTGTATCTCTTATTTGTTGTATCATCTTGTTGTGTCAGTTCTGTGTGTGTGCAGTGCCACTCCTGGACAGGCTGAGCTTTTTTCACGCAGGGCGGCTCTCCTTACGGGCGCGCTCCTTGTGTGTGGAGCTCCCCTACGCGCGGGACACGCCTACATGGCACAGCACTCCTTGGGTGCAGCACTGCACGTGGGCCAGCTCACCACATGGGGCAAGAGGCCCAGGGTTCGATCTCTGAACCTCCTATATGGTAAGTGGATGCTCTATCAGTTGAGCCACATCCATTTCCCAATATCCCCATTTTTGTTTATCCATTCATCAACTGAGGCCATCTGAAATGTTTCCACTTTTTGACTGTGATGAATAATGCTGTTATGACCCTTTGTGTACATTTGTGTGAACATGTTTTCACTTCTCTTAGGTGTATGCCTAGGAATAGAATTGCAGGGTCACATGACTGTGCTTAACTTCTTCAGGAACTGCCGAATTGTTTTCCAATGCAATTGACCCAGCTTGCGTCCCCACTGACAATCTATGAGGGTTCCAGTTTCTCCACATCCTCACCAACATAATAACAAATTGCTTGTTTTCATTATAACCCTCCTACTAGATGTGGCTTTGATTTGCATTTCCCTAATGACTAATGATGTTGGGCATGTTTTTTATATGTTTATTGGCCATCTGTATACCTTCTTTGGAGGAAGTTTATTCCAGGCCTATGCCCATTTTTAAATTGGGTTGTCTTTTATTGTTGAGTTGTAAGAGTTGTTTATGGGAAACGGACTTTGGCCCAGTGGTTAGGGCGTCCGTCTACCATATGGGAGGTCCACGGTTCAAACCCCGGGCCTCCTTGACCGTGTGGAGCTGGCCATGCGCAGCGCTGATGCATGCAAGGAGTGCCGTGCCACACAAGGGTGTCCCCCGCGTGGGGGAGCCCCACGCGCAAGGAGTGCGCCCGTGAGGAGAGCCGCCCAGCGTGAAAAGAAAGTGCAGCCTGCCCAGGAATGGCGCCGCCCACACTTCCCGTACCGCTGATAACAACAGAAGCGGACAACAGAAGCGGACAAAGAAACAAGACGCAGCAAATAGACACCAAGAACAGACAACCAGGGGAGGGGGGGGAATTAAATAAATAAATAAATCTTTAAAAAAAAAGAAAAAAGAGTTGTTTATATCTTCTAGACACAAGTCCCTTATCAGATATAAAATTTGAAAATATTTGCTCCTATTCTGTGTTGTCTTTTCACTTTCTTAATAGTGTTCTTTGAAACACAAAAATTTTAAATTTTGATGAAGTCCAATTTATCTATTTTTTATTTTGTCACATGTGCTGTTAGTGTCATATTCAAGAAACCAGTGCCTAATACAAGGTCATGAAGATTTACTCCTTTGTTTTTTCCTAAGAGTTTTATAACTCAGCTCTTACATTTAGGTCTATGATCTATTTGAATTAATTTTCTATATGGTGTGATGTAGGAGATCCAACCTCGTTATTTTGTATGTGGCTATCCAATTGCCCCAGTACCGTTTTTGAAAAGACGGTTTTTCCCTTTTTGAATATCCTGACACTCTTGTTGAAAATCCGTTGACCATATCTGAGGGCTTACTTCTGGACTCTGCATTCCATTCTAGGACCACACTCTCCTGATTACCGTAGCTTTGTGCCAAGTTTTGAAATCGGGAAGGGCAAGTCCTACAACTTGGCTCTTCATTTTCAAGAATGTTTTGGCTCTTCTGGGTCACTTGCATTTCCATATGAAGTTTAGGATCAGCTTGACAATTTCTGCAAAGAAGACAGCTTTTTTTTTTAAGATTTATTTTATTTATTTACTCCCCCTGCCCCATGCTCATTGTTTTGCACTCGTTGTCTGCTCCCTGTGTGTCCTCCTGTGTCTGCTTGTCTTCTCTTTAGGCAGCACTGGGAACCAATTCTGGGACCTTCCAGCGTGGGGGAAAAGGCATTCAATTTCTTGCACCACCTCAGCTCCCAGGTCTGCTGCATCTCTCATTGTCTCTCCTCTGTGTCTCTTTTTGTTGCATCACCTTGCTGCACCAGCTCTTTGCGCGGGCCAGCGCTCCTGTGCAGGGCTGCACTCCACTCAGGCCACTCACCACATGGGTCAGCTCACCACATGGGTCAGCTTGCTTTTCACCAGGAGGCCCTGGAAATTGAACCCTGGACCTCCTATATGGCAGATGGGAACCCAATCGCTTGAGCCACATCCATATCCCGACAACTTCTTTTTCATAGGGACTGAGTTGAAGTCATTTATTCTTGAAATCATTTCACAAGTGACTACAGGTCAGAGTGGGAACAGCTGTTGATTATCCATTTGACAGGAAAACTGAGACCAGAAGAGTGCTTTAAAAAAAAATTTTTTAATTTATTCTGCCCCACCCCCTATTTGTTTGTGCTCGTTGTCTGCTCTCTGTGTCTGTTCATTATGTGCTCGTCTTCTTTTTAGGAGGCACCAGGAACCAAACCCAGTTCTCCCATGTGGGAGGGAGTTGCCCAATGGCTTGAGCCACCTCTACTCCCACTTGTTTTGTCTTTCATTGTGTTTCTTTGCTGTATCTCTATATTGCATCATCTTGTTGCATTCAGTTTACTGTGCCAGCTCATTGCATCAGCTTACTGTCTTGCTCTTCTTCTTTAGGAGGCACCGGGAACCAAACCCAGGACCTCCCACATGGCAGGCAGGCATCCATGAGCCACATCTGCGTCCCAGAACAGTGCATTTTTAAACCCCTCAGCCTGACAATGCTGCTTTCAACAGT
Source organism: Dasypus novemcinctus (assembly GCF_030445035.2). Lineage (NCBI taxonomy): Eukaryota > Metazoa > Chordata > Mammalia > Cingulata > Dasypodidae > Dasypus > Dasypus novemcinctus. The sequence continues at coordinate 274,566 of NC_080685.1, forward strand.
CAAATGGTTACCTGCTAACTCTCTGTCCTTAACTGGGTCAGTCAACAAAGCATTTACTGAGGCACAGTTGCAGGCACTCATCAACTTTGAGGTCAAGCTTATGAAAGTTTGCTGTCACATCTACTGCTTCTTCTGAAACAGAGAGATGATGTCCACCAGGAATGTTCATTCCCTTTACTAAGCAGCAAATCCCCACCAAAATTGTTTCCGTTTAATAATTTGTGAATTTTATCTTCCTGATTGCAAAGTTAAATGTGTTAATCATAGAAAGTTTGGAAAACTTCCATAGTCTCACTACTCAGAGACTGTAGCAGTTTGTTATTATTTATGAATTGCAAAAATAGATATTGGATTATGTTTGTAAATTGGTCTGTTCCTCTGGGTACATTAGGTTGTATTGGATTCAGAGGTTTCACTCTTACTTGATTAATATGATTAAGGCTTTGATTGGGCCACATCAGTAGGACATTGAGTCCCTGCTCACCAAGGGCAGAGGAGGTCATTGGAGTGTTAATGCTGGAGCCCCACGAAGTAAATACACAGAGAAGCAGATACGTGAGGAAAGAGAGAAGGCTCCATTAGACACAGCAGAGGCCCCAGGAAGAGAGATGAACAGTTTGCCTGATAGTTTACAGCCAGTCTTGTAGAAAGAGCAGAGGAGCTGAATCCAGAGAGAAATGAGCCCCAGGACAGAGACAAGACTTATTCCCGCCTACAGCAAATATTGGAAGAAACCAGGACCACTGAGCCTAAAGAGGAAGAGGAAACCTGAACCCTTACAGACATCAGCAGCCATCTTGTTCCAATACGTGGCAACAGACTTTGGTGAGGGAAGTAACTTATGCTTTATGGCCTGGTAACTGTAAGCTGCTACCCCAAATAAAGACCCTTTATAAAGCCCAACAGATTTCTTGTATTTTGCATCAGCACCCCTTTGTCTGACTAATGCAGAATTTGGTACCAAGAGTGGGGTTGTGCTCTTGCAATTACCAAAATGCTGGAATGGTTTTATAAATGGGTAAGGGGTATTTTTTTGGAGGAATTGTGAGATGTTTTATAGAAAAGACCTAGGCTTTGATGAGACTTTTTATGATGCCTTAAAGTAAATGATTAAACTATTTTTGGAAACTGGAGGAAAGGCAATCTGTGTTTTAAAGTTGCAGAGAACTTAGAAAGATTAACTCCAAGTGTTTTATGGAAGACAGATTTGAAAATGGTGAGCCTGGGCATTTTGCTGAAGAACTTTCCAAAGTAAACTCAGAGAATGCAGCTTGGTTTCTCCTTGCAGGTTATAATAAAATGCTAGACAAGAGAAATGAGCTGAGAACTGAATTGTTGGGCACAACACAACCAGAAACTGATTCTGGAAATTCCAAGACTCTGGAACTCAAACCCCCAGCCGATAGTGTCCCACTTGAGGAATGGACTAAACATGGAACTTGAAAATCAGGATTGAAGATGCAGTTGTCCAGGAAAGACTTGTGGAAAGTCTTACTGTCTGATGGCTTGGACTCCTGTTTCTTTCATGCTAAACCAACAAGCTTTTTTGAGAGTGCTGAACAAATAAAACCACTGTCAGCTTGAACTAAAAGGGACAGGCAATGGAAAGATGGTTGGGGAAACAGCTTTAAGAGACCATGGAAGCTGAGATCTGGAATTGAGATATCTCCTTGGGCCAAGAGAGGGACCCCACCAATGTGTACAGAGAGGGTGAGTTTGCCCTGGCATTTGAAGAGGGTGGATGTTCCTGCCCACTGTTCAGGGAGAGTTTTGCTGCCCCAGGGTACAGAGTGGGAAGAGCACATTCCCCAAGGATTAGGGAGGTTGAAGTGACCACCCCATAGGTCTGAGAGGGGCGGGCCTGTCCCCCATGGATTAGGGAAGGCCAGGTCACCAACTCATGCTCTGAGTGGGTTGAGCCTGTTTGCCAAAGGTTAGGGGAAATGTTGTCTTCATGTCACTGTACTGGGGGGGGGGGGGTAAGACTCAAACCCAAAGATTGGGTAAAGTTTGGCCATCACCCCAACACGCTTGGAGGACAAGGTCTGGAGCTAAGTCACCACCCAGATGTTTGATGAAGGTGGAACCAGGAAAATGGCCATTGGGCAAACCTGTGGAAAGGATGGATCCCCATTTGGCACCAGGGAGAAGAAACCGTCATCTTAAGAATGACTCTCAGGCTTTTAAATCTAATGAGGTATATAGAGGGCCCATGACTCATGTTTCCCTCCAAATTTCTCCCTGTGATAATGCAAGTGTTTATCCCTTATCCATTTGTATATTGAAAACAGATAAATTGTTTTGTAAGTTTCAGAAGTCCACAGCCAGCCGGAATTTTGGCCCAAGACAAACTATTTCTCTTATTCTTTTTTTTTAAAATTTATTATTTATTTATTTCTCTCCCCTTCCCCTTCCCCCCCATTGTCTGCTCTCTTGTGTCCATTCGCTGTGTGTTCTTCTGTGTCCACTTGCATTCTCAGCAGCACTGGGACTCTGTGTCTCTTTTTTGTTGCATCATTTTGCTGCGCCAGCTCTCCGTGTGTGCAGTTCCATTCCTGGGCAGGCTGCGCTTTTTTTGTGGGGGGCAGCTCTCCTTGCAGGGCACACTCCTTATGCATAGGGCTCCCCTATGTGGGCCAGCTCCACAGGGGTCAGGAGGCCCTGGGTTCGAACCCTGGACCTCCTAATATGGTAAGCAATGCTCTATCATTTCAGCCACGTCCACTTTCTAAACTGTATTTCTTTAAACTAATTGTGATATGATTTTGTACTTAGCATTGCACTGATTTAAGAGTTTGGGTTTTTTTTTGTATATTGTAATGTCTTTTTGGAAGTCAGAGGGGAGAGTATAGCAGTTTGGTATTATTTATGAATTCCAAAAACAGATATTGGATTATGTTTGTAAATTTATGATTTCTGGTGTTTTGCATCAGCAACCTTTTGGCTGACTAATACAAAGACTGTCACTATTAACACACTGGTCTGACTCTATAATAATAATCATAAACAACACAGCAGTTATTGTGTGTCTGACCTGTTTAAATGCTGCACACACATCATCTCATTTAATCCTCACAATAGCCCAAGGAGTTAGGATTTATTTATTCTTTTTTTTATTCAACCTTATCCAGATGCTTAGTATGCATTGGTAAATAAACAAGGAAAATTCCCTGTCTCAGATTTTACATTCTAGCAGGGAAAATTGATAATAAATAATGAATATAATGTATAGCTGATTTGAAGGTAAGTGCTATGGAAAAATAATTGAGGGGAGTCGGGCCTGGGGGTGTGGGGTGGAGGCAGGGAGGGGGGCGTGGGCTGCCTCCTTCGGGTAAACTGGCTCGTCACTTCTGTCTGCCTGTTTTGGGGTCAGAGCGGATGCTCTGATGCCGTCCAGTACCTTGGGCCTGAAGGCATTCTCCCAGCGGCTGCAGACTGCCCTCGGTTACATCCCTCTTTGGAAATCGCCTCAGGCCACGGACGGACGGCCCTCACCTAAGACCACACTCCCTTCTGGGGTAACCCACACCCAGTGATTAACCAACGTACAGCTGCGCAGACCTGGCCCCCTCGCCCAACCCGAGACAACGCTGAAGGGTCACCGCAGCGTCAAGCTTCCTGTGGGTTTTCTGAGGCCTTGTGGAGACCACTGTGAGTCCAGCAGCTTCTACCTATACCCAGTCCTGCCTCCGTCACTTCCCTTCCAAAGGTGCTGGCACCAACAGCTCTTCCTAACTTCTCCTGTGCCAACATCCATTGCAGTGTCAGCTTTGCTGGGAACTCAACCTACGACTGTCAGTAGCAGCAGTGGTTCAAGAAAGCTCCTCACGTCCAAGGGCCTGAGCTCAATCCTGGTACCTCGGAAGGGAGGGAGAGAGGGAGGGAGGGAGATGCTAAGACAGGATTTTGGAAATAGATCATCAGCTGGCAAGGACCGCATTGCTGGCAGGAGTGGGCTACCAGTAAAAGGTAGCAGTGAAGGTGTTAAAACTTTGATTGATGGTGAACTAGAATTCAGGTGGAAGGGAATGTGATATATCAGGCATTTGAAAAAAATGGTGTAAATAGCAACCATAAAGACAGCGGAAGCAAGTGGCTTTTGTTAAGGATAACTGACCCTTCAAAAAAATAATATAATATTGAGAAGGATTATCATGGTTTAAACAGTGTAAAAGTCAGAGGACCTCCTTAAAAACATGGAAAGAGACTCTTTTCCTTCACTTGAAGGGCAGGTGCTTCAGTTTCCCACTGCTGAAACAAATACCATGCAATGGCTTGGCTTAAGCAACAGGGATTTATTGGCTCACAGTTTTAAGGCCAGGAGATGTTCAAAATCAAGGCATCATCAGATGCTGCTTTCTCCCAGAAGCTGTGGTGCTCTGGGGCTGCCTGCCAATGACACTTGTTCTTGGATTTTCCATCTCCTGGCAACATAAATGGCGGCATCTTCTCCCTTCTCCGGGTTCTCTTGACTCCTGGCTTCTGGCTGCTCCCTGTGGCTTCTCTCCCCATGGCCTGTCTCCCCGTGGTTTCTCTCCCTGTGGTTCCTCCCCATGGCTTTCTCTCCCCATGGCCTCTCTCCCCGTGGCCTCTCTCCCCGTGGCCTCTCTCCCCGTGGCCTCTCTCCCCGTGGCTTCTCTTCCCATGGTTTCTCTCCCTGTGCTTCTCTCCCCGTGGCCTCTCTCCCCGTGGCCTCTCTCCCCATGGCTTTCTCTCCCTGTGGTTCCTCCCCATGGCTTTCTCTCCCCGTGGCCTCTCTCCCCGTGGCCTCTCTCCCCATGGCTTTCTCTCCCCGTGGCCTCTCTCCCCGTGGCTTTCTCTCCCCGTGGCTTCCTCCCCGTGGCTTTGCTCTCAGTCTGACCTTCCCTCTGCTTATGAAGGACTCCAGTAACCCAGATTAAAGCCCACGTGGCTCAGCTGGGCCACACCCTGGCTGAAGTGGCGTCCTGAAGACCCTTACCCACGAGGGGTCCACACCCACCAGATGCAGACCAAGGACTTGCCCAAGCTGGGGGACACGACACAACCCACATCGACAAGAGAAAGCCGACGCGGGCCTTAACCCCAAGCGCAGCCGCTCTCCAAGACAGCTCTGCTGTGCTGAGGCCAGGCCCTTGGGGAAAGAACACGACCCGACCCCTGGCGTGGGAATAGCCACGGCAAGGTCGCCCCACGTCCTCAACTCCCAGATTACTCTGAGTCCTGTGAGCCTGCAGGCGTCGCCCCTGCCCCCGGAAAGGAGCCAGACTGCCCCTGGCCCGGCCTCCCCTGCACAGCACCCCTGTGGAACCTGCCGTCCTGGCCCTCAGGCCAAGCAGGCTGGGCCTGGCCCAGGGGGAAGGGCCTCTCCTGGGGGAGCTCCAGGAGCTTCTGGGAGAGCCGTGCGGCTGTGCTCTGAGTGCGTGGGATCAAGGGGGCAAACGCAGAGTCGGGAGAGGGAGCCCATCCACTCGGAAGCAGTCTCTCGATGCAGGATTTAACACCCGGCAGGGTCCCTGAGAAAGCGTGACCCTGCAGCGGAACAACTCTTAGAAGCGGGAGGAGGACGGCCCTCACGAAGGAGGCGGCAGTGGCTGGGCTGCCATGGCAGACGGCGGGAGAAGGGAACAAAAGTCTTGGCGAAGTGGACGCCTCAGATCTTTACACTGCGCCCGGCAGGAACGCCTCCCAGATGACCACATTCGGTGAGACAGCTCGAGGATCCACTGAAACGGTAAGAAATGGCCCGGCGACACCCACTGTCAGCACTAAGGGTCTGGAACAAGGCGCTGGTCGGAGCTGCCGTAGAGCTGGGCTCACTGAAACACGGGGTGACGGGACCTGGAAACAAGCGGCCGGATGCAGCACTAACCTCTCGGCAGCCAGGGGAGCGCATCGTGAGGAGCGGTACATCCGCGGGCAGCCAGGGACCTGGTCCTCCCTTGTGGAGATGGTTAACAGAACATGGCAAAAACAAAGGGCTAAAGGGGTTCAGTTAGTAAATAAGAAGTAATCAAGAACAGATGATGGAGGGAATGGATGTAGTTCAGTGGTCGAGTGCCTGCTTCCCATGTACGAGGTCCCAGGTTCTAAAGCCATGATCCCTTGGTCAGTTTCTAGACCTGACCCACTTTTCAGACCCAGAACCCAAGGACTGAAAGAGAGGCCAGGAAGCCGAAATGCCCGCAATCTCATTTCCCAAATCCCGCCCTGAAGACAACTCTGGGCACTTCCAGGAGATGGAAAATCCAAGGACAAGTGTTGCTGGACTGGCTGACGTGGCCAGCCTGTCACCTCCTGGGGCAGAAGGAACGCCCTTTGCCCTTTCAGGTGTCACAGCTGAAGCGTCGCCCTGAGCTGCCTGCTGGAATGGGTGCCGGGGACCAGGGAGAAGTGGAGGCTGGCTCAGCCTGGCCCGCGGGCTCAGCAGGCCGTTTCCCCAGGCCCTGCATGTATAATTAGAACGTACAGACCTGGGTGTCTTGGCCTGTGGCAAAATAACTGCTGCAGCCCGGAGGGTCAAATGGGAGCTTCTGAAACTGCCTCCTCCCTTGAGTCAAGACAGTAAATCAAAAACGCTTTCATCCCAGAGAATATGACAGTAATTTGTACAAAGAAATTACAAAAGTAATTTGGAAAGACTTAAAGGAGGCATACTTAGTAGTCCCGTCACATCTCTGTTTAATCAGCAGACGGATTCTGGAGGATGACAGGGTTACTGCACTCTGCAGCTGTCGTGCCAGATGAGATATCTTTGCTAGACCAAATTAGCATATCCTCAGGTACATACCTGAGCGTGTACCTCGGTGGCCACAGAGCCGATGAATGTATTCTTTTTCATTGGCTGATTGACTCGGGGCAGACCACACACGTTCATAATCGTGCTCCAAGACGAAGCAAACGCTCCTGCTCCTGGCTTCACATGGTGCTAGACGGGCTGACCTTTGAAGACATCCTGCTGCCTGGACCAGGTGAGCAGGAAGTGGCAAGTCCAGGGCGGCCTCTGTACCACCTGCATCCCAAAGAGCGGGGGAAACCTTGCGAAGACCCCGGGGTGAGCCATGCCAGCTGTGGGGGGAGTGGTCTCAGAGTCGAGGGTGTGCTCTTGGATTTTGCACTTCCCACCACAAAGGGGGAAGACCAGCCCCGTGTGTCTGTCTGTCCTGGAGGTGGCACATCCCTAACCTGGACGTGGTGCTTCGACCACACACGAGGGAGCTAACACCTGCCAGCTTTGAGGAGACTTCACGGGGAGGGCTTGCAGCACGTCCAGGCTGACAGCAAGCAGACCCCACACCACCAGAGGGCCACGGGGCAAGAGTCACGCGCCGTTTACTCCAGTCCCGCTGCAACTTCAGGGAAAATCACAACACGGGTCCCCAGGGCTCCGAGAGGCAACAGAGACAAACACCTTTCCAGAGGCAGCTCTCGCCCTGACACCGGGCCCGGCAGGGACAGACGTCAGCGGCCAGCAGACGAAAGTGCTCCGCGCAACCGAGTCCCTCAGGCCCAGCACAGCCCCTCGCACGATGGAGCCGCAGGTCCAGAGCCCCGAGAGCCGCGCTGACGGGCAGCCCGACCCGAGGTCAGCCCCTCCGCGCCAGGGCACTCCTGCAGCTCACACCGTCGCCGCCTGGGACCCTTCCTTTGGGACCAGTCAACAGAGGAGAACCACCGAGAGGCCCACACAGGCGCGAGCCGAGAACAGCACAGCTGCAACCGAGGTCAGCAGAGCCCCGAGGTCAGCGAGAGCCCCGAGGTCAGCGAGAGCCCCGAGGTCAGCCAGAGCACCCGAGGTCGGCAGAGCCCCCGAGGTCAGCCAGAGCCCCCGAGGTCGGCCAGAGCCCCCGAGGTCGGCCAGAGCCCCCGAGGTCGGCGAGAGCACCCGAGGTCGGCCAGAGCCCCCGAGGTCAGCCAGAGCCCCCGAGGTCAGCGAGAGCCCCGAGGTCAGCGAGAGCCCCGAGGTCAGCCAGAGCACCCGAGGTCGGCAGAGCCCCCGAGGTCAGCCAGAGCCCCCGAGGTCGGCCAGAGCCCCCGAGGTCGGCCAGAGCCCCCGAGGTCGGCGAGAGCACCCGAGGTCGGCCAGAGCCCCCGAGGTCAGCCAGAGCCCCCGAGGTCAGCGAGAGCCCCGAGGTCAGCGAGAGCCCCGAGGTCAGCGAGAGGCCCGAGGTCAGCGAGAGGCCCGAGGTCAGCCAGAACACCCAAGGTCGGCAGAGCCCCCGAGGTCGGCACCCGAGGTCAGCCAGAGCCCCGAGGTCAGCCAGAGCACCCGAGGTCAGCACCTGAGGTCAGCCAGAGCCCCGAGGTCAGCCAGAGCACTCAAGGTCGGCACCCGAGGTCAGCCAGAGCCCCCGAGGTCAGCCAGAGCACCCGAGGTCAGCACCTGAGGTCAGCCAGAGCCCCCGAGGTCAGCCAGAGCCCCCGAGGTCAGCCAGAGCCCCCGAGGTCAGCCAGAGCCCCGAGGTCAGCCAGAGCCCAGAGGTCGGCCAGAGCCCCGAGGTCAGCGAGAGCCCCCGAGGTCGGCCAGAGCCCCTGAGGTCGGCACCCGAGGTCGGCCAGAGCCGCCCTGGAGAGACAGCGGTGAGCTGAAAGCCTCTCAATGGGCGGAACTGGTGAGACCAGGTACAGGCCCTCCAGTGTGTGTGGGAAAGAAGCGGTTTGAGCTCAGAATAAACGGGCTCGTGAGTGGTGTGCACGGCTTGCTTGGTCAGCGGCCTGGAAAGAGAAGGGCGTGAGGGTCAGGACAAAGAAGCCCGCTCGAGGCGGCGTGGGGTGTGGGCGTGCGGAGGACGTGCTGATGCCCGCCAGAGAGCACGTCCCACGACGTCCTACGTAACCAGGTGGACACAGGACTGGACCGGCTGACGTGGCCAGCCCGTCACTGGCACCCCAGGGCTGGCACCACGGGCACAGGAGCAAGCAGGACAGAGGCCTCTCGCGGCCCGACAGCGGCTGTCACTGGCCAGAGCCGATCCGGCCACTGCTGCTGTCCACACCAGCCGGCCGGCACGAGGCCAGCAGCCAGGCCCTTCTTTGGTGCCACCCCTCACAGCGCCAACCAGCCACCCCGCAAGCAGCAGCATGAGTGTTCCAGGCATGGCTTTGCGTCTCCTCCCGGCAGGGCCCCAACCATACCTTGACCTGAGGGCTTGCCGAGCACTCGATCCACCAGCACAGGGTCCCAGAGGACGATGCCCTAGTCCAGGGAGACTGTCTAGAGCCAGGGGTGCAAAACGGGCCCATGACCACGAACTCGTGCTACCCAGGCTGAGAGGGTGAAGGAGCAGCCTGCCGAAGCAGCTACTTGGAGGCGAAACATTGCAAAAATGGATGGCATCCTCCAGGATGCATGAGCACTCTAAATTAACACACTGCGCTTTTGTTGTGTCATCATCTTGCTGCGTGACTCACTTGTGCAGGCACTGGCTCACCGCGCAGTCACTCTGCTGCTCAGGCACTCGGCTCGCCACATGGGCACCCGCATGAGCACTGGCTCACCACACAGGCACCCATGCGGCACTTAGTTTGCCATGCGGGCACTCAGCTCACCACATGAGCACTGGCTCACCACACAGGCACTGGCTCACCACGCAGGCACTCAGCTCACCACGCGGGCACTGGCTCACCACGCGGGCACTGGCTCACCACGCAGGCACTCAGCTCACCACGCGGGCACTCAGCTCACCACGCGGGCACTGGCTCACCACCTGGGCACTCGGCTCACCACGCGGGCACTCAGCTCACCACGCGGGCACTGGCTCACCACGCGGGCACTGGCTCACCACACGGGCACTGGCTCACCACACGGGCACTGGCTCACCACGCAGGCACTCAGCTCACCACGCAGGCACTGGCTCACCACGCAGGCACTCAGCTCACCATGCGGGCACTGGCTCACCACGCAGGCACTCAGCTCACCACGCAGGCACTCAGCTCACCACGCGGGCACTGGCTCACCACACAGACTCTGGTTCACCACGCGGGCACTGGCTCACCACACGGGCACTCAGCTCACCACACGGCACTGGCTCACCACGCAGGCACTCAGCTCACCACGCGGGCACTGGCTCAGCACGCAGGCACTCAGCTCACCACGCGGGCACTGGCTCACCACGCAGGCACTTGGCTGACCACGCGGGCACTCGGCTCACCACGCGGGCACTCGGCTCACCACGCGGGCACTGGCTCACCACGCGGGCACTGGCTCACCACGCGGGCACTCAGCTCACCACGCGGGCACTCAGCTCACCATGCGGGCACTGGCTCACCACGCAGGCACTCAGCTCACCACGCGGGCACTGGCTCACCACGTGGGCACTGGCTCACCACGCAGGCACTCAGCTCACCACGCGGGCACTGGCTCACTGCCTGGGCACTTGGCTCACTGCGCAGGCACCCGTGCGGGCACTCGGCTCGCCACACGGGCACTGGCCCACCACGCGGGCACTGGCTCACCACGCAGGCACTCAGCTCACCACGTGGGCACTGGCTCACCACACAGACTCTGGCTCACCACGCGGGCACTGGCTCACTGCCTGGGCACTTGGCTCACTGCGCAGGCACCCGTGCGGGCACTCGGCTCGCCACACGGGCACTGGCTCACCACGCGGGCACTGGTTTGCCACTCGGGCACTGGCCTGCTATGCAGGCACGCTTTCTCTTCTTTTTCACCAGAAGGCCCCAGAGATAGAACCCAGGTCCTCTCATATGGTAGGTGGAAGCCCTATCACTTGAGCATCATCTGCTTCCCACAAATTATTACTTTAAGCAAAAAAATTTTAAGGTGGTTTACACAGGAATAGATAACCACAACAAAAAAATAGGGAAATAAATTTATAAGTCCTTTCATGCAGAAAATATCTTCATTTTGCAATCAAACTTTTGTTATAATTCACTTGGATTTAGAATTTTGTATTAATAATTACTTACTTTCAAAATGTAAAGGGCTTTTTCCATTATATTCTAGTATCCATTTGCTTTTATGGAAATTGGATGTCATTCTGATTAATGTAATTTTTAAAAATACTATATATGTTTTTATTACCAACTGATAATTTCTAGGATATTCTTTTAATCACCAATGGACAGAAATTGCAGTATGATATGTCATGGTGAAAATATTTTGTCTTTCATTGTGCTTGTTCCTAAGAGGGTAGTTTTAATTTGGAGTCCTTGTGTTCTTCAGTTTTTAGATTTTTTTTTTTCCTCTTAGTTCTTTGTTAATTTCTTTTTCTTGTTTTTATTCTTTGGATCCAAAATGAGTCAGTAGTTAGAACTTTCATATTGACCCTCTGAGTTTTATCACTTCTGTTATATTTTCTGTCTTGTTAGCTTTTGTTTGTTGATTTTTAATTCTCTAATTCTTCCTTTTTCAAGTATCTTTTTCTTCTTTTATCTATGCAAAATCATCTCAAATGTTTTGAATTTTTCGAAGTGTGTTATTTCTTACATTGTCTCAGTTTATTACGTTTCTTTCCATTCATTTATTTTTTTTTATTTTTTTATCCCCTCCCCTTGCGACTTTTTTTTTTAAAGATTTTTATTTATTTATTTATTTAATTCCTCCCCCTCCCCCGGTTGTCTGTTCTCTGTGTCTATTTGCTGAATCTTGTTTCTTTTGTCCGCTTCTGTTGTCAGCGGCACGGGAAGTGTGGGCGGCGCCATTCCTGGGCAGGCTGCGCTTTCTTTGGCGCTGGGCGGCTCTCCTTACAGGGCGCACTCCTTGTGCGTGGGGCTCCCCTACGCGGGGGACACCCCTGCGTGGCACGGCACTCCTTGTGCACATCAGCACTGCGCATGGGCCAGCTCCACACGGGTCAAGGAGGCCCGGGGTTTGAACCACGGACCTCCCATGTGGTAGACGGACGCCCTAACCACTGGGCCAAGTCCATTTCCCCATTCATTTATTTTCATCTCCTTAGTCTATATTAAACAGAATTCTTCAGATACAAAAAAAAAAATTACCACACAGCTGAAATCTGGAAACCAGGGGGTGGGAGCAGAGATGGTTTAACTTCCATCTCTCAGTGGCTCGCTGAGGAAGCCCAGGGGGCTCCTGCAGAAGTTGCTCCGCAGACCTAGAGGAAGCGAGAGCTCAAGCGGCACCAGGGGTGGACTGTGGTGGACGCAGCACTGTGCTGCCCACGACCAGGACGAGGGCAACGTCCCCCGGCGCTTGGGAGCGTGGCCAGCAGACCACGCCCAGCTCTCCCCGGGAGCTGTCTCTGGTGAAGAGGGGTGCCTCACCCAGGGGCACACCCCGTCCTGGGGCTTCCTCGTGAAATGACTGGTCGGATCCGGGGTAAGATGGCCTGGCTTCTCCCCCAACTCAGGACTACTCCGAGGGACCATCCCAGCTTCAAGTCTGCTCATCACATTGGCTGACGACTCTGTTGAAGTGCTGCACTGTCCAGTCGTGCTTCCTTCTCTCCTTCCCTGGGAGTCGACCCCAAGAGCCTTCCCTCATAAACTTCCACATGCCAACCTCCATCTCAGAGCCTGCCTCCCAAGGGAACCCAAACTGAGCAAAGACTTGAAGGAAGGAAGGAGGAAGGGTCCCCAGGCAAAGGGGGGAGCTAGTTCAAATGCCCTAAGGCAGAAACCCACCTGTGTGGTCAAGAAACCATACTGGAGAGAGCAGAGGCTGGGCCGGGGCGATTGCCAGGAGCCAGGCCTTGGCAGCCACTGGAGTTTGGCTTTCTCCTGCAAGGGACATGGGGCCCGGGGCTATAAGAAGAAAAGTTTCATCATCGAAGGTAAAATTTAAAAGAATCATTCCAGCTGCTGTCTTGAAAGAAGAGTTAGGGGGTTAGGGGTGGTCCCAGGGACCCTGGTCAGGAGGGCATTTCAGTAATCCAGGTGAGATGGGACCGCGTTTCAGACAGGGCAATGGTGATGAAGACGTACACACTGGCCTGAAGGCAGCGCCAGCAGATTTCCAACAGATTGGATGCAGCGTGTGACAAAAAGAAAAGAGTCAAGGATGACGCTAAGGTTTGTGCTCTGAACAACCTGAAGAATGGAACTGAGAAGGGAATGCTATGGGCAGAGCAGACGGGGAAGGGAACAAATCGGAGGTAGCTGTGGTTGCTAAGTTTGGGCGTCATTTGGTCACTTTGGGCTGAGCTGTAATTTAAATCACCTGCAGACAGTCATTATTTAAAGTCCTGACACAGGGTGAGACCACCAAGGAAGGATGTGTAGATGGAGAAGAAAAGGCAGAGGACTGAGCCCAGGTGCCCATCCTCAAGAGAACAGGCAGGAAGGAGGTTCCAGGAAAGAGGTGGAGGCACGGCCAGTAAGGGAGAAGGAAAACCAAGAGTCCAGGGTCCTGGAATCAAGAGGAGAAAGCGTGTCAAAGTGGGAGGAGGGCACAGCTAGACAAGAAGAGACACAGAGAAGAGACAATTAGAGACGCAGCAGACCAGGGAGCTGAGGTAGCGCAAGACAGTGAGCACCTCTCTCCCACTCCAGAAGGTCCCAGGATCGGTTCCTGGTGCCGCCTAAAGAGAAGATGAGCAAACACAGAAGGACAGACAGCGAATGGACACAGAAAGCAGACAGTGAGGGCAAACAATGGGGGTGGGGTGGGGGAACAAATAAAAAAGATATCTTAAAAAAAAAAGAAAAAAAGGTGAAAAGGCAGCCCCCTCAATGAGAGAAAATATTTGAAAAGCACATATCTGATAATGGTTTGATTTCCATTCTATATAAAGAGATCATACAACTCAACGATAAAAGAGCCAACAATCCAATAAAAAAAAAATGGGTACTAGACATTTCTCCAAAGAGGAAATATAAATAGCAAAAAACACATGAAAATATCTTCCATATCACTAGCTATTAGGGAAATGCAAATCAAAACAATGATAAGGTATCATCTCACACCACATAGAATGGCCATTATTTAAAAAGCAGACAACAATAAATGCTGGAGAGGATGTGGAGAAATAGGAGCACTCCTTCACTCTTGGTGGGATTGTAAAATAGGGCAGCCTCTGTGGAAGACATTTTAGCAGTTCCTCAGGAAGCTAAATTTAGAACTGCCATATGGTCCAGCAATTCCTCTACTAATAATATACCCAGAAGAACTGAAAACTATGACATAAACATTTTCACATGGATGTTCATAGTGGCATTATTCACAATTGCCAAAAGATGGAAATAACCCAAGTGTCCATCAACCAATGAATGCATCAACAAAATGTGGTACATACATATGATGGAACACTATGCTGCAGTAAGAAGAAATGAAGTTGGGACACATATGATAACATGGATGAGTCTTGAAGACATGACACTAAGTGAAGTAAATCAGACACAAAAGAACAATATTTCATGGTCTCAAAATGAACTAAATATGAAGAATTAAACACATGAAGTTAAAACCTAGAGTATAGGTTATTAGGAGATAAGAGGAGGGTTGAGAAGGTCTACTGATAGTTAACATATGTACAAGTTTTAATTATCTTGACTGTAAAAGTATGGAAATGGATAGAGTTGATGGTAACACATTATAGTGAGTAGCAGCTGGTTTATAAATGGGATTGTGGCTGAAAAGGGTAGTCTAGGGATGTAAATCTCAATTGAAAAAAAGCTAGAGAATAATCTAGGGACTGAATAACACAGTAAATCCAGAGGTGGATGAGAATTGTGGTTGATGGTACAGATGCAAGAGTGTCCCTTGTGAGCTAAAGCAGATGTACATCACTAGTGCAGGATGGCAGGAATGTGGAGGAGCATGGGAAGAATACAATCGGTGTGACCTATAGACTATAGGCCAAAGATGTACTGTGTTAATAATGGGAGGGTATGGAAAAAGTGTGTCAAATGATGCTGCGGACAACAGTTTGTGGTGAGAGTCTGATGATATTATCTCATAATCTGTAACAAATATTCCACCAGTGTGGTGTGTTGATGGAGGGGTGTTGTATGGGAATTTTGCACATGGGCAGGATTGTTTTGTAAGCTCACAACTTCTCTTATTAAAAAAATGAAAGAGAAAATATGTGAATAAAAACTTCACACAGACAAAAAAAGAATGGGAGAAGAGGAATTGCAAAGTGCATATATAGACTACTCTTTGGATGAGTTCTGTTGCAATGAGAAGCAGAGAAATGATGGGTAGTGATAAGGGAAAGAGTACTATTATTTTTCCCATTTTATGGATGAGGAAGTTGAGGCTTAAGGAAGTCAAGCACCTTGCTCAAGTTCATTCAGTGAGTGAGCTGTGATTTCAATGCTGAGCTACCGAAGCCTATATGGTATTTTGGAAATTTAGTGTTTCTCAACATATTCTGTTTCAAAGCTGATGAAGATTCCTGTAGAGAAGATTCCTGACTATATCTCTAGTTATTTCTAGGAGGAAACCCCAGATCAGAAGGTGTACACAGGCACCTGATCCACGTCACCGCGCCCTGCGCACAGGTGGCAGCACGCGCGTGTTCTCAGCAGCTAAGGAGAACGTCTACTTCCCACTGCCAGCACGGTGGCACGGGCTTCTGTCTCCTCCCCCCTTAAATGCATAAGTGAAAATAATATCACCTGTACTTGGCCCCTCTCGTCAGGAATATTTTATCTCTTATTGCAACTTGTCAGGGTTAGATGGTAAACTGTGCATAGCTAGGTGGAATTTTAAAAATATCTTTAGGATAAGAAATTAGATCTTGGGTGACTTTTGTGTTCGAAAAACCATGGAAGAGCTAAGATTTTAGGAGCTAAAACTTTAGAAAAAGGGTGTGATAGAAATTTGGAGGCCAGGTGGAAGGTGTGGCTGTTTGACCAGGAGTGAGGAGAGCATCCAGTTCCAGGCACCCAGACGGTGCAGGGAGAGGCAGGGAGGTCCCTGAAAAGCAGACTTTGGGAGCCATCGTTCCGAACTTCGCCACTGCTGGAGCTTGCCCCAGCCAGCCCTGTGCCAGGGCCTGGGAGGTCAGCTGATAACTGGCCCTGGCACTTTGGAAAGAAGCATGTTTAGTTATACCAGTAATACATAGTTATAGTAGAAAGACTAGAAAATAGAGACAAACAGAAAGCAAAGTAATTATACCAATAGAAATTCCTCCAACTGCCCTCTCAGAAAATTGTTATTTACATTTTTCTGATTTGGGTTTCCAGATTTTTCATTGAAAGTTTTATATTATAATGTATGCAATCTATTATTTTTCCATTCATAGATTTCGAGCATCCTTCCAGCTTTCTAATCAGTAAATGTAGATCACTGTCATTTGTAACAAATTAATTTTCATAAAATTCCTGTGTGGATAATTTTTTTAAAATTTGCATCTGATTTATTTTTCTTCTTTATTTTCTTTTAAATGTTACATTAAAAAGATAGGCGGTCCCCAAACACCCCCCCACCCCACTCCTCCCACATCAACAATCTCTTCCACCATCGTGGCACATTCACTGCACCTGGTGAATACATTCTGGAGCACCGCTGCACCACATGGACAGTGGTCTACATTGTAGTCTACACTCTCCCCCATTCCACCCTGGATAATTTTAATTAATCCCTTACTTTTGGACTTTTAAGTTGTTTCTCAGCTTTTTACCACAGTAAAGAAGACTGTGGTCAACACTGAAGCAGGCTGGTAAGATAGGGAATAGATGAATCTGGAACCCCCAAGATGGCTGCTAGAGGAACCCCTCCCCCGGGATTCTGCTACTCAGAACAAAGGCTTCTTCCTGGGAACAAGGAAAAGTCCCAGATGGTCTCTAGAAACTTCATCATTGAGTCCTCACTAAGGAATTGATGGGTGGGGTAATCAATCCAAACAGCAAAGAGCTGGAGCCCCCTCCCCTTCCATTAGCAAGGGGGTGGAATAACTAGCAATTTAAAAGCAAACCTAGAGGCTTGCTCGCCCGCTCTCTCTCCCTGCTCTTGTCTGCGGAACTGTCCTCCCTCTCTGAGCCGCTGTCCCCATTTTTCCTCCGCCACGTGGCCTCACAGGTAAACCTGGGACTTCATAACGCGGAATTGTAGATTGTACATTAGCGCTCTTCACCCCTTTTCATCCCCTTCCTCACAACCTGGGAACCCAGCTCTGTTATCTTCTGTTATTTTCTCCCATTTCTCTTCCCTCTCTACCTGAATAAATTACTGGCCCAACTCATCAGGCGTGCTCTTGAAATTCATTTCTCCAGCATAGCCAAGAACCTAGATAAAATCTGGAAACAACACTACTGCACCATGTATTGGGGTTCTTGTCCACTATTGCCCTAGGATCAGTTCTAAGAACTGGGGTTCCTGGGTCAAAGACCACACATACTTACGGGGCTTTTGAGATGTATTCCTAATTATCCTATTATTTCCTAAACTGCGTCATCTCCGCAAGAGTTCTAGCTCGTAAATGATCATTGGTTTTCACGCAACAATACCTGCGCTGAAACGAGCAAAAGAAGTTACACTTTCTCCTGGGAAGAACATGCAGTTCCCCAAGCAGGGATATTACTTGGAAAAGACGATGAAACCCGAGAGCAGTGGAGGGAGGGGCACGTCCCGCCTCAAACGTCTCGGAGTAGGTGGCAGGGAAGGGGACCCGCGCCTCCAGAAGCTTCCATCCGGCGCTGCTGCCGCTTGTGGCGGCTGCGCAGGCCAGCGCTGCTGTCCCACGCGGCCTCGCTGGCTGAAGAGACGACACCCCCGAGGACGCCGCAGCCGAGGCGACCCGGCCCGCGCGCGCCCCGCGTCCCTCCAGAGGGCCCGCCCCGCAGGCCTGGCCTCGGAGCAGCAGGCGGGCCTCGCCGCAACCCCGGGCCCTGGCCCCGCCCCCGGGCCCCGGCCCCGCCCCCGGCCCTGGCTCCGCCCCTGGGCCCTGGCCCCGCCCCCGGCCCCGCCCCGAGGCCTGGCTCCGCCCCCGGCCCTGGCCCCGCCCCCGAGCCCTGGCTCCGCCCCAGGCCCTGGCTCCGCCCCCGAGCCCTGGCTCCGCCCCGGGCCCTGGCTCCGCCCCTGGTCCCTGGCTCCACCCCTGGTCCCTGGCTCCGCCCCCGGGCCCTGGCTCCGCCCCCTGGTCCCTGGCCCCGCCCCTGGCCCCGCCCCCGGGCCCTGGCTCCGCCCCGGGCCCTGGCTCCACCCCTGGTCCCTGGCTCCGCCCCCGGCCCTGGCCCCGCCCCCAAGCCCTGGCTCCGCCCCTGGGCCCTGGCTCCGCCCCCACCGCGCTCGACGCCGCTCTCCCGCCTCAGCCTCCCGCTCTCCCGCCTCAGCCTCCCGCCCTCGGCGCCTCCGCTCCGGCCTCGGGTCTGGCTCACGTCCCGCCTTCGGCCCCAGGAGGCCTCCCTGCCGTGGCCGCCCGGCCCCAGACCCCTGCCCGGGAAGCCCCCGGCCGCTTCTCCCGCCCTCGAGGCCCCGCGGCGCGCTCCCTGCGGCCTCGTCTTCCTCGCCTGTGCTCCCCTGGAGTTTCGTCTACGCTTGGAAGCATCGCGGGCTCCCCGAGGACTCGGCCGAGTGGGGCTTAGGGACACGGGTGGAACTGCGCGGGTCAGAAATGGATTCCAGCCCCTCGCTCCCCCAGAGCCAGAGCGGACGGCCCGTGGGGCGGGTGGGCCCTGCCGGCTCCCCACGGCCCCCTCGGCCTGCGACGCCGTGCCTCCCTGGGGGTGACTCTGCCTCTGCTGGTTGCAGATACCCTGGTCCTGGACTGCCCGTGCAACCACCACCGTTCACCTCCCTAAAACGCTGGTGCTGGGAGAGAGCTGAGAAGTTGTCAGCTCCGTTCCGAGCAACAACGGTCCAGTCTGCGCCGCCTGCGGAGGTGCTGCGCGGGGACGAGTCCAGAGGAGCGCTGGAAGGAAGCGCAGAGGGGACTGAAGCCCGGGGGCCGGTCACGAGGGGCCGGGGGCGGGGCCGGGAGGGTGGGGCGGGGCCAGTGCTGGTCACGCCCATGCCGGGGCGGGGCCAGGGGCAGGTCACGAGGGGGTGGGGCCGGGGAGGGTGGGGCGGGGGCCAGTGCTGGTCACGCCCATGCCAGGGCGGGGCCAGGGGCAGGTCACGAGGGGCCGGGGGCGGGGCCAGTGCTGGTCACGCCCAGGGCAGGGGCGGGGCCAGGGGCAGGTCACGAGGGGCCGGGGGCGGGGCCAGTGCTGGTCACGCCCATGCCTGGCCGGGGCGGGGCCGGGGCCGGGGCTGGTCACGCCCGGGGCAGGGCCCCAGAAGGCAAAGGCCTCCTTCATAATTTGGCCCGAGGCCCTCCCTGAGTAGAGCACCCATCCCAAGTTCTCACTTCCAGACATCTCTAGTAAGTCTCCTAGCTGCAGTGCCAGAAAACTCCCAGGTAGTCTTCCAACTTTAATTCATCGTAATCTTAAAAATAAATACATGTCTCACGGCATTTTTAAGAGGGGTGGGTGTTTGATGAAATAGAATGAATGACAATATGGTGTCACAACTCAAGAAAGTTTTCATATTGCTACTTTAGCGTTTCCCAGTGAGTAGGAGTTTGATGAACTGAAAAATGAAATGGCTTCCAAGTCGCTGTGCCCTGCTTCACCATCTGCAAATCCAGAACCTTCCCTCTCTGCTGAAGCTCCCAGCCCTGGGCGAAGGGACCTGCTCAGCCTCTCCGCCTTCGCCTGCAGTGGAAAAGGTCGTTAAAGCAAAGTTAGCAGCCAGCGGGTAGCAGCCCTGGCCCCCCACACCGCCCAGCGGGTCGAGAGGCTGCCCTCAGGCTCTGTGGTCCAGCGTCCACTGCCCCAGGAACAGATGCGCATGACTGGCTGCCTGGATGTGGAAGCTAAGGGGGAGCCCAGGACAGCAGGTGCTCGTCTCACAGGCTCCAGCCGTGCAGAGGCCGGCCTGACCTGCAGCCCCCCACAGAGCCCACAGGAGGTAAACCGTCCAGCCCTGGGAGATGCCTGCTGCAGCTTGTTTATGCTGAACCACTCACGTGGCCCCAGCCCACCCAGAAAGCCATGAGTGCAAACTAGAATCAGAGCGAGGGAGATGGTCCCTTCCAGGGCTTTTGTGTCTCTTCAGAGAGATCAAAGTATTGATTACTAGCCCTGGGATCCAAGGCAACTGAGACAACCCACGGGAGCTGCCTGGAAGGCTACTGATTTGATAGCAGAAAACAACCAACCAGAAAGGCCCCTTCTGACAGTTTTGCTGGGGTCAGAGGCAAAGATTGCAGATTCCTGTATATTTTCTGTTCTCCTGTTTCTCCTTACATATAGAATTCCAAGCTTATATGCACAGCTAAAGCCTACATTTCCAAGTTTCCCTGCCAATGAGATACAAAGGGACATTATATCTGGACCTTTCAAAAAGCCTGTTTAAGGACACTCACTCCGATGGGCAGGTCACCCCTTTTGTTGGCCACTTGCCCTTCTTCCTCCATCTAGCTGCCTGGAATGCAGATGTGATGGTTGACACTCCACAGCCCTCTTGGACTAAAGATGACCCCTTGGGGATGGAAACCAGTGCTAAAGAAGGTGAAGGAGAAAACCAGAAGCAGCTTGGGGTTTCTGATAACTTCTTAGAGCCACCAGGCTTGCCTGGACCGAATTCCTCTGGATTTCTTTCACTTGAGTGAATAAAACCCTTGCTTTTTGTTTTACAAAGTCGAATGGAATCCTCACTGGTGGCCTCTATTTGATAGAGGGACCTGGAATTTCTAACAAGTCAGAGCACAGGAGGCCTGTCTCTCTGCCTCCAGCACACACATCTAAGTGCATTCCAGTGTGATGAAGAAGTTTAGGGTGCTTTTTGGGTAGCACAGAATTAATGCCTGAATCCAATCCTTTGCTCTACAAACACATATTGAGCCTTCACCAAGTGCCACGCATCGAGCTAGTAATAGATGCATAGTCTTTACTCAAAAGGCTTACTGGGGGAGCAGATGTAGCTCAGTGTTGAAGGCCTGCTCCCACATACGAGGTCCCAGCTTCAGGCCCTGGTACCTCCTAAAAAAAAAAAAAAAGTGAAAAAAACAACTCTCATTGGGGAGCAGATGTAGCTCAGTGACTGAGTTCCTTCTTCCCATGTATGAGGCCCTGGATTCAATCCCCGGTACCTCCTCAAAAAAAAACACAGGCAATTAAAACAGACTGAGATAGATGATAGATAGATAGATAGATAGATAGATAGATAGATAGATAGATATAGATAAATAGAGATAGATAAAGATAGATAGATCGATAGATAGGTAGGTAGGTAGATACAGACACGTGTGTATGGGTGTGCTGTAGAGAGATGCTACTGCAGAGAGGAATTCTGGGCGGGCTTTTAGGAGCACGTAGCCTTGGGAAAGTCTTCCCAGGAAAAGCCGTGACCTGCAGAGCAAGCAGGAGCCAGTCCGTGGGGAGTGAAGCAGTCAGAGCAGGCCTTCCCCAGCGGCTGCATAATCCCGTTGCTCTCGGCAATTATCTCCCCACCCGGCCGCTGGTTCCTGCTGGGCTTGCAGTGACCTTGCAGTGATCGATGCTGGTGACCGTGCCATTACTGAACCCACAGTTCTTTTACCGCAATCTTTACTCCTTTCTAGTGCCCAGCACAAGGGGCAAATGTGCGTGGATCAGAAAGTCCGATCCTGTACCAAGAGTGCACGTGGGTGAAGGTCAGATTCTGGTTGGTCCAGATGGACAAGCACAGACCGTGTGATCCTAGCCATGGCCATGGAAGAGGGGTAGGGCCGGGAGGGGCCCCAAGATCTGGGTTCCCCAGAACCCAACTCGGTCACTCCCAGACCTGACCACACCAAGGCAGTTTAGATGTAGAGGGTCAAAGTTCAAATGAGACAGCATTTTGTTATAAGTAACAGAAAACAACAAAGCCAGTGCGGGCAAGACAGGCTAAGCCACCGAAGGGCAGGGCTCTTCTCCTGCACCCACTGGCAGGAAAGCGGCTTTGCCTCAGGAAGATGCCAAGGCAGTGTCTCCGTGTCTCCTCTGTGTCTCTGAGTCTGCTTGTCTTCCGATTCCATGGTGGGTCTGCTCTGCTCCCCTGTCCACGTGGTTAGAAAGCAGGCCGTGCCTTAGCTCCTTGGCTCCTGTTTTTTGTGTGTATTCAGGTCACCAGCCAGACTGAAAGCAGAATCTCTTCATCTCAATTCCACGTCAGACAGAAATTAGCCCTGCTTGGTCCAGAAACCTATCCTGGAATGAAAGCCGTGGCTGGAAGGGGCCACAGCGGGAGACAGAGCTGCCCGGGGCCCCCGCCTGCCTTGCGCGGGCAGGGCCAGAGGTCCAGGAGGCACCCGCTCCGGTCGCCTGCCAGCCTAGGAGTCCAACCCTGCTTTCCTCCCCAAAGCTTCCCCGAACCATGTGGACTAGCCTGTTCCAGCCGGAACCTGGTCTCTAGACCAGTGGGTCCTCGGTCAGGAGAAGGTAAGCGCCGAAGGGCGGGTATTTTCACCCATTTTGTTCACTCTTCTAACCCAGCATGTAGGTGCTGAAACACCTGGTACATAAAGGGAATTAACTCCTCCACTCCACTCCTTCTTGGAAAGGGGAGGGGGCCCAGGCAGCAGCGGCAGGGCAGACGGAGAGCGATGGAGCAGCGCGCGTCTGGGGAGCACTCCTGAGCCCTGCCTCCAGCCCCCACCTCGCCGGGGGCCAGGCTCCCGCGCTGCATCCTCGGGCGGCGGTGCCTGCCCGCTCAGCAGAGGCCGAGGCACCCGTGCTCTGAACCCTGGCTACCTTTTCGGCTCTCTCAGTCTCAGTTTATTCCTTGGTAAATAGATCCCAGTGTTACTGAGAAGAATAAGTGACAATTTTCCTTTAGAAGTTCCCCTTGTGGGAAGCCGGTGCTCACCCACTGAGCCACATCCACTCCCCAACATAAATATTCTTAAAAACTTCCCCGGGTACATGGCAGATGTTCTGTGGCTATTTGTCCTACGTCCATGGCTAGGTGCTGGGTTTTCTACTGTCTGCTGGGGTGCGGCGGGGGTTAGAGTGGACCTGTGACGATGCCGTCCACCGGGCCTGGGTCTTCAGAGGGGATGGAGTAGGTCAGCACAGTGGTCACTTCTCACACCCTCCTCCTGGCCTCGAAGGTGGAGCTTCTGGGCTCTCAGCAGCATGGGTTTTCATTCAGGATGACCGAGTTTGCAGTCAGAGAGGCTGAAGCACGTGGCCCTGCAGAGAGTGGTTTGTGGAGAGTGGCCTGAGGAGAGTGGCCTGTGGAGAGTGGCCTGAGGAGAGTGGCCTGGAGAGTGGACCTATGGAGAGTGGCCTGTGGAGAGTGACCTGTGGAGAGTCACCCCATGGATAGTGGCCCTATGGAGAGTGGCCTGTGGAGAGTGGCCTAAGGAGAGTGGCCTGAGGAGAGTGGCCTGGAGAGTGGCCCTGAGGAGAGTGGCCTGGAGAGTGGCCTGGAGAGTGGCCCTGAGGAGAGTGGCCTGGAGAGTGGACCTATGGAGAGTGGCCTGTGGAGAGTGGCCTGTGGAGAGTCACCCCGTGGATAGTGGCCCTATGGAGAGTGGCCTGTGGAGAGTGGCCTGAGGAGAGTGGCCTGTGGAGAGTGGCCTGGAGAGTGGCCCTGAGGAGAGTGGCCTGGAGAGTGGCCTGGAGAGTGGCCCTGAGGAGAGTGGCCTGGAGAGTGGACCTATGGAGAGTGGCCTGTGGAGAGTGGCCTGTGGAGAGTCACCCCATGGACAGTGGCCCTGCGGAGAGTGGTCTGAGGAGAGTGGCCTGAGGAGAGTGGCCTGAGAACAGTTGCCTGTGGAGAGTGGCCTGGAGAGTGGCCTTGTGGAGAGTCACCCCATGGATAGTGGCCCTATGGAGAGTGGCCTGTGGAGAGTGGCCTGAGGAGAGTGGCCTGTGGAGAGTGGCCTGGAGAGTGGCCCTGAGGAGAGTGGCCTGGAGAGTGGCCTGGAGAGTGGCCCTGAGGAGAGTGGCCTGGAGAGTGGACCTATGGAGAGTGGCCTGTGGAGAGTGGCCTGTGGAGAGTCACCCCATGGACAGTGGCCCTGCGGAGAGTGGTCTGAGGAGAGTGGCCTGAGGAGAGTGGCCTGAGAACAGTTGCCTGTGGAGAGTGGCCTGGAGAGTGGCCTTGTGGAGAGTCACCCCATGGATAGTGGCCCTATGGAGAGTGGCCTGTGGAGAGTGGCCTGAGGAGAGTGGCCTGTGGAGAGTGGCCTGGAGAGTGGCCCTGAGGAGAGTGGCCTGTGGATAGTGGCCTGTGGAGAGTGGCCTGTGGAGAGAGGCCTGGAGAGTGGCCTGGAGAGTGGCCCTGAGGAGAGTGGCCTGTGGAGAGTGGCCCCGTGGAGAGTGGCCTGTGGAGAGTGGCCTGTGGAGAGTGGCCTGAGGACAGTCGCCTGAGGAGAGTGGCCTGGAGAGTGCCCTGTGGAGAGTCGTCCTGTGGAGAGGCCTGGGCCCGTGGCTCTGTCTCTTCTCCACCCGCCTCCAGCTGCACAGCTCAGCCTCCTCGAGTCCTGCTCACACTCATCCTCGCCCCTCGGATTCCCTTCCAGTGTCTGTTTCCAGCTCTGCTGCTTCTGCAGCCGCAGCCCCCAGCCCCATCCACCATCTCCAGCTCCTCTGCCCCCTGAACGGCCTCACCGGGCAGCCCAGCTCACCTCTACCCTCCCATCACCCACCTTCGCAGTTAGGGACGCAGCGACCATCTAAATCAAATGGGGACAGCCTGGGAAATTTTTTAAAGGGAAAAAAAACACAAGGGATAATTTCAAAAGGACTCCAAGTTCTATTCAGGGATCCAATCTCTAATCAGCAAAAGGAAAGGCGACCGGCCCCCAGGGGCGGCTGAAAGGCAGCCTGGTGGTGGGAGCGCTCTGGAGCTGGCTTCTCAGCCCCGCCCCACACCTGCCCCTCCCGCACCTGGGTGTGGACCCCTCCCCAGGCCGCAGGTGTTGGGCCTCCCTCCAAGGGAGCTGCTCCCAAAGAGGCTCACAAAGGCTCCCTCACCCGAGCAGCAGGACCCGGCTTGGCTGACAGGATTCTTTGGCAGAAAAACGCTGTCTGAGTCACCCGGAGAGATAATTAACCCTCACGAGGTTTCCTAGAGGACTGGAGAGGTTGAATGCTGACACAGATGAGGGACGCAGGCCACAGCTTCCCGTCCCAGCCGGCTCAGACCTGCTCTGGGCCTCGAGGGCAGGCCCTCCTTCCCCTGGATGCTCTGCCACTTAGGCCCTTCCATTCCCAGCGTGAGGAGCCACCGTGTGCCAAAGTGGCACCTGGTGTGAGAAGCTGCGTATAAAGGTTTCCCAGGCCAGGCCTCGAGGAATTTACTCCTGGTAGGCAGGCGAGACAAGGACGCACGTTAGGCTAGACAGCCTGCGCTGGTCATGCGTTCGTGCAACCCGTGGCCAAGGGGAAGACTTCCCTGGGCCTAAGCAGACTCTGCACCCGCACGTTTAGACCAAGAGCTCAGAGCCTTGCTAAGACAAGAGCCTTGCCTGTGACTCACGTCAGTTCTTCCTTCTAAGAAGTCTTTGGTCCTCCCTGCCAACATCTCACTGAGCCTCAGTCAGATTCACACTCTTCCGCCAAAGTCTGTCATCCTCACTCCCCGACCAGGAGAGCCGAGACAGGCCGCAGGCTGGCGTCGGCCCGAGGTCGGGGGCACGGTTGCCAAGATGCTGCCAAAGACGTAAAACTCTCCACTGCACGTCCACTGTCGTGCAGAAAAGGAATTTACCATGTTTTCACATGCTCAGAGCTCTGTTGGATGAGGCATCCCCCACAGAGGACTGCAGCCTTGCTTGGTTCTTCCTGTCAAGGACGATACTGGTGCTGACTGGGTGTGCTAGGTCAGGGGTGGACACCTTTTTCTCTAAAGGGCCAGAAAGTAAATAGTGAATACCTCAGTCCTTGTGGGCCCCATGTGGTCTCGGAAGCAAATTCTTCTTTGTAGTTGATTTTTTAAACTCTTTAAAATGTAAAACCCGTTCTCAGCATGCAGGCTGTGGCCAGATTTGGCCCACAGGCCAGAGTGGGTTGACTGACCCCTGTGCTAGCTCAGTGTACATGAGACCCAGATTTGGTAAGATGTAAACACTCCAAACCAGAACAAAGCAAAATCATCAGACGCACGCGTCAGTGGGGTAGTCGTCAAGACATGCTCCAGGGAGACATCCAGCTCCGCCTTGGGGGTCATCGTGGGAAAGGCGGTCTGCAGCCTCTCTAGTTTCCAGCTCATCAGTAAAATGGGGACGATCAGAGAGCTTTCCTGACAGAGCTGCTGCCGCGTAACGGAGATGAGCGGGTGCCAGGCACCTCGACACTCACCGGTAAGTGTTGGCTCCAGGACCTGTCAGAACAAAGGAATCCCGAGGAAGACATCAAGGCCGCAGCTCTTCAAGGTAGAAACCACCGAATTCCAAGATGAAGTAGGACAGGCCCAAGGTGATGGTCGAATAGTTTTGCTCGGCCTGAAAAGCTCTGGAAGCACGTGGAAAATAGTGGTTGCCCTGCTCCTTGGCCTTGAGGCTGCCCCACCAGACAGGTTTCCTTCTCAGGGAGGACAAATCGGGAGACCAGATGGCTGGAGGAGCAGGCCACGAGGCAGCCCCAGGACAAGCTGGGGATGGACAGGCCCCAGGCCTGGCGCTCCAGCTGGTCACAAGGGCAGGCCACTCTTCCACGCACGCCCTGCCTGCCCTCGGCAGGCTGGTGAAACGCGGGGCAGGAGGACTCTGAACTCACCTCCGAGCCCCAACTCCTCTGCACCATCAGCAGCACTCACTGGAGGCCTGCAGTGTGGAAGCTGGGGGGTCTTAGGGGTGCCCAGCTTAGCCCTTGAGGGCAGGAGGGGTGCCACAGGGTGGTGCTGGCTCCAGCCTGGGCCAGGGGTGCTTCCCAGGCAAAGAGGCCGGAGCCTGGACATGTCCACCCCGCCCTCTTCCAGCAGCAACTCCTCACAGGGACACCACGGCCCGGGGCACCACCCGGCAAAATGAGGGGCTGGGTCCACTTGGTTTTAGGAGAGAAATAACCCACAGATGCGACGGCAAGGCTCTGGGTCTCGCCTGGCCCTCCTTCCAGCTGTTGCTCTGCTGCCACTTTAACTAGGGGAGGGGACAGCAGGCACCAGCAGCGCCCGCAGGAGCCTCCCTGACCCCATGCCCAGCTCCTGCTGTCCACGGGAGGGGGTGGCCCTGCCCGTCCCCGGTGGGAGGGTATCTGCAGGCCAAGGGAGGGCCAAGCCAGGGTGGTTCTGACACCAAGGACAAAACGCCTGCAAGATCCAGGCTGGGAACTCAACCAAGAAGGGAAAAAAACAAGATCAATTTTTACCTGCAATAGCCAGAATTTCCCGAAGCCAAAGGCCTGAAGGTTCAGAGGCATCTTTGTTCTAGGCAGGGACTCCAGCCCTCTCCAGGGCCCTTTCCTTTCCCCAGTCCTCCTGAAAAAGTAGAGCAGCCACCGTCCCATTCCCATCTAAGTCCCTCTGCCGCGCCAGCCAAAGGGCTTAGGGATTGCTCCTCACAGAGCAGGTTCGCTCCAAGTCGTGGTGGGTTAAGGAGTTGGAGCCAGAAGAGCCCTGGTGTTTACAGGCCTGGAGGACCTGGCCACGGGCCTCTCGAAGGGGAGGGAGGCCTGTTTGGACAAGGGACCCCTCCCGAGGCCATCCCCTCAGGCCAAAGCTGTGCTGGTGCATTCTCAGTTACAGGCTGGGGCGGGAGGCCTCACAAGCCAGCTGTCACCAGCGGATGTGGCAGACGTTACCAGCTGCAGGGCCAGAGATCAAACCCCTGAGGCATGGCATGGGTGGGGCCCCGAGGCACCCCAGTTGAGCAGAAAGTGGCCTGAACTTGGAACACTGTTCAGTTGTAAGAAAAAATGAATTTGGGATGCTGTCTTAGTTTGTCACAGGGCTGCCCAAGCAAAGTCCCAGAAATGGGTTGACTTTTATAACAGGAAATTTATTAGGGTAAAAGCTTATAGTTCTGAGGCTATAAAATAGCCAAACAAAGACACCATCAGAGGTGCTTTCTCACCAAAGTCAGCTGCTGGCGATCCTGGCATCCTGCCCTGTGGTGAAGCAAGATGGCGGCCCATCTCTACCTTCCCCTCCAGAATCTACCGGCCCCCAGAGCTCAGCTGAGGGCAACCAGGCACAGGGTTTGTCTCTTTCCAGTTGCTTCTCTCAGCATCAGCTCCTCCACTGTCTACCTGCGTGCAGCTGTGAGCTCTCAGCGTATGGCTCGTCTCTTCAGCCTTGAGCTGCTCTGTGGGCCCAACCTCTTGGGAGCGTCATGCTTCAGCTTTGCTTGCTGGCCATCCTCGAGTCTTCTCTCACATGGCAGGGTCAAAATGATGGGTTCCTTTCTCTGCGTGTCTGTCTTTCTCCCAGTGTCTCAACTTGTATCAGACCCAGCAAGAGAGCAGAGACCCAAGCTGGTTCATGCCTCACTGACACAGTCCAATCAAAAGCTCTACATTTATCTTATCAAATGATCTAAGCAAAGGCCCCTTAACTGAATTTAATGCATTCAAAGGGTCCCACACCACAGGAATGGATTAGTTTAAGAACATAATCTTTTCCTGGGATTCACAAAATTCAAACTGTCACAGATGCATATAACAATACGGATGAACTTTGAAGATATTATGTTGAGTGAAATAAGCCAGACACAAAAGGACAAATACTGTATGATCTCACTGATATAACTAAATACGATAAGTGAACTTAGGGAGTTAAACTATAGAGTACAGGTTATTAGGAGACAGAATGAGGGTTGAGAGGGGGAAGCTAAATCTGAATGCATGTAAAATGTTTAATAAGGTTGATTACAAATATGTGGTAATGGGCAGAGTCGATGGTAGCACATTTATAATGAGTATAATGAACTCTGCTGATTTATAAACATGATTGTGACTGAAAGAGGTAGTCTAGGTAGGTTAATGTAATTGAAAGACAGGCAGAGGATAATCTACGGACTGTATAACGTAGCGATTTTGGTGGTCGATGAGGATTGTGGTTAATAATATAAATACAAGAACATTCCTCTATTACAAGATGTTAGAAATTTGGTGATACATGGGGAAAATACAACTAATGTAACTTACGGACTATGGTTAACAGTAATATTGTTTTATTTTTGTAGCAAAGGCCAAGAAGGTACTATATCAATGCTAAGGGTCAAAACAAAAAGAGTATGGGATTTAGTTTTATAGATGTGAATATGATCAAGCCTTTTTAAAAAATTTCTTCATTAACAAGGAGACCTTGGTAATGTCATTTAACCAATCTGTACCCATTTTAAAAAAAAACAAAAAACGAGCAGTCCAAACTAAAAAGAAGATGCATTTCAGAGGTCATGCCCCAAAGCCCACTCTCTACTGCAGACCCAGCTTTGACCAAGGCCAAGACAAAAACAAACATTATTTTGCACTTTAAGCAACTTACTAATCTTTCAAAGAGTACTGATTAATGAGTAGCAATTAATAAGTAATCAGTCGCAAATTACCAATAATTACTATCATTTTAAGTTTTTTTTTTTTCCATTTGCTTTTCTCAGCTGTCACTGTTTTAAACTAACAAATATTCATGACCTTCTGTAAACAAGGTGTGGGTAGGAGCACTGGGGGCCAGAAAGGCACAGGAGCCAAGTATTTGCATTTGAAATATTCACAGCAGCGTTGGGGGTGGCAGTGTGGGATACACAGGAGAAAACAACCAGACGCCCAGGAGTGCGTGTGACGAGCGCTGGCTGCTAAGGTGGAAGCCGCTCTGGGTGTTCACGGTGTGAGCCTAAGTTGCTTGTGGGGTGCTGACCTCTGTCAGTGGTTCCCAAACTTGGAAGTCTGGAAGACTGATGCAAGTTCTATGAAAAAAGGGCTCTATGGCCAAAATTGATTGGGAACATGCAGGTTCCTTCACTGCAGAGCATCGCTCAGCCTTCAAGGGCCAAAGGACGGAATGAGTCAGCAAGGAATGTGCAGCTGGAAGGAGCTTTACCCACCACCAAGGCCAGCTCGCACCTTCCTAGACCAGGGGCTTAACCCTTTCTGTTCCACAGACCCCTCTGCCAGTCGGGTGGAATGAGTACTACTGTAATTTATTTACTGCATACATTCATAAGTGAAGGAAATGCTAGATTTCAGTTAGAGGTCAGAGAAAATACGGATAATAAATGGATTTTTCAGTTCAAGCTCACGGGCCTCCTGTTCTAGAGACTGATCTCACAGGCAAAATTTAACTGAGGGGCATTCTCAAGCCACATCCTGACCTTGGAGTTTTCCCCACAAGTCTAGCTCATACTTCTCTCTTCCTCAGCTCCCTGAAAGCCCTGGCTTTGATATGGGCCAGTTTAGCACTGAACCTTAGCCTGTCTCCTGTTCTCTCAGCCCTGTAGCTCTCTCACATTGCTCACTCAGGGCAGAACACAGAGAAAATGCTCTCCAGGGACGGCTGCCGGGTGAGCCCAGCGGTGAGGAGGAGGCAGAAGGCTGTGTTGACCGTGACCTTGGAAGAGCCACTTACGCTCTCTGACGTTTCCTCGGCTGTGTCTCATAGGGTTGAAGTGAGCATTAACCAAAGTGCCCAGTGCAGAGCAAACATTTAGGTGCTCCCAGCTACTTTTTAGGCAGTCTTATTGAGCTATATTCACAGGCCATACACTGCACCAGGAAAAGTACCACTGACCGGTCCTACTGGAGATCAAACCCAGCACCTTCTGCACGTGAGGCAGACGTGACAACCTCCACACCTCAGAACGACTCGCTAGTACCTCTGTGGCTAGTCCTGAAGTGTGTCCACTCCACCACCAAGCAGAGAAGAATGTGGCCAGGGAGAGTCACATTTCAAGGGCAGCCCATAAGGCTGGCCCCAGACACAGAAGGATATTGTTTGTTTATTTCTCCTAAGATCTGATGGCGCTTTTAAAACCTTATCTCATCCATCTCCACAGGAGTTCCTTGACGGGTGGGATCACCCTCCACAGGGCTAGGGAGCTGCCCAACGTCACCGAGGGTCAGCCGCAGGCTGGGAATAGCACTTGGCTGCCCCGCACCTCTTTGTCTCAGTTCCTTCCTCCCTCTGTGGTTTTGGCAAAGATGAAACACCCAGGAGTGATGCGGCACCTGGAGTGAAGGTCAGAGGACGTCACCAGGGAAGTGCGGCGGACGAGGCCTGTCCCCGCATCCCCCCACCACAGGCCTCTATCCAGCAGCCTTCCCGCCCTCTCAAGCACCTCAGAATGTCCCCCCAGGATATTCCAGCGGGGGGAGGGGACGCAGGGAAGAAGGGGAGAGCGAGAGACAGCGCGGCGTTGCGCCTGGAGAGCCCAGGCAAGGCCACGGCAGCTCCTCCGCCTCTCGCCTTTCCCCGCGGTGCAGCACCAGCGCCTTGGCACAGCCTCCAAGGAGCCCACACTCCCCGCTGCTTCCGTGAGCAGGGAAGGGTCTCTGAAGCCAGACCCCTGCCCAAGCATCCAGGGGCCAGCTGGTGACAGTCCAACTTCCTGCGGCAGAAGCGGCCGGCGGAGAGAAGACAAGCAGAACAGAGGGCCCCGCGGCAGCCCGAGAAGACCCGGCGGCGCGTGAGCACGTGCTTTCCGGCCTCGCGGGCTCTGCAGCTCCTGCCTTTACGGTTAGGGTCAGCCACTGATGGAGGACCCTGCTGCACGCCGTACCCTAACACCCAAGTCACCCAGACAGAATGGGCCGGAGGAGCGAGGTGGCCAGCCAGGGACAGCGGCCCGAGCTGGGGCTTGTGGCTTCACCAGGGTTGGGAGGTGGAGCGCGGAGGGGCCCGAGAACATGGCCATGCGCCCTGGACCAGGCGCCATGAGAACGCCGGGCAGACACGCGGTCACCCTGGCCACCTGCCCGAGAACCAGGCGGCGTTGAGAAGCTGCGTGGCCGACCACAGGGGCGGGCCGGCGAGGCCGAGGGCGGCCCCAGGGCAGCGGCTCCTCGCTGTCCACTCATCGGCTCCAGCACCGTTGGCCATTTGCTTCTGTGCAAACCTCCTTCCCAGTGTTTCTGCTCGCAGGGCTTTGCGTTGGCTCTTTTTTGCTCTTTATCTAGAGAATATCAAGAGGCATCCGTGCCGGAATGCTGTTTTGGCACCAACTTCTCAAAATTATGCAAGCCTAGAACAATGTTTCAAAACCTCGTTTTTAACACTGATGGTCAATATACTTAGCAAATAATAAAATCTGTTTATTTGTATTTCATGTATATTTAAAATACCGTATGTAATCAAATTTAAGGTATAAGGTGTACTTTTATTGTTCCATGCCACCAAGAAAAAAACTTTCCCATTGATTTGTAAGATGCATTGTGATTTCAGAGACACTGAAATGTGAAAAATATTATACACATTAAAACTGATAAAAGATTATGTTAAAAATAATCTCATGTTCATCAGGTTATTGCTTTCCCATCGCTCAGGTCTGGGGTGAGGCCTGATCTATAGCTGAAATCACTTAAGAAAACCCAGAAGGAGAGAAGGGGGAAGGGCAGGGTTGCTGCTCATTCCCAGGAGCACTGGCCAGTGTCTGTCCCACTGCAGCGGCCTCCTGGATCTGCCTCGTAGCTGAGCGCAGGAGGGATGGCAAGGGGAGGCCTTCCAGACCTGGCTTTTACCCAAAAAAGCAGTGCCTGTCCGCAAGGCAGTGGCTGATCTGTGCCGTTGGTCTAGCTCCACCCGGAAGACACGAGCCCCGGGCTTGCAGCATGGGCAGTCCAGGACGACGGGGCAGCGTGGCCGGGTGTGGGGACGGTGCTCTGGGTACAGCCTGGCCTGCCGCAGCAAAGTCTAGAAACTGGGTGGCTAAAGCGACAGAAACAGATCCTCTCGGCGGGAGGGAAAGGCACAGAATCAAGGCGTCAGCAGGGCCAGGCTCCCTCTGGAACCAGGGGTCCCGCCCCACCTCTTCTAGAATCAGGGGGTCCTGCTCCACCTTTACTAGAACCGGGGGATCTTGCCCCATCTTTCTAGAACAGGAGATCCTGCCTCACCTTTCTAGAACCGGGGGGTACCACCCCACTTTTCTAGAACCAGGGGTCCTGCCTCACCTCTTCTAGAACCACGGGGTCCCGCCCCACCTTTCTAGAATGGGGGATCCTGCCTTGCCTTTCTAGAACAAGGGGTCCCACCCCACCTTTCTAGAATGGGTGGTCCCTCCCCACCTCTACTAGAACCAGGGGGTCCTGCCCCACCTCTTCTAGAACTGGGGGGTCCCGCTCCACCTCTTCTAGAACCAGGGGGTCTTGCCCCACCTTTCTAGAACAGGGGATCCTGCCTCACCATTCTAGAACCAGGGGTCCTGCCTCACCTCTTCTAGAACCACGGAGTTCCGCCCCACCTTTCTAGAATGTGTGGTCCCGCTCCACCTTTCTAGAATGGGTTGTCCTGCCCCCACCTTTCTAGAATGGGTGGTCCTGCCCCGCCTTTCTAGAACAGGGGTCCCGCCTTGCCTTTCTAGAATTTGGGGTCCCGCCTTGCCTTTCTAGAACTTGGGGTCCCACCTCGCCTTTCTAGAACAGGTAGTCCCACCCCACCTTTCTGGAACAGGTGGTCCTGCCTCACCTTTCTAGAATGGGGGATCATGCCCCACTTTTCTAGAATGGGGGGTCCCACCTCGCCTTTCTAGAACTAGGGGTCCTGCCTCGCCTTTCTAGAATGGGTGGTCCCACCCCACCTTTCTGGAACAGGTGGTCCCTCCTCACCTTTCTAGAACGTGCAGTCCCGCCCCACCTTTCTAGAACAGGGGATCTTGTCCCACCTTTCTAGAACAGGGGGTCCGCCCCACCTCTTCCAGCTTGCTGTCAACCTTGGCATCCCTCGGCTGGAGATGCTTCCCTCCAGCTCCTGCCTCCCCCGTCGTCACAGACCCTCTCTTCTGGTGTCCCCTGTGTCAGTCCACACTTCGCTACCCCATGAGGACGCCAGTGAGGCTGGACGAGGCCCAGCACAGGATCCCACTGGTCACCTCTTCAGAGACCCTGCGTCCAAAGACGGGCACATTCGCCCACGACGCCGGTCAGCAGAGCTGGAGGAAGACCTGGCACCAGGTCACAAGTGGCTCAGGAATTTGGACCTCTCGTAGGGCAATGAGGCACCAGAAGGTTTGGAGCGTGGGAATAATTGATGTAGCACAGCATTTCAGACAGGAAAAAAACAGTATTTCAGGAAGACAAATGGGCAGTTCTGTACCTGGTGAACTCAGTGGGAAGAGGCACAAAGTGAAAGGACAAAGAAAATAAAAACTAACATTTATTCTGTGAATTATTGACAAAAGCAGGAAATGAGACAGTGAGGTAGGGACAGTTGACTTTAGGTGATGAATTTGAGATGATAGAAGAAAAGACATCAGTGGACAGAGCTATAGAAACAGAGCTGGGGAGAGAAAGGACAGAAAATCAGGTTTGGAAACATTTGAAGTGAAAGTTGAGGCAAGGGTTTCTGACTAGGAAAAAAGGAAATTTACAAAGTAGGACCTTTAGGGCCTTGATTAAAAATTAAATTACAAACTACTTAAATGTGCAAAATAGTACAGAGAACAATACATACCCTGTATCCACCACCCAGTTATACAAATGTCACTCCTTTGATATATTTGCTTCGGACTCTTTTTTACTTTTTTTTCTAAAGGAAAAAGATTATAGATATAATTGAAATTATCCCCAGTCCCTTCCCTCCTTCCCCACAGATAAGCATAGCCTCAGGTGGTCCTTCTAGATATTTTTATACTCTTATGATATTTATAGAGTCAAAAATATTATCTTAGATGTTTTAAATGGTTGATGAAATGATACAATAATGTACTTGTTTTGCAATTTGCTTTTATTTCACTTAATATTTGTATTATGTTTGGGAAATTCACCCACAATGATATACATGTACAATTCACATACACGCATTCATTTTAGTCTCCACGTAGTATTCCACTATGTGCACGTGTCGTGATTTGTTTCTCCACTTTCCCAGCGTAGCTCACAGAAACGACGCACGCACCCAGGAGCAAGAGCGCTCATGTGCTTCTCCAAGAGCGTGTTCCCAGTAGAATCCTGGGGGGTAGGACACGCATGTCCTCAGACATCGCCAAATTGTTTCCTGAGTGCACATCTGAATGTAAACTCTACATTCCCACTGGTATTTTATATTGCAGACTTTCCTTTTCTTTTTTTTATGCACCAGGGCCAAGGATTGAACCCGCAACCTCATAAGCGAGAAGCCAGTGCTCGATCGCTGAGCCGCATCAGCTCTCCTGAGTGGGATTCTTTGTCTGCTTGTTGTTTTTTTTTTGTTTTTTGGAGGCATCAGAAACTGAACCCTGGACCTCCTGTGTGGGAAGCAGGCACATCTGCTCCTAAGGCTTGTCTTTTAACATTATTTGCAGCATCATTAATTTTTTTATTGTCAAAGTGTTCAAACAGCTACAAAAGTTGAGAGAACAGCATAATGAAACCACATCTACCCATTTCCTAGGCTCAAAGATCAACCAGGTTTTGCCACATTGCCTTACCTATCCCTTTTTATTGGTCCCTTTTTTCTTTTTTATATCTCTGCTGATACATTTGAAAGCAAATCTGAGGCCTCATGTCCACAAGCGTCTGTAGAGTTGGGTTTCATCATCCATGTGGAACCTAAGCCCCCTTTTGAGGGGGAGTGGACATCACCAACCCAGGGTCCACAGGATGGAGGAATAGGGTATGGATTGGAGTGGACTTACTAATATTCTGCTATGGAACTATTGTGATTAGTAATGGAAGAAACTGTAGCACTGATGTGAAGAAAGTGGCCACAGTAGCTGCTGAGGGTAGGGAGAAGGAAGAAGAGCTGTGATGTGGGGGCATTTTCAGGACTTGGAGTTGTCTTGGGTGGTGCTGCAGGGACAGATGCTGGACATTGTGTGTCCTGCCATGGCCCACTGGGTGGACTGGGGGAGAGTGTAAGCTACAATGTAGACCGCTGTCCATGTGGTGCAGCAGTGCTCCAAAATGTATTCCCCAAATGCAATAAATGTCTCACGATGATGAAAGAGGTTGTTGATGTGGGAGGAGTGGGGGGAGGGGAGTGGGGGGGTATATGGGGACCTCATATTTTTTTAATGTAAGATTTAAAAAATAATAAAGAAGGAAGAAAAAAAAAGAGCTGGGTTTCTTTTGTAGTCCTTGTGCCATGATCACCTCTCAAAATTAACAATCCTTCCTTTACGTCATCTAATACCTGTGATTTTGGCTACACAGAAGTTTTTTTTGGGCCTCAGTTTTTCTGCTGCAAAACACAGATGGTTGGCAGCCTGAGACTGCAGTAGCGGCCCGTTCTCCACGAGGACCACCCGGCGATGCAAGGGTGCGTCAGCGGGCTTTCCTCGGGACACACGCAGCTCTTTCCCTGCCTGGGACCCGGGAGAAGCCTGTCCCTGTCTGTCCCTCTGGCAGCTGCGACGAAGCCTGTGACCACTTACGTGGCCATCTCTCTGACACTTCTTTAGAAAATAGCCTCGGCCTCCGACAGCAGCGTGCCCAGCTCGGCCGCCCGCTGCTGCTGTTTTCCAGCCCCGGCACCAGTGCTTCCCCGTGAGGCTGCGGAGAGTCCACCTGTGAAAACTCCACAACCTCGGGGGAAAGGGCGCCCCGGACACCCGAGTCCAGCCAGGGCAGCTCGGGGCGCCCCGGACACCCGAGTCCAGCCAGGGCAGCTCGGGGCGCCCCGGACACCCGAGTCCAGCCAGGGCAGCTCGGGGCGGGCTGGGGCCCGAGTCCAGCCAGGGCAGCTCGGGGCGGGCTGGGGTCCGAGTCCAGCCAGGGCAGCTCGGGGTGGGCTGGGGCCCGAGTCCAGCCAGGGCAGCTCGGGGTGGGCTGGGGCCCGAGTCCAGCCAGGGCAGCTTGGGGTGGGCTGGGGTCCGAGGACAGCCAGGGCAGCTCGGGGTGGGCTGGGGCCCGAGTCCAGCCAGGGCAGCTCGGGGTGGGCTGGGGTCCGAGGACAGCCAGGGCAGCTCGGGGTGGGCTGGGGCCCGAGTCCAGCCAGGGCAGCTTGGGGTGGGCTGGGGTCCGAGGACAGCCAGGGCAGCTCGGGGCGGGCTGGGGTCCGAGTCCAGCCAGGGCAGCTCGGGGCGGGCTGGGGCCCGAGTCCAGCCAGGGCAGCTTGGGGTGGGCTGGGGTCCGAGGACAGCCAGGGCAGCTCGGGGCGGGCTGGGGTCCGAGGACAGCCAGGGCAGCTCAGGGTGGGCAGTGGGTGGTACCTCTGCCACGTTCTCTGAAGGAAGGAAACGCGTTGTGGAGAAAGGAAAGGGCTTGAAGGCAAACAACTAGAACAGGACTTCTCAAACTGTGTACTCTCTGAAGAGCGTGACTCAGGAAAAGAGAGCCTGAGGACTTCTCGCTATACTGCTTAACACGGCAAAAGACCCCGGATCACTGGAATTCACGGGAAGCCTCGAGCAGCTTTGGATAAGACCCCAGTGAGGTAATGTCTGGTTTTTGTTAAATATCCCAGATAGATTACTCACTCTTGCTAGATAAAAGGCGCAGACACTGTCATGTTATAAACACGAATCCCACTGACAACAGGCCCTGCTGGCCTCCAGACTGGGGGTCTCCATGCCGAGGCCGCGGGGACACATTATCCTGCCGAGGACACGGGTCAGCCCCGGATCCATCAGGCTCCTCTACCAGGGTCGGCCCAGGGGGCTCGGACCCCGGGACTCCAGGAAGACGGTCTTCTGTCTTCAGAGGAGCCAGCCGGTGCAGCTGGAGGCAGGCTTCTCTTTCTCTCCTTCTCTTCTGTCGTGGGGCAAGTCCTTCTGCTTAAAGCACCTTCTAATTTGCAGAGACCCACGTGATTGTTTCCGATGATCTCCACAAGGGCCTCTGGACGAGCAGACAACACCCAATCCCACCAGGCAGGACCTCCACGGGGTCTGGACGCCAGGTTCACACTTCATTTCCTCCACCGTCGAAAGGGCTGGTAAGTTCTCCTGGACATGTCCCTGCTCACCTTACAGCCTTGCGTTGTCAGAGGCCTGCGAGAGGCTGAAAGAGAGCCAGGGACGGCCATCTGTTCCCAGGCGTCTCCGCATCGCGGCCCGCTGCCAGCAGCTCTTGTCCCACCCAGGGCAGCTGGCTGCAGGGGGGAGATCGAACCAGCTCGGGGAGCACGGCACCCCGTTCTGGTCTCAACAGCAGCACGTCTGTTCTGCAAAGAGACAAACGCAGCACCAGGGAAATGGACCGATTTCCCCAAGGATTCCGGCCCAGCCGACTCTTCCCACACACACGGACTCTGTGGTAGGGCCCTTGAAATTTCATTTCTCAACTTCCTGGTGATGTCAGGGCCCTGGATGGTAACTCGAGGCCTTGGCCATCCCCCCGCCGGCCCGCTCTTGCCAACTCCTCTCTGCTCCGCCTTCCTCCTCCCCCAGCTGGAATCCTGGTGGGGAGCTCGGACACTTCCGGACGTGCCAGGCCCCTCGCTGCGGTGAACGAACAGCCAGGCTGGCCCCACCGCCGGGCCTTGCCCCTCGTCGGAGGCCGGGGCTCGCCGGAGGTCGGCCAGCGGAAGCCGGGGGCCAGACCAGCCCTGGGGGCCGGGAGGAGTCCGGAAGCGCCACCTCTGAGCAGCTCAGGTGCCCACCCTGCATCTTGTGGTGTCTCTAGTTCCTGCCCTAAGGAAATGGGGTCCTGTGGGGCACAGGGCGTCAGTGACCAGGGGCTAAATGACACGGAGAAGACGGGGAGGGCCACAGCAGGACCTGCCACCGCCGAAGTCGGGCAGGAGGTTCCCGCCTTGATTCCCGGCTCCCAGCCATCCACGCCCAGAATTCACGGGCTGGAGCCGCGGGGAAATCACCGTCACCGCGTGTTGTACTTCATGGTTTACAATGCTTTGTTTCGGTTTTCTCAGGAGGTACCAGGGATCGAACCTGGAAGCAGGTGCTCAGTCACCAAGACGCATCTGCTGGCTATAATGTATTTTTTTTAACTTAATACATTTAAAATATATTATATCGCTCAGTCTTCAGAGTGAAACTGCCTGGTACACAGTCGGTACATTTGTGGTTTTTGTTGTTGTTGTTTTAAAGAGTTTACTTATTTATTTTTTTAGTTCCGGGGCTGGGGATTGAACCCGGGACCTCATATGTGCGAGCCAGTGCTCAACCCCTGAGCCACATCGGCGCCACAGTCGATACAAACGTTGATTTCTCTTCCTTCCTCCCAGTGAAGTTGGATGGGAAGATATTACCGCTCCCACGTGACGGAGGCGCGTGTGCTGGAGACGGACTTCCCGGCGGTGACTCTGGACCCGCCACAGCGTTCCCGGCTGCACGTCCAGGTCCCCCATCCTGGGGTCTCCTCGTGACCCTCGCCCCCCTGAGTCCCTCGAAGCAGCCCTGTGGGTCTCCCCGGCCCAGGCCCGGCTCCAAGCACGTCACACCATTCAATGGCGTGGCCCTGAAGGACAGCACCGCCTGTCCAGCCCGGGCACGTGCCTGGCACACAGCGGAGGCTCGGGAGCTACTTCTGAGTAACTGCGTGGGTGCCTGTGGGGGGAGCAGGGACGGCGTTCCCGCTGAGCCCCAAGGCCCCGGCCCTCGAGGACCGAGTCTTCCTCCTGCCTTGATCAGGACGCTGCAGCCACATCCCTGGACCGCTGGACTGGTGAGCGCATCCTCCGGAGCGTGGGCCGTGGATGGGCGCCCGCGCTGCCGGCGGCTGCAGGGCCCCCGGGCCCCACGTGGGAGCCGACTGGCAGCAGAACCAGGGCTGCGTCCTGTGTCGGGCTTAGGAGAGGCGCCCAGGACACCTGGAAATCCGACCGGCAGCTGAGGTGGACTCAAGGCACGGACGTCCCAGAACGTCCGAGCGCATCAGCCGCTCAGGTTGGGGCGACTCCAGAACGCGCGCCCACAGGGAGCGGCGAGCTGCAAATCGCGGTCTAATGGGAGCCATCTGGTCCGATGAAGTGGCCAGCTGGAGAGGACGGGGCTGGAAGCGGCCCAGGCAGCCAACTTGCCTCCTGACGGGATGCGTCAGCTCTGGCCCAAGGCGAAAGCTTTCGGGGAAGTGCTCTGCGCAGCCCCGGCCGCCCCCGGGGCACGGGGAGCCTGTCTCACAGCCCCTGGAAGCCGAGCCCTCTAAGGCGGGTCCGAGCGTGAGCCGGGGGGCACTCCTGCGTTTTACCTCGCAGGGAGCGACACGGGGCTGCAGAGACATTCACAGGCAGACAGATGTGCCAGGCAAGGCGGGCAGGAAGTGCAGGGCTCAGGGCCTGACATCCTCCCCTTACTCGGGGTAGCCTAGCCCACCTGCTGGTGCCTTCTTCTCACCCATAGTCACTAGTGCCCGTAAAAAAGCAAAAGCAACCAATTACCAGGTCTAATTATCTCCCTGCAGCAGCTTCCAAGGCTCTTGCCAAAACCCTGCCTCACCAGCACCCTGATCCAAAAAGCCCCACGCCAGGGAGAAGGCGCCCGCTCAGAGCAGCTGCAAGTCTTCCCCACACCAAAGCCGGGCCGAGCGCCACCCACGCATTCCAAGCACCCTCTCCCCCAGCCCCTGCCCTCAGCTTTGGCCCAGGGGGCGGCCTGGAGCG